>NW_018397258.1:5690373-5736986 GCF_002168275.2 Theobroma umbraticum | reverse complement strand
ATTACAGTGGTAGAGATCCAAACAAGGTTGCAAATATTTTTCTTTTTTCCCTTTAAAGGTTGGTGTACTTTTTGTTGTTTATTTGTTGCATGATGTACTGTTTTGGTGCATATAGTTGTTTCTAACTGTTCTTATTTTTGTGGCAGTAAATATTTATGTACCATACACATCTCTGTATGATTCTCATTTTGGAACGTGGCACGTGCTTTTGTTTGTGGGAGTGATCATTCTAATATCTTCAACTTGGCCGTCTCAATGCTGATAGGTAAAAACTCTTTCAGTGGCCAATACTGTTCCTTTATTGAATGACAATTCTCTTTTAAATATCTTGCAACATTATATTTGTTTGGACTTAGGAGGGTGCAAACAGTTTTACTAATCCTCATTAGTGGACTAAAAATGCCTTTGCTAGCAATTGGTATCAGAGTCCATAAAATCTGCGGACAATTGGCCTTTCTTTTAGGAGGCCTGACACAGGCCGCAAGAGCTGCCTCAGCAGCCTTTGAGCTGTAGCTGAATTGCATCTACCATGGGCATAGTGGCAACACTCCGGTAATCCAAATTTAAGGGGCATGAGCCTCATGTTCCCTGTGTGCATGTCCATATCTTACTGGGAACCTGCGCCTTTTACCGTGTAGTACTGTTGGGTGGTTGACTCATCTTTACACAAGATACCAATTTAGGGATTAATACTTATGAAGCAAGATTTGAAAAAATGAAATCGTTCAATGATTGGAAATGTGAGTCGCAAGAATTGACTGTGCATTAATCAGAGCGGACACATGTCGTCGTTGAATTATATTACTGGGAAGCTGAGCCTTTACTACTATGTGGCACTGTTTGATGGTTGATTAATTTTTATGCTAATCAATGAGATGTTTGGATGACTGAATATGTGACTTGCCTGTGAACAATTATTAAGTGGCATTAACGAGAGCTGAGACGTGTTGGTTTGTTGAATTTAGCAGTTCATGTGGTTAGGCGCTTGATTACTGCTAATGACACAATATGTATGGGAATGGTTTCAGGTTGAACAATGTGGGCAGTTGCATTAACAGCGAAGCTGGCTATGGATCGACTGCGATGGCAAAATTGCTACTTTATCCTCCCTCTTTTTATATCTAGGTGACATTTATACGACAAAAATTTTGATCTGATTACTGTACGTCTTCGTTGTTTGTACATAGCAGTAACATTTATTCAAGTCTTGAATAAAATTTGAGCCTCTGCTTTTGGTCTTGCATCTCGGTTACTCTGCTTCTAAACCTTTAATCATATTAAAGAAATTTTAAGGATATAATTTTCCCTTCATGTTTATCTATTCCAATCCATAATCTTCTGATTCCCACCCTATTTTATTTTATATTTTTAAATTATTTAGAAAAATTCACGGTTTGGATTAAACCTTTATCCTTTATTTTTATGAGGATTATATTAACTTTCTATTTACACATTATAACAAGAAGGCACTTGAAACTTAATATATTTCATTTACTTCGTTCTTAAAAATTGTCGTTACAACGTTTGGATCCAGCCACTACTACTAGAATTATTATTTTTGGAAAAAGAAAAGCAAACTGGTTTTAAAAAGTAAACTACTTACGTAAATACTAATTAATTTGAAGTTAACTACTCAATGGAGACAAAAATTAAAATTAAATTTAAAAAAAAAAAGACTTTGTTAAACTTGCATATACTTTACATACACTAGCCAAAAAAAATTTAGGATTTCGGTAGGGGCAAGCGCGTGCCCCGTTGTTAAATCCCATTGTGCCATGAATTTAGGCCAAGTACCTAAACATGTTTGCATTATCCTTGTCTCTCTCCAGATAGTCTCGTGTGATGAGATCTTCCATCCGCTTCTTGATGGCTTTAATATCAGGCTGCGCAATCCCCAAACCACAACATATGTTATTAGTGCTCACACTTGGTGCCAACAATTCCAAAAACAAGATGCAGTAAAATGCTCTTAGTTATATCCTTTATGTCGTTGTTCTTGTTTTAAACTCATAACTCCCATCACCTCCCCTTACTTCTCTTCTTTCGCTTGCGCATTAAACAACCTATTTACTACTTCCTGATTCCCATGCTTACAGATGCAACATATTTAATCACACCTACGAAAGTCCAGTCTATGTTCTTAATCCTACTTGATAACCTCCCTTTTCATTTAAGCTAAAAAATGATCACCTCTCATCTTGTATTACATTACATGCATCAGTCCCTAAAGCAAACTTCCTTTACATATAAAAGATAACACTTTCTTTTTTTTTCACCTTTCTACCCAAAACTCATACTACCATCTTTTTGTCTTCTCTCTTTGCATTCTTTAAATAATTATTTTCATACAGTGTACGTTAAACTAGCATGTTTGTGTGTCGTTTATGTCAGTTAGGCAACCAGAAATCCCCATTCATACATCTAATGTTTCTCTCATCCACCACACATGAAGGGGAAGCATATAGATTAATACCTTAAACATGCGACTCAACTGCTCAACGCACTCTGAAACTAACTGCTGGTGGCCCAAAACTTTCCGACTCTTCATTATGCGCACAATTGCAGCATCAATAGCATAACGCCGGTCTTTATCAACATCTTCCACAACTTTCTTCCTTTCATCCACCGGAGGGAGAGGAATCTACATATGACAATTTACAAGTTTATTACCAAAGTTGAAATCTTCTCAAAACAATAAATATAAAAGAGAGAGTTACAAAAGTGCCCCACACCTTGATCCTCCTCAACTTGTCAGTAAACTTAGAGTTGAACTCAAAGTAGTCACTTTGGGAGATGGTTTTTGTGTTTGGCTCTTTACTTAGAATCTTATACTTGGCACATGACAGCGAATGTAGTAATCTGACCAAATCATCATGGGTCAAGTTCAACTGAGCCATGATCTCTGAATAGCTCAGCCGATCAGAAGCATTAAAGAGCAGAAGGACAGCAGCCTGTTTAAATTGGCAACTGGAAATTAGTTCCCAAAATCAAAATTGAACACAAGAATCCAGCAAGAGACAAGACATGAATCCAACCTAACCACAATTTTTTAATATAAAAAGTGCACAGTCTAAAGAGTCTGTTTACCTGATAAGTTGAGACAATGAGTTCAATAGTTTTCTGCTCAAACTTGCCATTAACGTGGCAAGTTCCCAGTGAGTATATCCATGTAAGCTTTCTGTGCTTTGTTTTTGTTTCATAAAATCCTTTGAAAACTTCTACACACTTGACCTGAAACAATGACATTATTAAATATAAATAAAATTTCTGAACACATGCCAGAAGAAGAAATTTAATAGTGTCATCATGCAATAACATTTGAAGTCATTACCATCTCAGCAGGGAGATTGAGATCAAATGATTTATAACTTGGCCAGAATCCTGTGGTAAGAACAGTAACTGTTAAATCAATCCCAGGATGTGCAGCTGAGTTACTTCTAAGGTAGTCCTCAAAGCTAGCCTGGTTTTCCCTTGCCAATGTCAAATCTGTGACCTGTTAGGAAGGTAGAAGACAAGTCACATCACACCGTAATCAATGCAGACAAATTAACTAGACAAAACCCAGGCCAACTCACCATGCCCTCCATCTTTGAAGTGAACTGTCCACCACATTGCTGCTTTAGCTTAGTCAGAATACTCCTTTCGTGATCGTCATTAGCACTTCGGTCAAAAAGCAGTCGCCGAGCAAGCTTCTTCCTGTCAATGATTGCACACAAAAAGTTAGGATCAAAATGTACCACAGAAAAGCCATTACAATTTAAATTTTTTAAAAAATAATCATAACAAAAAAAAGATAACAAGAAAACATTAAATTAATTGACACAAAAATAAAACCTTCACCTGTAGAATTCAGCAAAGAGGTCTTTATCACTAATATAGGCAAGCAGCTTAACGACCTGCAGAAACCAACAGATAGTTCAGAATCAATTTCAGATCACCATAAATTTAGCATCAAAAGGTTGATAAAGCTACCTTCTCAAGTGTTTCTTCAATGGCTTCATCACTTAATTTCTCACTTCCACCCTTCTTGAGGATATTATCACAGAAAGTTGCCAAAAGCTCTGCACTTGAGCTGCCAGCAACAGTTTTGTTGCAAAATACCTCAAAAGCCTCTTTCAAGGCCTATTAAACATTTTTTTTAAAAGAAGACATGTTTTAGTTGAAATGATTGAAAACAATCCATACTACAAGTTTAGGTATCCCGACACAAACCTTGTGGAACAGAGTATGGTTTTGAAAACAATCAGTCACATACGTCATATACTTGTCGTGCAGCTCAATTATTTTCCTGATAAGGACCTGATAATAACAACAATACATCAATTTTCAACATCTATACTCATTTCAAGAGAATCCATATAGCCGAATAAGTTGGGAAATTCACCTGTTCCTGCACACCAGCAGCATTTGAGGCCTGCAGAAATGAGTGACTATCAGCACTTAGAACCGGACACAGGTGAGATTAGAAACAAAATGAATTGTATAGATTATCATCTATTTTTTCCCTAAATGGCTGAAAATCTGAGCTCATACTAGTTGGGATTAATTCTTTTTCCCCTTTTCTTTTTCAGAACGAGAAATAACCAGGGCAAGTTTGCAACTGGCATGTCAAAGCCATATCAAACTTAACCGTTAAGAGAAGCGCACAACCACAATAACAAATGAAGATGAAAAACACCATGCCTGACTGATGCTTAAATACTACTCTTGCACCCATTAAATTAGTTCAAAAGAAAAAGATTTCATCCCCTCACAAGCACACAATTACTATCCAGCAAAAATCTGCATGAATTATCTTTATTACAGAAGGAAATCAATAACTGTATCCTGTATCCAACAATTACACTTTCTATCAGAAAAGGACAATAACAAAATTAACCTGGTTACTTGCAGCATCTTCTGCCTGTTGAACCAAGGCTGTACCCTCAGCAGTAATATGCTGCAAAAAGGAAGTACTCAGAAAGAGTCAGTAAAATCATAAAATAACATGAGAAAGATGGCCATTTAGCTAGCAGAATAGAGCAAATAGGAAAGTCAAACCTGCTTGAATATACTAGCAACAGGATCCAAGCCTCGAGGTATTTTACAATAAAGCCTGTACATCCTAGAAAGATCCTCCACCTACAGAGTGTAAAGAAAGCTAAATAACTATCTAATGTAAACATTGCCAAAGAAAATAGCCAGAAGAGTAAGCATTGCTAGCAAAGAACAAAGTTGAACAATACCTTGTCATCTCTAAGCAAGGCCCTGCATCCAGAATGCTCCTTATCAAGTAATTGATTAGCATGCATGACCAACAACTCATGTTGCACTTTCTAGATAAAGAAGAAACAAATATAAGTAGAATGCTCTAGGAGTTACAGAGCTGTCTTCATAGGATGACTATGCAAATGCTTACCACAAGCATAAATCATTTCATGTCTTCAAATATATTAAAATCAAGTAATCTCAATCACCTTGACGAAAATAGATAAAATAACCAGATCTTCCCATATAAAGAGAATTCACACAAGTTCTATTGTAATATCTTAGTGACAACTTTGACACATCACACACTATTCATTTAAGTCACCGTTCATAACATCAGTTTAATGAATTTTCTCTAAGAGGGAAAGAAAAGAAAGGTGCACCATCAAGCCAAACGTAAGCTCAGAGGGCAAGCTATTCATTTAACCTATAAATTTACAACCATTCAACTAACCTCTGACAATTTTGTCTCACTGCTTGAATGCAGGTAATGAGACACTCTGTCCCTTTCCTTCTTCAAGCACTCTTCAGACTGCAATTACCATTAAAATTAAAATAATATATTAGAACCATCCCGGTTAAAAAATTTAACCTATAAAAAAAATGCAGGAGCACTTAAGCACTTGCCTTTAACATGTAATCTGGACAAGAATCTTCCAGAATCCAGTTTGATGCCTTCCGTGAATAGTAAGCACCAGTATCCTGAAGCATGTGTGCTTCAAAATCTTCTTCATAACGATCCATTAGTCCCATGCCAATCTCAACAAAAATATCTAACACATTCTTCAATAATGCTCGGTCTATCTGCTCTCCCTCACGTTCTTTATCAATCTGGTAAGAAGTAACCATTACTCTTAGTTCTTTATTCAAAATGTGGCCTAAAAATACAATTAACCATAAAGCAATGACGTAAACTTACAAGGGTAATTACAGCATCTCGGACTTTCACATGCACATCGTTATATACCTAACATTAGTAAAACAGACAGTGAACAATTAGTTAAAGTATATTTGCAACACTGGGCAGCAAAACTCTAAAAATCCAACTCAATACAGAATAATTAGTATTGGATAAGGGTGTCATTATAAGAACCAATAACAAACCAGATCACGGAAGCAGGTCAGCCCAACTTCATTAAGCGCAGGAAGTGACCTACGGGCAATGAAGTAGCGATCAAGGTAGTGGAAGAAGCGTGATAGCCACCTGACCATTATTTTATGGTTCGCCCATCTTTTAACAAGCTCCCTCAGCATGAACTCATCATGCTTCTCCCTTAAAGATGGCAACACCTGATTTGGAAAAAATGGAGGAAAATTAAAACAAAAAGTGAATTTCCCACAAGTAGATGGAGCCATAAATTGCTTTCATATGGAATCTATCGAGGAGCAATCTATTACAAAAAGAATTTACAGAAGTATCCAACAATAAAACCATAGAGCTTTAAAAACAATCAACAAAAAAACCGAGTAACTCCAATCTTTAAACAACAACATAATCTATAAAACATCAAACAAATGAAATGAAAGTTCTTTAAGTATAAAAGGTGAGTCATAGTTTATATGAAACATAACATCCGTTCCAGTCCTTGTTATATGCATTGTAAAAGATGTAGGTCAAATCCCTTTGTCATAAGGTAAACACATACAAGGGTTTGGTTAGATTTCACACAGAGAGTATCAATTACATTAACATCCTCGAAATCATAGCAGTAAAATAATGCCTCCAAAATAAAACTGAATTTTAACACTTGTATCTACACAGACCAGTAGTCAGCAACCAATGATGGCTGATACAACACCAAATTCCTTACCGTTGAAGTAATGTATTCTTCAAATGCCTCTCGGTACTTGTCATAAAGCTGTTGAGAATAATCATGAGGTGGCTTTTGAGTACACATGTTGTAGATGGTCCTGCAGTAGTTCCAATCAAAAAAAGATGAGAAGGATAAAAAAACGAGATAATTAAGAATAATAAGTAAGTAGCTCAAAAAAAGATCAAGAAAACTAAAAGTAAGTTAGAAGATATACGTGTAAAGCATCATATATTCTTCTGAGCTAAATGGCGGCTCTGGCAAACCTTCCAAAATCCTCTTAAGCTTTGTGATCCCCTTTTGCATATAATCCCATCCCTGATCTAAGTCAATAATCTTGCGCTCCATTGTAGTAAAAGAGGAGCTAAAGATTTCTTCAAATTAAAATCTGCAAGAGCATATAACAAGGAAACCATCAAAACCTCAAAATCAAACAATCTAACCACATAAATTAACAAAACCCTGGCATGAAAATTGGCAAACAAAAATTCAGCAACCAGAATTTTCATATCATACAGGCCAAACATTGATGAAAACCCTAACAAAGAAATCGGTAGGAGCAAAAAAAAAAAAAAAGGCGAAAATACATATAATTTTAAAACAACGTCAAGCTATCAGACGTCAGGGCAATCCACCAAATAACATACTCAAACAGTCGATCACGCAAAAGATTGAAAAGAAAATAGGATTGATTACGATTTTCGAAAGAAACAATAAAAAAATGCTGAACTGAGATTACCGATTGTAATAAACAAACACGCAACGATCAATGACGTAGTGAAATATAACCAATAACAAATTATCAATAAATTAAAAAAAATAAAAGCCGAACAGATATAAGCAAAACCCTAACGAACCAAAAAAAAATACCATAAAGTACGTACCAGAAATATGATCGAATTTGACAGTACTTCTGCAAAAGCAACCCTAAACCTAGCGCTAAAGAAGAGTAGAGAATCGGAGAAGGTAATGGGGAAAGTAATTATATACGACAGGAAAGGTTAAAAAAGTCTCTGAAATATGGGCAAATAGAGGGAAAAGAGAGAGAGGTGGGATTTTCTTGCTTGCGAGCTTGTGTTGTGGCTTTAAATAAAAGGGTAATGAAATTCTAGCAAGGACTCTTTTGCTTCACAAAGCCAAAAGAAAGTTCCATATGGAATGGGCTCTTAAAATAGAATATACGTTTAATTGTTTTTTGTTTTTATTTACTACTAAATTTGTACAATAATAGTATGAAAAATAACATATGGTACAATAATGTTGGATGCACATGACTGGCCTATCATTAATCCTAGTAGGGAAGTAGGGATATGTCCAATTCCATCTTAAAGTCTCTCTTGCTTCTTTTCTAAGGTGGTTTAACTATGGTTAGGAAGTGATTAGCTTCACATTTTGAATTGTATCTGTTTTTTTTCTCTTGAATATAACAAAAGCTAATTCTTTCCTTTTCAGATTAATAAAACAAAAAATAAAAGCTAACTTTAGCTTATAATAATAATAATAATAATAATAATAATAATAATAATAATAATAAAGTTTAAGCCTTTTGACTCAATATGTCTTAGGCATCCAGTGTTTTTTTTTCTTTTCTTTCTTCTATTAGGATGACTATTGTATGGAAAATGCTTCTTCTGTTTTCAATGGACAATCATAAAATTAAATTACTAATTAACTATAATTGTCCCTCGTGGATTTATACATTGCATGTACGTTTATACCTATGATCTATGTTTGTGTTGCGTTACTTGTGTATATACATGTCCACGTATGTAAATTTGATATTTAAATTTATTTTCTGTAAATATCTAAACAAAATTTTTAAATGGTGTTCTGTTTCTTGGAGGATGATGAATGATGGCTGATTTTGGTATGTTTCTTCAGCTAATTATTCCGATACAAAAAAGGAAAAGGCATAGACCTCTTTGTTTTTTTTTTAATATAATTTTACTTTTTTTTTATAATGAGTTTTCCTAAATTCTTCATTCCCATAAATCTTTAAAAAATATAATTAGCTAAAGTCAAATTAGTTGCTGCTAAAGATTGTATCGTGGTAAGAACTTCTTTATTCCAATGTGTATACAAAAATAGTAACAAAAAGTTGAATTAAAGTCAAATTAGTGCCACAAAAATATTATCTGAATATTTTTTGTTTCTTTTTGCAGATCCAATGACATCCAAATTTTAAGATAAATTTTCATTTCCTTTAATTAGTAGAATGAAACATGTTTGACGTCTATGTCTAGGCGATCTTTTAATCCTATTAGATATCCACGCCAATTAATGGTCTACAAGATGGCATTGGGACAGAAATTTCTGTAGCAAGGTGACCTTGTGAGTTCTGGCAAGCTAATCGCGGTTAACCAACAAATCTATGGTGACATGTGGTTCACGAGATAAAAGACAATAAGAATAAGATAATTATTTTATAAAAATAAAATAAAAAAATAAGATAAGGAGTGTGTTGCTAGTGTTAGAGTTGAGACTAAATGTTTATTGAGTTTAAATATCAACACTAGATGAAATTATATATTTTTTATATTAGATATAATTTTGAAATTTTAGAACTATTGCATCATTTGAGTTATATGATAATAATTATATATCTAAGTTATGCATTACTTATATTGTTAATCTTGATGTGTCTAATGAATTGAAAGATATCAATACATCAATTGTTGATGTTAGAAGGGCAGTAAGATATATTAAATAATCAGTTAATAGATTAGTTAAGTTTAAAAAGTGTGTTGCTAGTGCTGGAGTTAAGAGTAAGTGTTTATTGTGTTTGGATATAAGTATTAGATGAAATTCTATTTTTTTTATTTGATATGATTTTAAAATTTCAGAGCTTTTGCATAATTTGAGTTATGTGATAATAGCTACCTATCTAAGTTAATGAGGTTGGGAGGTGGGTTGCCCGATAATAGAGATTGGGCAAATGTTAAAAAGATTTCTCGTTTTTTGAAATAATTTTATGATTTGACCTTGAGTGTTTTAAGCACATCTTATATAATTGTTAATTCTTTTATTGATTCCATTTCTAATGTGTATATCATTTTGATTAAATGGCGTTGATGTTGATATATGGTCTATTTTGTCTTGTTCTGTTTTATCTAGTTGCAGTGTCTTTTTTTTGTTGGTAACGGACATGGCTGCCAATATGTGCAAATGCGATGAAAGGTTATTAAGTTACAATATGGTTATGTGGAATATTAGTGTAATACTTGGATATGATGAATGGAATATAAAACATGTATTTAAGACATGAATGTTGGATTCGTACTTATTAGTAGATATGAATTTCATGTAAAATATGTGCAAGTTTGTACACTTGCATGGGTCTTGTGGGCTATGTCCTTTAGGCTTTCGTGTAGGTCACAGTTCAGTAACGGGATGTAATAATTTGTAACTTTGTAAATAAATATTACTTTGATGACTTTATTGAATATGATAAAATGCATTTAAACTATCAATTGGATTTATTTAAGCTTGACATTTTTCATAATTAAGCTTTGAAAAATGTATCTACACTCTCTAAGTTATGTTAAGTGTTGAAGAAAATGGGAATATCAAGAATTTACTTCCTTGTTAACATTGATCCAGCTTGTTTTGGCTCTTTCAGTTTCCACTACAACATTAGAATGTTAATTTTTTGCTATAAAACTTGATTAGAGCGAGACTTCTAATAGAATAGTTGATAATTATTATTGAAAATAAAATCATTTGAAGTTTAACATTGATTTAATGATAGATATCTTTAACTCTATGAATAAATGTCGAGCTCAATTAAAAATACATAATCTTAGCATGTAATAGTTGTTAAATTTTTTTTATTTTACACTTAACATGTAGTTTGAGTTATTTGTATAATTTTTTCATGAACATTTTCCATCTAAGTTACCTTATATTTTTATTCAACATCGAACTTTTGCATGATTGTTTTATAGATATTATTTTTATCTCTCAAACGTGAAATCTTGACTTCTGACACTAGCATTCTTTTGTTTCACTACCGGGTTTATCACCCTTTGAATCCATAAATTGTGAATCCATATCATTGTTAGAAAAGAAATCCTTCCCCTTTGATTGGGACAATGCCTTTTTAAAAGAGGGATTCTCATGAATAACTAGTACATCATTCATAGAAGTAGTATTAATATCGTCATTTCGTAATCTCAATTTTTTTCTTGAACGGTCATCCAAGATTTCTGGTGGTTGAGTTTTTTGGAGAGAAACCCTGCTCATCACGACCGTCGCCATATTCTCTATTCTTTTTTTTTTTTTTCAAATGTAGAGCTTAAATAGCTAATATTAAGTGAATTGGTATTAGTTATTCCATGTTTTTAAGAAATAATTGTTCTCTTAGATAAAAAAATGAGACAAAGGAAAACATATGCGATTCCTTCCATCAAAACATGCTGTTATTACCAATGCATTATGTTTTCTATAATTATGTAATATGCATTTTTTTAATATAAATTCTTATATATTATATTTTTTTGATGTATTTGTTTTTCGATTATAAAATAAAAAATAAGCCTCACCTTTTGACAAGCTTCATCTCTTCTTACCTTGAAATTTCAATTTAAAACTTTCAAGAGAATTTAAAAAATTTTAATTAATGAGGACTTTTACTAGAAACTATGTTAATTAAATTTATATATAGAAACAAGCTAGCAAACACAAAATCAACAACCAACATCCATTATTTATAAAATAATAAACTCCACTTACATATGATTTCAATTTTTTTCATATAACACATTGAGTTTTTATTTTTTTTCTAATTAATTATTTGGTGATAAGTTGTGTTTCTAAAAAAATTAAATCATTAATTTCACTTGATAAAAGTATCAAAATACTGTAAATTCAAAAGTTAACTTATTTATTTATAATTAAGGATATTTTCATAATTTATTAAGAATAATTAATGGTGTAACTCCTAACACATTCACAAAAAAGTTCATTGAAGAAAAAAGAACATATAAAATATTATACAAAAAAATAAAATTAAAAATTTAAATGAAATTTACCTTTAATAAAAAGTCATGATTCATATCCAAATCACGCATTTTATAGTTGACATATTTTAGTCAATAATGCTTGTTAAAAAATATTATGGCAGCAGGGGTAAGAAAAATTCAAAAAAGAAAAGGGAGAAAGGAGAAAAAAAAAAAACCGGTCCCGGTCCAGAATATGCGTGCGCCCATGGTGATTAGAGCGCGTGTTTAATGCCTCGAAAGTGTTTGTTTGGGCTTTACTATCCTACCTCGTCTGCACCCCCATCCGCTGCTCTCTCTCTCCCTCTCTATTCGATTTTCTTTCTCTAATAGCCAAACCCTAACCCTAATAATTTGTTTCCGATCCAATAAACTTCAAGTTTTACCGCTTTTTTAATTATTATTGATCTCTTAATTACTGATGCACTGAACTCCAATGCGAGGTAGGCATCGATCTGGTGCGTGGAGCTTAGAGTTATCAATCTGGAGCGTCGGCGATGGACGTTTTGAAGGAGAATTTGGCGGAGGTAGAGATTGGGAACACCGTGGAGTCGCTTCAAAATTTTATAGACTTGCAGAGGGAGCTCTTCCACAGCCAGATCGATCAGCTGCAAAACATCGTCATTACACAATGCAAACTTACGGGCGTCAACCCTCTCGCCCAGGAAATGGTTCGTCAAATGAAAATTTCTCTTTGGTCAAAGATGACAAAAGAAAAAAAACTGAAGCCAAAAAATTACTAAAATTTTTCTTTATTTACCGTTTTGCAGGCAGCCGGTGCTTTGTCAATAAAAATTGGTGAGTGTCTACTAAAGATGCCTTTTGGGGTCAATTAAGATCCTGTTAGGAGCTTCATTAGTTTTTCTTAGAGAAAATATGGCTATATTTATGTAAATTATTTCGAGATTGTTAGCTGCAACTGATTTTTTCTGCTTATTCTTGGCGAACTATATTCTAATGTAGAATATGGGATATTTATAAGTTAGGATGGTGGTTTGTTACATTACTATCTAATCGTATGGTTGCATATTTTTCATAGGAAAACGACCGAGAGATTTACTAAACCCTAAGGCTGTAAAGTATATGCAAGCTGTTTTTTCCATTAAAGATGCGATTAGTAAGAAAGAATCTCGTGAGATTAGTGCTCTATTTGGTGTTACTGTCACACAGGTATGTATTTAATGATTTATATCCTTAATTTCTTTAACATTAAGTTATGTCCATTCCCTTGGGCCAATGTAAAATATGGAGAACGGGCTTTGCAGTTATCTGAATGGATCATCTTTTAAAATTGTTGTCAATTCAAACTTCTTATCGCATATCAACATGACATTGTTTCCAATCATACCATCTGTCAGAGAATGCAGTAAGATTCCTTAGGCTGTCATGTTAATATGCAGGTGCGCGATTTTTTTGCTAGCCAACGCACTAGAGTAAGAAAGCAAGTTCGGCTGTCGAGGGAGAAAGCTGTAAGATCTAATGCATGTAAAGAGGCAGGAGAAGGGGTGGTTCTAAGTGAGTCTGATGCCATGATACCTGTTGAGCCAGTTCCCTTAAACTCCGTTGGCCCTGTTAATACTGAAGAAGCACCGTCTTGCATAACACAGGATGATGCTCTTACCGGCATAGATGAGTTGGATAAACATTTTGTCGAAAATATATTCACTAAGATGCGGAAAGAAGAAACTTTTTCTGGGCAAGTGAAACTATTGGAGTGGATCTTGCAGATACAAAATCCTTCAGTATTATACTGGTACTTATTGAGGAAACTTAATACACTTAACAATAAGCATACTGCTTCTTGTTTTATCTGAGTAATGTCTCTTTATGTTGCAGGTTTTTAACTAAAGGTGGTGTTATGATTTTAGCAACATGGTTGAGTCAAGCAGCTGTTGAAGAACAAACTACTGTTCTCTTTATCATCCTCAAGGTATAATTAGATTCTATACAGATGATTTACAGTCCTGTACTTGTAATTTACAAAGGTTACATTTATCGTCCGGAATGTAGGTTCTTTGTCATTTACCTCTTCAAAAAGCTCTCCCTGAACAAATGTCAGCCATACTGCAAAGTGTGAACAAGCTGTGTTTGTACAGGTTTTCAGGTATGCATTTGTTGGTTAGTATTTAATTCTTCTTTAGCCTTTTCTTATCTCCATTTCTCATTCCTGTGCATGTCTCAGTATGGTTGGATCATTATCTCAAATTTATTCAATGTGCTAGATGTTATAATGATTTATGGCCCTATTAAAAGTGTTTGCACTTCTGTATGATTGTGTTAATTTTGCTGGTATAATTAATGCTTTGGTTTTCTTTTTCCCCAATCTTTGAGCTAAGTTGTTCACAGTAAAATGCTGGGAATCACTTTGCATGATACCTGCAGTCTTTCATTCTTATGGAATCTATCTTGATGGTTGCATTTGGTTTTCTGACTATACCCTCTATAATGTCAGAAGAAAGGAAAATCAATTATGGGAAATTAGGGTGGTTGTATTCTTTCGTATTGGTCATTAAATGATATGTAGTTGGTATGTACGTGCTTCAGTTTGTGGTAAAAATCTGCTTGTAAATAATCATCATTTATGATGAAAATAATTTTTGTGCTTAGTTGTATTTATTTGTATGCTTTGTGGTACTTTGAATCTCATTTATCTGATTTGAAGATCAGACATATCACACAGGGCAAGGCTTTTGATATCTCGGTGGAGCAAGATGTTTGCAAGAAGCCAAGCCGTGAAGAAACCTAATGGTTTGAAGTCATCTACTGATGCACAGAATGAGTTGTTACTGAAGCAGAGGCAAGTTTACTTCGTTGCCTCCTATATTTGCTTGGTTTTCCTACTACTGAAGCATATGGTTTGAAGTTTCTATTCACTTCTTATTATTGCAATCTGGCTCTGCAGTATCAGTGAAATTATGGGTGATGAACCGTGGCAGTCAAATGTTGAGAATTCTGTAAGTATACTACACAAAATTAAACAAAAATCTGTTAAATATGTTTGTTTAGTGTTTTCTAATTAATGTTAATGGTTTTCCAGGAAGAGATTTTTGCTACTTCTAATGTCAGGTGTGGATATTTATATTTTTAATCTGATAATCTGATATTTTTATGCTCTGGTTGTCATTCTTAGTATTTTGTAATTGTGGAGATAATGAGGGTAGACTTATTGTTCAGGAAATTGGAGTCTCCACAAGTTCTGAAACTGCTGCCAGCATCCATGGATGACTCCACAAAGAAGAACATCCTTGGTGTATCTGGTTCCCGTATCCTTGTCATCGTTTGGTTGTGTTTCTTGATCATCTCTGTCGCCTCTCTTCATTGTTTTTTTTATTTTTTATTTCTTTATTTTTTGGGTAGGGAGGAGGATGTGATGCATTTTGACTCATAGACCATCTAAAGAATAAAGGAAAAGGGAAAATCATTTCTAAAGGAACAAGTTCTCTTATCAGTTTGAACTCTTTAAGTATTCTTAGTATGATTTGGGCCATTTTTGGTCACACCTATCAAGTATTTTTCATATGAAGTCAAGGACATCTGATGACATGTCTAAACTAAAGATATGTTAATTGCTTGTCACATAAGTGGTAGGCTCAGCATCTGTTTTTTTAGAGTTTACGGTTCCTAAAGTTTATCTAGGAGGTTGATTGTATCTCATCTGTCTTAACGGTTTGACTTTTTTTTTTTCGCAGGGGAGAGTGGGGTGGGTTTACTGATTTCTTTGCTGCTAATTATGATCCGTTTCCTTGAACTTCTTGGCAACTATTCTTCTCTTTTGCCACGCTTATCTTAATTGCTTGAAAATGTGCAAGATTATGTACGTGCAATTATTTGGTTCCTTTCAAGAGTAGCACATTGCCTTAGCTAGTCCAGATAGCAGGGAACGCAGGAAGGTTCAGTTAGTGGAACAGCCAGGACAAAAGATGGCTGGCAAAAGCTCACAGACAACAAGAACGGTACCTCTCAGCCAAAGTCGCCCCATGTCTGCTGATGATATCCAAAAAGCAAAAATGCGTGCTCTATATATGCAGAGTAAATATGGCAAAACTGGTTCCTCTAATGGAATGAATGAAGCAAAGAGTGAAGGTCTGAACAAACCTTCAAATTCGCAGGCCAGCTTTTCTCCACCAGTTTCGAAAGTGAATGTTCGGCCTGCTGAAGAACAAAAGAAACCTGTAATACTTCCCCCCAAAACTCCTAACAGGCTGGGAACTTCTCTTGATCCAAAACAGAATATGGATTCAAAGGAGCCTCCATGGGGGAACTGCCAGAAGGTCAAAATCCCATGGCACACACCACCAGGTACATATGCTTCTAGTGTTTTTTCATTAGTTGCTTGTATTAACTCCCTGAATTTTAGATGGTAGAGTGTGCCCTTTAAGTAATTTCCAAAACTATCAAGGAGGAAGATTCAATTCTCTTTGCAACCACTGCTGCCTACTTTTTTTGATCCTCCATTCCGTTACCCACAATCTTTTATATTTTCTACTTTTTTCTCATTAGGAATAGAATTACAACCTGATAATATTATTTGTGTGAAACTTGGGAATTGTTTTCGTTGTATATACACTTACCCCTCTTTTCCTAAATATTGAAAGTAAAAAAAATTGTTTCAAATATATCTCCTGATATGTGATCATATTTATGATAATTGTATCGCCAAGGCGGAAATGTCCTGTTGTTGAAAATATTAGAATTCCCATTAATGAATATAGACTTTTGTCTATTGCAAAATTCAGTTCTACACTTGATTGCTTTTGTTCTGATGTGTGCACCAACATTTGGAATGCACTGGCAATAGCTTTAGTGAAGTGCCATGTGGCTCATAACTGTCAAAAATTAAGGTGCTGGTGAGTTGTTCTTCCAAAACGTTTTGCAGAGAATGAAAATCATTAGTTTAAAAATTTAATGACATCTAGTCGTGGTAGATAAAATTCTTATTCATTTAATGAAGCTTTTGCTAACATAATGGTTAGTCCTTATATTATAATCTCTACCAGGTTTTCATTATCAAACTATGGAGGATGGAATTGCTTCAATAGGATCAATGCTGGCTGTTTGAAATGTGTGTGCCTTGATCCAAGGCAGATGTTGCCCAAAGGCTGTTGCTAAACCAATAACATGCAATCATTTAAATATTATCCTTAAAAGAATTTGCTCAATTGAGTTTGATTGAAGCCCTATGGAGCTTCAACCTTGAATGACCAGTGATTCCAAGGTGCAACGATCGGACTGATGGCAATAAGGGATTTTCCTTTATCCTATTAACTTTGGATAGCTGGATGCTAAGAAATTGAAATTGAAATTTCTCTGGATAAAAGTTGTCACACTTGTTCTCTGAGCACATGTGGTTAAAATGTGGGCAAAGCAAATTTTTTCATGATTTTGGAACCAAAGTTAGGAGTATTTTGAAGAGTTATTATTTTCATCAACAAAATTGACCAAGGAGGCTTGATGATATCACAGATATATGGGGCCATAAGGCAACGGTAGAGGATTTTTCTTATGATGAACTTGAAGCCACTCCAACTTGCATTGACATGCATTGCTTGTTGCCAGTAAATTGTTGTTGAAAAAAAATTCAGGTTTCTTTAACCTGCCTCTAATATTTTCTGCATTTTTAAGCCAGTGTCAGTAACAGAACCAGCTCAACTACTATTGATCTATGACCAATTTTCAACTTCCAAGGGATTGTCAGAAAAGTTGAGGGAGGCAGACATTTTAGTTGAACTGTTAAGTTTTACTTGGTTTATGATTTTCACTGGTCTGTCAAGGACATTTATTTTTCTTCTCCCCATCAGTTTTCCTTTTTTGTAATTTTTTCTCCCCTTAACTACCATCCCAATTACGATGATTCAACAACCTTATACAGTGCCAGCAATCTATAAGAGGAGCAATCAGATTGTACCGCTATGACTTTCTGACTGCTTGATTTTGATTTCATTCTCTTTCTGTCTCTAGGCTTTTTTTTTTGGTAAATATTCTGTATCTTATTTTTGTTGGTGTCATCTCTCACTCATGTTACTCCATCTGCGGGTTTCAGACTGTTTTTAAGTCCTTTTCTTTTCTGCAGAAGTAAAACTCAACGAGCTATGGAGAGTTGGTGCTGGTGAGAATAGCAAAGAGGTTGATATGCAGAAAAACAGAAACCGTAGAGAGAGGGAAACATTCTATTACACAATCCAGGAGATACCATCTAACCCCAAGGAACCGTGGGACCGAGAAATGGATTATGATGACACGCTGACCCCAGAAATACCAACTGAACAGCCACCTGATACTGACTCTACTGAAACACAGGTTACCCATGGTGAACATGTAAATAGTGCAGCCGCTTTGGCACCTTCTTCCTCCCACATAGGTGGTGGCGTTGCAGCTGAACCAGATCTTGAGTTGTTGGCTGTACTGCTGAAAAACCCGGCTCTGGTTTTTGCCTTGACTTCTGGCCAAGCTGGTAACTTGACAAGTGAAGAAACAGTGAAGCTGCTAGACATGATTAAGGCTGGTGGGGCCGGTAATTCAAATAATATTGGTAAAAACGTGGAAGAGAAGGTTGAAGTGTCTCTTCCATCCCCAACTCCATCGAGCAATCCTGGAACGGTGCGTGATATAGGCTTCTGCCAAGAATTTATTTTCAGTTTCTTAGGGGCGGGTGGATTAGCTCCTCGTCGCACTCCCTTGATCCACATTTCATACATAAATATAAAATACAAGATATAGAGGATTGGCATGCAGTGGAAAAGAATTAAAATAATCCCCGTCCAAATTAAAGGTTAAACATGGGATCTACAATAGAAAAATGGCTGACTGTTAAGAGGTGGGCATCCCACATGGGAGAAAGCGAATGGTTAACGTCAACTGTTGATTGGTCTCTTCATCAGTTATCCAGCAGTGAAAACGTGGCAAAGGGTAGGGTAGAACAGCTTAATCAGGCCATGTGGGTTCATTTTTTGTGGATGCCTGTGGTCTGGGTCTGGGAAATTACACGAGCCTTCACATCATGCTGTTGACCATGACCCTCATCGGCATTACTATATTTCTAAAATGATGAAATATAGCACTTTTGTACCATGTCCGAAGATGATATACTTATCTAAAGGATCTCTGATTTATGACATTATTAGATTATATGCTCATGATTTTCATTTTACATCTAATTATCAATATTATCTCATTATACGATATTGAAGCATTTGTTTAATGTGCAGAGTGGATGGAAACCGGAGGCAGTCAGGAACCCTTTTTCACCGCAAACTCAAATTGGAAACAGAGTTGCCCAAGCTTCTCTTGGAGTTGGCGCCACCACTCCTGCTGCGGAAAGGCTTCCTGCTACTAGCATGGCGGCGCCACAGCAAGACGCAAATGGCCAATTATTAGCCCAACAGCTTGCAGCGGCCATAGCACAGTTGTTGCCTCAATCAAATGCCATGACTCCTGAAAAGCGACAGTCTCCTAATGTTGCTTTTTCACACCATGGTCATCCATCTAATTCTCCAGCTATGCAACCACCGGCTTCCGAGATAGCCTTAACCTCGAAAAATAAACCCATTGCTAACTCTTCCTCAACAAACTTATCAGCTGCAGCTGGTCCCACATTGCGGGTTGAGACCTTGACTAACGTGAAACCTGCACCAATCTCCATTACACCAAACGCTCCTGAAAAACTGCATTCTTCATTTTCTATGTCTACCTTGATGCCAACACCGTCACAGCCGCAAACAGCACCACATCTACGGCCACAACTACCCCAAGTAACTGATCCTCCTATACATACGCATCCATATTCATCGAGACCCCCAGTGGGAAACATAGGTCCAATGTCTGATCCTTGGAGGGCCAGGCAGAGTTTGGCTTCTAATCCTCATTCTCAGGCTAATCAAACCAATTATAATGCATCGGTTGGAGGATCTGTGCAGCCTCAGTCGCGGTCAGGTCCTCCATGGGAAGGAAATGAGTATCTGGGGCATGAAGGGTTTGAGTCATGGAGTCCAGAGAATAGTCCAAATAGGTCTTCAGAGTATGTGCCAGGAAGGAACTACCAGGAACCCAGAATGAATTCGGGTTGGAGTTATAGACCCGACAGGTCATGGCAACGGAGTACTCCTGGTTACAGGGACCAGAACAGACAGGGAAATAGAAGATGGCGTGATAGAAGATGACGAGACTTGCTCTGCCATTATTACCTTGGTTGGAAATGCCGGCCTGTCCATACACAGTGAGTGTTCTATAGTAGTAAATATTTTTTGGTGGGTAGAGGTGGAAAATGGAAGGCAATGGGACAAGCGGAACGTTATATATACTGGACATTACAAATGCAATTGCAGCATTTTGGATATGCCGGAGCTTGCGCTTGGTATTTAATTTGACAAGCACAGGAAAAAACAAAAACAAAAAAAACTTTGCCGGGAGTTTCTCTTTTGTCTTTCTCTATCTCAGCCCCCACGGACTAACCCCAGTTCGGTCCGTGCCATCATTGACTCAAAATCTTAAAAACAATGTTCAACGTTTTTATCTCGAGCAAAACGTTGCTTCCTAGTGATAGAAAATGGACTATTGTTAAGGAATTTTCTTGTAATGGATCTGGCACCAAAATTTTGGGCCGATGGCTGAACACCAAACCTGGATGTGAAATTTTAAATGGGATCCCAGACTTAAAATGTCGCTGCGGCCCGTGTGCTGATGTCTGGCCCATAAATAACACAGATTGCGTGCACCGAACGCCGCCGGCGAATACACTAATCAAGCAATCCCAAGAATAGATTTCCCCAAGTTGCAGTTCATTGACACAGGCACGGCTCTTCCTGCTCCAGTAGCTTTTCCTAATTCAATAACTGAGCAGATTGCTAGCTTCTTTATATATATGTTTTTTCCAATTTTGGCTTTTGAGAAAGGACCCCAAAACAATAATGGGATTCAGGTTCCAAAATCTAAATCCCATGTACAGATCCTACCTCTCAAGACTCTCTTCACCCAAAAATCTCCATCCCAACCCCGTCATAGTCCAATCCCTCAACCCCCATTTCCATATCTACTCTCCCCCTCTCTTCTCTGATAACCTCAATTACTGCATCCCCAGACGGTGGCATTTTGGCCATTCTCATGATCATCACGATCACCACCATAATATAACCAAGGAAGGAGAGAGAATATTCCGGTTGGGTCTGGGAGCGGATATTGGGTTAGCTACTACTAAAGCTTTGACTGGTTATTTATCTGGAAGCACCGCCATCATCGCCGACGCCGCCCATTCTATTTCCGACGTGGTAAAACTATAGTCTTGCAAGAGTTTATTAGTTAAAACTTGGAAGTCAAGCAATTGATTTTGTTGGAAATTTTTTTTGTTTGTAGGTTCTAAGTGGGGTTGCATTATGGTCATTCAAAGCTGCAAAGGCTCCCAAAGACGAAGAACACCCATATGGTCACTTATGATTGTACCTACAAGCTACTCCATTTTTCTTAATTTTGCTCATAGGAATGAATGTTATGCTTCTAGGATCTTTTTTCCTTCTCTTTTTTTTTTCTTTTGTGTATTTCTTCGACGTCTCATTATTTTTTTTCTTAATTTTCCTTAGGACATGGTAAATTCGAAACTCTAGGAGCCCTGGGAATTTCTTGTTTGCTTTTGGCGACTGCTGGTGGTATTGCTTGGCATGCTTTAGATCTCCTAATTGTA
This sequence comes from Theobroma umbraticum, assembly GCF_002168275.2. Lineage (NCBI taxonomy): Eukaryota > Viridiplantae > Streptophyta > Magnoliopsida > Malvales > Malvaceae > Theobroma > Theobroma umbraticum. The sequence goes on along the minus strand of NW_018397258.1, from coordinate 5,715,261 downwards.
TGACCACTTTTGTTTTTCTTTCTATATCTTATGATTTAGACGGAATAAGGAGTTAAAACAAAAAAAAAATCCCACTATCAATAATGCTGAAACAATTTCAAAGTATACATGACTGAGAAAAATGGTTATATTTGAAATGAAACTAGATTGGACCTTACAGTAAGTCGAGCATTCTGTGTTCAGGGGTTGCTGTCCACTGTTCCTGAAGTAGTTAATAATCATTCGTTGGCCCATGGACATAGCCATCATCACGGTGGAAATCATCATGGAATTGATATGGATCACCCTATACTAGCTTTGAATATGACCATTGTGGCAATATGCGTTAAAGAAGGGTATTGAGCTTCCCTTTTGCTTATTCTCTGTTCACTTCTTTCTTCGATAACATCTCTGTTTCCTGTCTTTCACATGTGTTGTTGCTGCTGTAAAAGTTATTTTCTGTATGTTTACATGTAGGCTTTACTGGATAACAAAAAGAGCTGGGGAAAGGCAGGGCAGTGGACTGATGAAAGCAAATGCATGGCATCACCGTGCAGATGCAATTTCATCTGTAGTTGCACTTATTGGGGTTGGTAAGAGATCTTTTCGGTGATTATCTTTTTTGTCCTGTATACTTATGAGCAATGCTTTGCTGAATTGGTTATAGGATTGGTAAGCAATAGAAAATGAAAGTTCTTGCTTTTGGTTTGAGGATTGCTAATTAATATTGGTGGTTTTAGCCTTTGGCTTGTTCTTTACCCTTGCCTTGTCATGGGCTAGGATTTGTCTTCTTTTTGGAAGGAATTTTCCCCATTCAAGTTGTACTAATTATGAAGATATTTTTTTCTTGATTATTCCATTGTATCTGTAAAATTACTGAAATTTCCATAACATCCTTTGCCAAGCCCCTTTTCCTTTGGAAATCTCTCTTGTTGGGGGTGGTTGGTTGTTGTCTGGAAGGTCTTTATTACTGGATGGCTTATTTGTGAAATGAAAATTTCACTGTGCTTGATTGTTTGATGAAATCTGAATTACAAATTAGGTACTGAACTAGTTTCCACCGCCCTTCCTTTTCCCTACCCCTTAAAATCTTTAAGTCTATTACTGTGGATTTCCTTAGATTGAATTGTATGTAAGTGAACACTCAATGACTATATGCCTTGTCCATCATGATCTAGGAGGCTCTATTCTTGGAGTAAAGTTTTTAGATCCTCTTGCTGGACTGGTTGTCTCAGGAATGATTCTAAAAGCTGGTCTGGATACTGGATACCAGAGGTGCATTGCTTCGTGTCCTTCATATGTGCTCCATTTCTCTTATTGTTTGCTTTGTCATGGTGTCCTTTTAGGTGTGTGAGCTTCAAAATGATTGTGGCTATTCTGCAATTCAAGAGGTCAAATGGTATCAGTCAGCGTGGAAATAGTCAAAAATACTGTTATGTTTAGGGTCTAAAATTTCTGCATTTATTCTTTTACCTCCAGTTTGTTGGATAGGGATTGAAGTTATCATGCTTATGTCTTCTTGATTGTTTGGATTTATACATCACCTGTTTTAGCCATGTTTCTTGATTTTAGGTATGTTCTTATATGTTTTCATTACAGAAACTGATAAATTGATAAAGTTTGGCTCATAATTTCATGTTTGTAGTCCTATTATAATCGGTAAGCCTTGTTTCACTGGAAGTATGTCAGCGATGTCTACCGAATATTTAGGCTTGGTTTTTAGTGTTTGTATAGAAATCTCCATAATTTACATCTTCATTTTGGTCAACTTTGTAGTGTCCTTGAACTTGTTGACGCTGCAATCCCTGCAGAACAGTTGGAGCCCATAAATCAAACAATTCTACAAGTTGAAGGAGTCAAGGTAACTACCATAATTTGTTTGTGTATCTGCATATGAAGACCAGATACAGTTCTAAACCTAAAATTAATTTCTCAGTAAATATACTTCATCATTCTAGATGCATGCATCCGGTATTTTATATCATGATCTGTTGGCTTGTTGCTACTGGTGAAATTTACAATTAAGTTTTGCCTTTTCCTTTTTTGGCTGTCATCCTTAACTACTCTTTTCACAATGGTCTGCAGGGATGCCATCGTTTGAGAGGAAGGAGAGCTGGTTCAAATCTGTACCTTGATGTACATATTGTGGTGAGTTTTTACTACATTTTCTAATGCTGGCGAAATTGCAAAAGGACTTGAATGGAAAGTAACAAAATTGACCTCATTATTGCTAGGCTTACTGTGGTTATGGTCTTGAATAGACCACAATGCCACAATGTGATCCATGTAGCCAATCCTAAATAGTGGGATAGGGCTTAGTTTGTTGTTTCTAGTACTTTATGTTGTTCAGTTTTAAGTTTGACTATAAAACTGCTTATTTCCTGATGCCCTTCATGATATTTCCTTTATTTTTGACCTGCAGGTTGATCCCTTTTCTAGTGTTAGTGCTGCACATGGCATTGGTGAAAATGTTCGTCATCAAATTCATAAATCACACCCTGAAGTGACTGAAGTTTTCATACACATAGGTGTGTTGCATGGTTACTTCATCTCGAAATTGGCTCAGACAAATTAGTTAAGATGAGTGCTGTAATTTTGGTATTGGCATAAGATTTTCCGTTGGGAGATGACTATCTACTAAAGACAACTGATTGTTAAGGGAAAGAAGAAAAGAAGAATGGAACTAACTTTCCATCTAGGTGATCATGTCATTTGTCTTCTGTTGATAATGTCTCCTCACTGGGTAGTTACATTATTTCTGATTTCCATGGACCATTTCTCCTACCATTTAGCTTGATGAATTTAACCTGTGGTCAGGGGGAAACGAATGTTCTTGGAGCATGTGACTTTTGACCAGTGTGAAAACTGAAAACTGAACTAAGATATACTTTTATGGGGTTTAGCATTTAATGAAACTTTTTTGTTTTGCCTGGTAGAGTATGATGGTTGTAGGCGTAGATATATGATACCTATGGAAGAGATTACTGGTAAATTGGACTATAAAATCAATGCCAAAGTCAGTCTGTGCGTCACCAAGTTGTTGGCATATTTACATTCTGATCAACTTTCTTTTGCCCTTCAAAATTGTAGATCCTGCATATGTAGAGTTCTCTCCTGATGTAATGGACCAGAAAGCAAGTTTGAAGAGAACCATGGAACAGAAAAGTAATATTTCTGCCAGGGAGGAAGATGTTGAAGCAATTGTTTGTCGCACATTTTCATCTAAGTTTCCAGAGGTATCTGTTCGCATTTTGTTGAGTGTTTAAGCTTAGGCTCACTATAAATAAAGTATGCCATAGATAGAGCTTCTGAGCACTGAAGCAGCAAGGCGAATGTGGTTTGGACTTTGGTCAAGCTCAAGAGGGCTAAACTTTTTAACTATTGTTGAAAGGGGAAGCGAATTTTGTTATTTGCTACACCACACTATCGCCTTGAGGAGTAATTGGGCTTGTTCCACTTTTTTCCTACTGTATTCTGCCATACTTGTTGTCTAACATTTTTTCTTTTTGTTCTCGAATGTGAATATGCAGAAGTTTGTGATTGAGCGCATAACCCGTCACATGTTGCAAGGAAAGCTATTACTGGAAGTTGAGGTTGGCATGCCACCCGATATCATGATTTGGTACAATCTCTCTCTTCTTTTCACCTCTCACTACATATATAGCCATAAAGACTTTGACATTCAAAACCAATTGGTCGCAGTGATGCTATGGAAGCGGCGAAGGAAGCAGAAAAGGAGATATTGAATGCAGCTTCAAACATTGTTCACGTCAATGTTCAACTAAGATTAGGGCGTCCAATTCCGAAGTTCAAGCACAAATAGTAAAGCTTCAACTAGAAGCAAGCCCAGAATGCTCTGCCACAATTTTGTAATAATTTAATAATAACAAAAACATGTCGATGGATGGCATGTAACCCTCATTGTATCAATTAACGCATATGTTTAAGAAATCTTAAGCAAGGTTTATGGTTTAAGCCCAACGTCTCCGTCGTATAGATTCAATTAAAATGGTCTCTCCATGTTTTTTTTTTTAAAAAAAAAAACCCAATTTTCACAATTGAACTGATGAGTTGTTTTTGTTTTTTTAATAACAAAATTGGAATTTGGATATAAATAAACCCGAAAAACAAAAGGTTCCCGGAAGAGGGGATAGAGATTTAGAGATTAGAGAGCCAAGTTGATCAGATAATTGTAGTCTGATTTGTTTAGTCGACATTGTATTTTCAGAAAAGGTTATCATCACGTCAATGGCTCTGAATCAGACCGAACGAAATTAACCAAAAATCAACAAGAGAAGTAGAGAAATTTTTAGCAAAGTTGGAATCACTCAGCATAGGAAAGGAGGAGAGAGAAGGCTCAGAAGGATCCATTGGTGATTTTCTAATCACAAAAAAGGCCAAAAACCCTTCATAAAATAGGTAGTTCTCAACATCACCGCCTCCTCTCTTTCATCACTGAAAAAATGAAACATAATCGAAGCTTTCACAAAAGATAACAAAACACAAAAAAATAAAAGGGCAAAGAAGCCACAGCCTCGGCTTCACCTGCAGAGTTGGCTTTTCGCTATCGCGTATATATAGAAGGATCTAAGTTAGGGTTAGGGTTTTTTATCCGTCGGTTCAGGACAGAAAAGGCCAAGCCTTATTACGAGACTGCCCCTAGTCTTTACCAGACTTGGTGGCTGATTTGGTTTGGGATTTTTAACTTTTCAAGGACTCCATTTTGAAGTTCTGGGCTCTGCCTTCATCCTGGTCTAGCCGCATTCTTTTTCACTGCTCATTTGGACCAAGAAATTAACGTTGAATCATTGATCATTTTTGGCATAACAATTCAAAATTTTTACAAAAAATTTAAATAAATTTTTATTTTTTATTATATTTAATTAAATTTTTATATTTTTATTTTAAATCAAATAAATTTTTATAATTAACTATTAAGTAATTATTAATAATCAAAACATTCCTTGACATGATATATTGAAATATCATATTGAGTGGTGATGTAGCACATTAACGTAACATAATTAGATTTGTCAAAATAGATCTGACTCATCGAGTCGATTTATTTTCTATTAAATATGAGATGGATTGGGTTGAAAAATTTTAACTCATATTTGAATCGGGTCTAAATGGATCAACCCACTAAATTAGTAGGTTGATGTGGGCGGGGCAAGGCCAGCCCTATGGGTTAAAAAAATAATTTTAATTAATTTAATAATTTTATATATTTAATTATGTAAAATTAATAATTTAGTTACTAATAGTATTATTTATTTTATATATTTCAATGTCTTTAATTTTCACTTATAAAATTAAAAATTTTAATTTAGATTAAAACTTATTATCTCTTCTTCTTTTATGGTAATGAATATTGGATGATAAATTGATAATAATTCAGATCTTGAGACATCATTGCTGTCTAAGCAAGATTTAAATATTTTTACGTGAGAATGAAGATTGAGAAAGATATAAACGAGCCTTGAAATTTTTATTATTTGGTTATATACTTATGTTTATGATATAATAGTTTGTGTTAAAAATTTAAACTTTATTATGTAATTTATTTATTTTTTTATATTTGATATAATTTGTTTATTTGTAATATGTTTTTATTATTTAATTTATGAATTAAATCATAAAATAATTTTATTAATAAAAAATTTGTTAAGTAGAATTATAAAAATTATTTTTTTTAAAAAATAGAAATAGATTGACCCAACCCAATTCATGGGGTTAAGAAGAGGTGGACTGGGTTGAAATTTTGTTGATCCATATAAAAAATAAATTAGCCCGGCCCAACTCATATTTTTTCAATCCACAAGGATTGGGGCCTGACTGGGCCGGACCAGCCCATATTGATAGCTCTAAATATAATAATATAGTGATATGATATTTTTTATCATTGTATCTCAGTAACACTATCGTATATAATAATAAATGATATTTTGATTAATAACAATTAGTTAATGAATAGTTTTAAAAATTTATTTTATCAAAAATAAAAAATTATAAAGACTTAATTAAATTTAATAAAAAATGAAAACTCATTTGAATTTCTTTCAATAGTTCACAAAGTTTTTAGAGTATTATGTTGCAATTTTTTTACTTCATGTTCTAGCTTTGGGTACGTATAATTTTATTCACGTTTGTTATAATCTAATTAGTGTTATGCAAATTTCATATTCAACTTGAATTAATTTTTTTTTTATTTTATCAGAAATTTTTATGGAATTCAACTAGTATATTGCAAGGTTATCTCTAATTTTATGGGAGAAACCAAACAAAAGAGAATGGTTTTTTGTTTTTCCTTTTTTAGGAGGAGAAGGAGATTAATAAGGGCAAGGTACTCAACTGAGCGTAGGAGTGGGGAGCTTCCTAGTTAGATGTAACATACTTTTGGATGCAATCAGTTTCACCAAAAATTGACTTGAAAAATGGCAAAAGAATGCATAGCGATGTAACCCCGCGGGGGTGGGACAAAGTTGAGGAAATGATAGTCTTTGCTCGAGGGTAAAAGGAGGAATTAGGTAAAGATGAAATTTGTGCAATTCCTATGAGAGCGATGGGGCAGGTGGAAAACACTTTCCAATGGCAAGCTCCAAACCGGGTTCCACAGTGTGATTAAGATTACATTTCTTAGTCTAGTCAGTTTTTTCTTGCCTTTCTTCTTTGTCGATACAAATTGGCTGTGGCTTCTAGGTTACAAAACAACAGGAGTCTCATTTTTGTTTGTTCAACTTTTGAAGAAATATGAGTCTGGAGGAGTGGCCAGACCTGGTTATTTCGTGACCACACACATACAGGGGGCTCTCCCACTGGGCGCTGGGTCATTCATGAGTGAAAAGAATTCAGGCCCACGGTTTGACAATAGATAAGTGCGTGAGGACCCTGTGAACCCCACTTGGTACCTAATGCCCAAGTGGCCATCACAGCATCGTCACCACACAAAGAGCAAGCAATCTTCCAGGGACAAGCCGACAGCTAAAAGTAACAAAAAGTAGAAAATATATATATCTATATATATTGCTCTCAGACATCCCAGATAGGCTTTTCAATAGCTGAATCCCCATGTGAGAGCTGTTGCTGGAAAGGGTTTATCATTGGCAGTCTTTGTTGGCTTATTGCTTCCAGTTCCAATCTTTGATGCTGATGCTGCTCTTCGTGCAAATTGGCTTGCTGCCTTGACCCCCCAATCCCCATGAAATCAAGGGTCGTCATGTTGCAGCCTCCACTGCTGCTCGCTACAAATATTGATGGCCCTGTTGGGCTCCTTTCCATCGCCCGAGTTCTTCCTTGTAACAAGCTAGTGCTACCGCTGTCTTCATGTTCCATGTTCTTCATCAAGCTTTGGTTTCGGTCAGCTCCGTTAATGAACAAGCTAGCGTACATTCCCATATCATTCAAATTTGCTGAGCTTCCTGTGACAGCATTAAAAAGTTGGGTCATTTCGTTGGGGCTTTTTTGCATGAGCGGGTTGGAGAATCCTCCCTCGCTGATCCCAGCCATGCTTGACTGATCAGTTTGTGATGGGAAGTGATCGTAAGATGTGTTCTGCTGCTGAATTCCACCAAAAGATAGTGGTCTAATGGACTGGTCAGTACCTGCCACGCTAGTAGCAAAGCTTTTTTGCATCATGGGCGAGTTTATACTATTGCTTGCAGTTGCACCCATTTGGGCTGCTTTCTGTAGCAAGGCTGTTGCAGACATGTTGGGCGAACCCGCAATGTGGCAACCATTTTTGCTGTCTTGTAAATAATTGAAGCCAGAGGAGCTATTTGAACTAAGCTGTAGGCTAGAGGAAGCTGAGGAAATGCTTCTTGGGCCACCAAACAGAGTGCCTGAGCTGCTTGAAAACATGCCTCCTCCCATGTTCATGGACTTAAATGGCATTGGCACTAGCTCTTGGGGAAGGGATTTGAGCTGGTTTTTCGGGTCAAAGTTGTTGAAGTCAGATATTCCCATAGATGTGTTGGCATTACTCATTGGCATTGATGACATGAGCTCTGGCATTTGGTTTTGCAAGTTTGATCCCATGTGGTTCATTAGTCCTTGGTTGACCTTGTTGTTTTCTTCAGCTAATGCGTCACAGAAAGCTCTGTGGGTGATGAAGCTGTCTCTCCTGCACAAGGAAATATGCAGTGGGGTCAAATTAGGTTGTTATTGGATAAAAATCTTGATTAGAAACAGTACTTTTGATCTAGAGAGAGATTTTGTAATATCATAACTACAAAAGTCGTCAAAAAGGAAGAATGAATGAGCCTATCAGTTGTCGGCCATTGTCTAACATTTCTTTATCTGGAGATCCTAATTAGAGATGATATAATTAATGCATAATATTAAACATATGCAAGACAACCTATATCCATTAAGAAATTTTTTAAAATCCGCATTGCTGTAGAAGTCCATAAATTACCATGCAAAAACTGATAAACGTTGGAGTCACCAAATAATCATTGGACACCTTACAGTACTGAATCATAACGTACCTTTGTAAAGGATACCGTATCAATTTCAGTTCTCCATGCAAAATGCAGATGCAATATCTTTAAGTTTCATTAAGTTGAAAGATCTAATATATACCTTGAAAAGATGGTTCCACAGTCACATTTGTATTCCCTAGTACCACAGGTCTTCTGATGAGCTTTCCAATCAGATTGCACAGCATATTTCTTTGCGCACTTGTCGCATTTCCACTTCTTCTCACCATGCTTACGGCTGAAATGCTTCTTTATTCCCGTAAGATCCCCTAGTGCACGAGCCGGGTTGTGGTGAACGCAAGTCGGCTCGGGGCAAATGTAGACTCGTTTCCTGACCTCAGTGGTCGTCCTTTGCCTTAGCTTCCATGGAAGATTGTGACCTCTTCGGTGCAATTGTAGGTTTTGGTCCCTTTGGAATCCTTTGTTGCATATCTCACACACGAATCGATTAGTCGCCATAAGCGTTGTTGGTGATAGAGCAATAACTTCAGCGTTTGGATCTAATTCAAACAACAATATTCAATAAGTTCAAAAGACTACTTACTCAACACTCAATGAAAGCATGAGGGAGAAGAAGAAGGTTTGCTTTAAAAAAAAAACAAATTTAAGTATTGTTTGTATAATCTTAGCAAGCAAGTTCTGTCTTGTACAGTAAAGATCCAGTATTGGCCCAAATAGAACAGTCAGAAACAAAAAGTGATGTAAAAAGTGCAATCAAGCAAACAGTTCTTGACAATTATTGTAATCTCATAGCAATAATTGAACCCTTTATATAAGAAATTAACAATTAATCTTTTCTTGCAAAAAGCTATCAGCTTTTATTTCCTGGAAGATACCCCTATTAGAAAGCTTGTTCTTTAGTTCTGCTTAACTGGATCAAATCTACCTTGGCATGCATGCTTCTATTGAAGCATGTAAAACTCAAAGCCATGCATCCAACTCAAATCATATTTCAAATCTGAAAACCAACATCAGCTATCTGAACTTCCCTGACCAATTCTAAGACCAAATGTCACCTAAATTACATAAACTTAGCATAGAAGAAAGCATAATATAGATCCATGGGTAAATGAAATTGCCTGGAGTTCCTGGTAAATTTCTTTTCTTCTTAACTGGTTGATGTGGCTGTTGAGAGGCAGAACCATTGCTGTTAGAAGCACCAGAAGGTCCTGAACCAGAGCCCGGAAAGTTATTTTGCAGCTGTTGTTTCTGCTGCTTCTCTTCAAGCTGCTGAACTTCCTCTCCAGTGTTTCCTGAAGAGAAGCTTCTATCATCACCTGAGATATTTGACATTTGAAACTGAGCGGAAAAGATATATTGATACTATACAAGCTTGTCTGTTTCTTTTCCTTGGCTCCAAATTCTATTGTTTCTTTCTTTTTTCTTGTTGTTGGTGCTCTTAACTAAAAGTGGGGGCTTGTTTTTTGGTAAACATAAAATCAGGAAGCTGCTCTCTCTAGAGGAAGACAAAAACCAGGGAATTCCCCTGCATTTCTGGTGAAGAAGAGGGCTCTAGCTGCCACAGGAGTAACATTGGAACCTGGTCTTCTTTGGCTTTATATAAATATATATGAACAGGGTGAAAATTTGACAAAGGACAACTGCATGGAAATTGCCCCCCTAATTTGCTGATTATTAATTTAATTGCCATTCTCTTTCATAGTATTACTTAATTTTTTTATTTCATAAACCAATTTGGTTGGTTCTCCAAGATGCCTCTTCTTGTGCAGTACTAATAATGCTATTATGACCCAAAATGTTAAAATTTTTGTTACCTAGTTTCCAACAGTGATATACGGTTGGCTAAATACATAATCAAATCAAAGTTTCAGAGCAATTTGAGGATGACAAAATTACTAGGAATCCTTGTCAACCTAGCATTTGTAGCCAAAAAAGAGAGGATTTACAATCAGCTATAGAAAGAGAGTTATATGTATAGCTCAACTGAAGAATTTCAGAATTGAAGGGTGTTTTGGTAGAAGGCCAAAGTTGAATTATAATTTGATAGGATTGGACAATTATTGTGTTGATCAAATTCTAATAAAATAGTAGGTGTCCACATCTTATCAATAATCATCATCTTTAATTCTAATTCAACTTTTGTATTTTCTCCTTCTATGCATATATCCAACTCCCTGAAGTTGGTATAAAAAATTAAAGCAGCTTTGCAACCTATGTTGCAAGAGAAAAATGAAATGCAAGAAGCTTATCTTGTCAACAGGATGAGTCTGTTAAAACTATGCCGAATCCTGTTTCCCATTTGATCCAAAGGACCCAGGAAAGCAACAAGCAGGTGTCCAGATTTTCAATTTCTTATTACATATTTTAATCACATTATAAAGAAGGTTGCTGCTTTGTTTTCTAGGTACACTATAATAATATTTTAGAGTAAGGACGACTACTAAACGTTTATTATCTTAAAAGAATTGCATTGCTTTGCCCTGCTCCTACCGGTGGATTTGCTTTACTCCAATTGGTTTTCGGTGAGGTTTTGTCCCTAATCACTCCAAACGATATCGACTTTTGTATAGTCCTTGATCAAGAATAAGTTCTGCTTATAGTAAAAAATTCTTTATAACTTAGTTCTTTTGCCAAGAACCTTAATTATATATAATATATGTGACATCCTATAAGCTTTTAATTTCCATGATTGTAGCTAAATTCTTCTTGTAATTGTCTAAGAATATTATATTCTTTTTCGATAATTCTCTAGGGATACTCAAACCTGTCTTATTTATGGCCAATCGGTTTTGTGTGTTTCTTTGCTCCTACTTGATCGTGCTGGGGGATGCCACTATAAGTTCAATCAAAATGAGAAAAAAAAAAAGAAGTGCATTAGCCATTTCCCTAACCGACAAGACAATCCCTCAACTCAGGGAAGAGCTCTACTTATTCAATCCTACTAGTTGAAAAACACGGAGAATCAGTTAACAACCATCCCATTGATATATTGGAATAAAAACTAAAAGAAAATCCCAACAAATCACCCAAACTTCTTTACTGATTAATTGTTCTGGAGGTCACTACTTGAAAGAAGGAATTAAGTACCCCATGTTTGTTAATTCGAAGGATTAATTAAGGGTTCCAAAAGCTTTTGCACATAGTTTAATAAGAAAGAACAAGAAGCCCGGCTGTATGGAATAAGAAACAACAAAGAGACAGAAATAAGAATACGAACCATGGGCTAAATTCTAAAACTCTGGTCAATCAGGTTCAAAAGACCATTTTGCAAAGCATCTGCTACTTCCCCATCAGCAACTATTAGTCCAGACAAATAAAATTTTACTTAGTTATCACCGATGATGGATCGATATAATCTATGAAAACAAACTTCGACACAACAATGTAAAAGCAAACATATTTTAACATTATAAGTTTATATATAAATATTTATTTATTTATTTAAGAAGATCTAATATAGAAGACAACCTAAACACCATTCAGATGCTAGAATGTCACAAATGTTGAATAATTTAGAAAAAACCCTGTTGCTAATTGACATAAGCTAAGTAACCCCGTGGATAAAAACAAAGGAAAAGACGGCCATGGCCTCATATTCTGTTCCCCCCACCCCTCTTTTTCTTAGTATTATTTTTTTCTCATGAAAATGATGTTGATCGAGGTAAAAGAAAACTTATGAATATTCTATTGATTGTTGATATGGACGTGGTTTTGACGATTAAGAAAAGGAATAAAAAGTAATTAGGAGAAATAATTATTAAACGATTTAGTCGTGCTCAAGTATGAACCTTGTCTAGTTTGTGTCTGATGGTTAATGTTCAATTCCAACTATTGTACATTGATGGATTTGAAAGAATTTGTTTCATTTTGACTGGGTTTAAAGGGCGAGAGCGTAGCTTTCATAATGGACCCAAATTAAAATTTAAAAATTAAAAGAAAAGAAAAGAAAAGAAAAAGAGTACTTGAGCAAGCAAGGGATGGGATTCATCATGACATGAATATTACCTCACGTATTATCACTAGCTTTTCCTTCTTCATGATGCCAAATCCAAGCAGATTTTTCTTCAAATTCGTACCAATTATGGATTTTTGAACACTTGAATTTGCAGGATCAAACCCTCTGGAGCATTGATGGGGATTGGCGGGAGAGAGAAAAAAAAGATCTTTTGGAATCCAGCACCTTTTTGACTCGTTAAAGATAATCTAAAAAGTGAGACGATGAAAAGCATGATTTAGAATATATAACAGCCATGGGTTTAGAATTTAGATGGTTAATGATTAACATCATCATCACCACCGGCCTTGCAGAAGTGGGGTCTGTTGAGTCTATTTATGTAAGAAAAAATTCAGCAAAAATGTCCAAAGCTCTAGGCTCGAAATGGAAATGGGCCAAGCGATGGTTCGTGCCTTTTGACCATGTGATCAACAATTTAAAGATTTTGCTTTTGCCCTTTGGATAATTTCTACCACATTTCCTCTCAACTGTTTTCACAGTTCAGGATGTGAGAAGAGTATGATTTTTGAAGATACCCTTGGGGCTGAAGTAAGCTTACTGTTGTTTGACTAGTAATTCAGGCGGCGGTTCCCTCCCGGAAAACATGGCTTATTTACACCTGTTGAAATGTGTAAGCATCAATGATCTGCAGCCCTTCAACAACTCGGAATTGGGTAGACGTCAATTTCAGTAATATTAGGTGTCATGTGCCGATCTAGCTAAAGAATGCACCTGCTTTTCCTAGGGGAAAAAAATACTAAGTTCCCAATGAAGATTACGTGGATATGGTTTTTGTTTGCCCTTTTTCTTCCCTTGTCGTCTGGTGAGTAACGTGCAAGCGAAGAAAATTTTGCATTGTAACTATGATTGATTGAACATTTCCGTTTTTACTGGCTTTAAGCTGCTTAGTTTTTCTTTGCCTCTGAACTTGTATCCAGAAAAAACTCACTCCATCATGCAATGGCAATGCTATCTTGTTGCAAATATGACATTCTTTTATATGCTTTTCATAAATACATAAATAAATAAAACAATAAGACAAGCTCTGTTAAATTGCAAAATCTTATAAAGGTAAACCATTCTTTTGCTCTATACACTTTTTCAGGACAACACGTTTATATAGAAAGAGATAAAAGTAACTGGAAAAATTACTGTTATGTGCATCGAGATCAAAGATTGGCATTAGAATCATTCAGCAGTAAAACCCCAATAAGGTATAACCTTTGCAAGTCAATTATGTAGAAGACAGTAAGAACCAACTGTGTCAGTTGCTCCTACACTGAGGAAAGGCTACTCCAGTCGAAGGAATTGTAGCCCCGCCTCTCCTTTCTGAGATCATAACGCCGCATCAGACTATCTGTTTCATCTAACTTATGTAAGATGAACATGTGTGATACTTTTAATTTTTCACCAGACATTGGTCAGGAATCTGCAACTAGTTGGGTGAATGGAGTGTTGTGTTTTCCAAGTATGATAAAGGAAATATTTGGTCTCCCGATTATTGACTAGAAAATCAATACCACCCAAAGCACAAGGCTTTGCAGGACATGGGAGGTGGTTTCGGGAACAGCTTAGCAATTAGCCCACTCATTTCTCCATGTAACAGATTCAAATTTTGAAACTGACTGGCTATTTTTTGGTACTGCAGAACCCATCCTTATTCTCCTCTATGTTGGGATTAGTAGCACCATTTCTAAAAATGGCACTAACAGCAGGCCTCGCACGAACTCTTCGTGAGTTATTCTGTGGAGCCTCTACGGCCCTTCTCTTTCTCTTCGGACTGAAGAACCCACATTCAAGAGCTTCTAATGCTTTTGTGGTCAATGGTCGGTTCCTAGTACTCTGTCTCCGGTTGTGCATTATAGGCTGCTGGTTGACCTCTGCATCTTTATCAGGAAGCTTCAATGGCTCAGGCTGCACTGTTGTTTCAGACTGAATGAATGACATATGTGCACAGGAATTGTCACTATTTTGCATTGTCTCCATAAGAAAGGGTTCATCAGTTTCCATATCTATTGAAACTTGAGGAACATTTAAGTCTATCAATATATGGGACTGAGTTTTCGTTGGAGATTCATCTCTATGCAGGCAGTTGTCCGTGACAGTGCCTTCCTTTCTCTCATCTGGACTGCCTTTAGCCAAAGAACTGGCAGGTGACAAGTTTTGGGATCCCGTTTGAAAAACCATATCTTCACAAGCATCAGGTGAGTTTGACCTACAAAGGGAATTGTCTCCGTTTAAAATCCTGTCAGCAGAAATGTTTCCAACACTACAGATTGATTCTTCATGGATGCAATCTGTTGAACCCCGCTGTTTAGTAACAGGAGCCAAATATTTCATAACCTTTTGTTCCTCTTCATCAAGCAGACTTGTGTTGTGGCTTTCATAGTTTTCCACTGATATAATGGTGGTATCAGAGGTGTGACGAATGCCAATATTTGAGCTACTATTTACACAATCTGATAAGTCCACAGATTGTCCCCTATCAGCCATCGCCTCTGCAGCCATGGAGGTGCTAGTTTCTTCTGCTTCATCTTCTGAGTCACTAGATGTATCCTCATAATCACTAGAAATACTAGAGGGGGTGGATAACCTAGTAGCTTCAAGAGGTAAGCTTCTCAGCTCTCTAACCTTGGATCGTTCCCCACCTTCAACCAGACTAGTATCTACAATTGTAAACTTCATTAGATCTCGATTGCAGCCAGAATTTCGTGGCTTGAGGTAACCATTACATTTATTTGACATAAAACCAGGATCTTGTTTTATTACTGGGTCCCACTTATTTTCTTCTTTCTCTCGGCTGCCCTTAGTCACTTCAATTTCAAGCTCAAGGAGCCATGGTTCAGATGCAACTTTACTAAGAACATCGGTAACAGAATCAAAATAGTGGTTCCCTTTCACTAGTCTCCTCCTTGAAAACTTCTTAACCCCAGGTATAAGAAACACTAGAGAGTTCTTTGAACCGGAAAAAACGTGATCCTTTGACTGTTCAGAGTGCCAACCTCTTGCTAAAAGGCGAGGCCAAACAGCTTCCCAGAAAAGATCACTCGATCTAGCTTTGCTCAACCTAAAACCTCCTGTTAGAAACTTGATAATATCTGCTGATGTAAGAGCAGAACATGCTTTGCCAACTGGTATTTCAGGACGAACAGAAGCTACATGATTGGCTTTTACTGGCTCCATGGCATTGCCAGTGAGGTCTTGCTTTCCTTTGCCAATACCTATAGCTTCTATGAGCGTATGAATGCCAACTGCATTCTTTATGGTGAAAACGTATTCCTCAAAGGAAATTTTTCCCTCACCAAATGTCTTAGAAACCTGCAATAATCAAAATTCAAACATCACGATGAAATATTTTTGTCTCCCAAAAATACAGTCCAAATATAGCTGCAACGGTATAGTTCAGCAGTCAATGAGAATTTCTGCTAAGTAGACTTGATAACAAAAAACCAGGAGCTCAAACGAAATTGATAGAACTTCAAGAAAGGTAGCTAAGACTAACTGCAATATGACGGTAATTTTGAGATGCTTCTCTGGTACATGTATGGTTTAAATTATAGGTTCCAAGTAGTCAAGATCAAAAAAGTGAAAGAATCATTCCACATTTTCTCGAGGTAAAAGGGCAAATCCATACGCACATTGAGACACAATTAATGGTGCTTTCAGTTAAAAGAAATTTATTCCTAATTAAGAGATCAAAAGGCCTTCCTAAGAGAACCTGCAAAGAGCTGAATATACTGTCAAAGATAGTGCACCTGCCACTTCAATGAACTATAAGATATAACTAGAGGAATAATCCCTCTTTATCAAGAGCCAGGTATCACATTCTTCTGGAGAGATCCCTTGGCATAAAGATGCTTTAAGTTCCTAATAAACAAAGTCAAATACACATAAAAGGGGCTGAAAATGCAAAAGTGGAAAAAGCATATCAAGCATTCTCCTTTCTCTTGTCCATTCCAAAATTCAAATGAAGCCCGACTCTGGAGATGCCTACAAATTTCAGGGGAGATGCAAATCCTAAGAACAACAAACATTTCTATGCATAATTGGAATCCTTCACGAACAGATATTCTCCTATGTTTCCCAAACTGAGCCAAGAGTTCCAAGCAATTTATAGCAAAGAGTGTCTAACCCGAGAATAAGAGATTAGCCTCAATATATCCAAACAGAAAGCCAGATACTATATCCACCCTGCTTCAAAAATGGAGTAAGCAGTCCAAGCAGGAACCAAAAGGCACAATGCTTGTCAGAGACAAGACATTGAAACACCAACAACCATTTTTATTATCAAGCCAGTGCACATAAGTAAATGCCTATGAGCAGGCCTAAAATGAACCCTAAAGTTGAAGAGGCCAAGATAAGAACAAAAGTAAGGGGGCAAACTTAATTACCAGCTCCTTATTCTGAAGAAAATTTAGCAGACTGACGAGTCACATAGTAATTGACACTACAGAGCTCTTAGTAAAAGAAAGAATTTCATTTTCCTGAAGGAAAACAGCAGTGTTAAAAAGAAAATATGTCTTAATATTGTCAGAGACAAGCCATTGAAACACCAACAACCATTTTTATTATCAACCCAGTTCACATAAGAAAACACCTATGAGCAGGCTTAAATGAACCCTAAAGATGAAGAGACCAAGATAAAGTCAAAGGCTTCCTTATTTTCCAGCTCCTCATTCTGAAGGAAACTTTAGGAGACTAAAGAGTCACATGGTAATTGGCACTACAGAGCTCTTAGTAAAAGTAAGAATTTCGTTTTCCTAAAGGAAAAACAGCAGTGTAAAAGGGAAAATATGCCTTAATAAACAAAAAAATAATAATAAACTATTCATGTTTACTTTGTTATTCCATTAATATATCAACATTTCAGATGGTGTTAGTCAACAACCAATATCTTGCTCATTCCATTTTAGCCTTTACAAGATGGGCCTTTAGTTAGTTGTCCCTTACTTTCTTGAAAGACAGGTCCTCAAAGAGAAACACTGCTCTGTTTCATCAATCAACAGAATACTATACGTGCATTCCATAATGCAAGCATGGCCCCAGTTAAACCTTCATTCTCTGCTAATCTGCTTTAACTTCCCCATCTCAAATCCTAGACAGCATCTACATTATTGTATTAGGTCACAATATTACACTCCACAAAATCATAGCTAATTGCCAAGCTAACTTAGGTTGCTTAAAGTGGTCTGAGTTGGAAACACCCCGAAAAGTTATACAGTCAACACTTTATAAATCCATGCAGTTTGGATGGAGCAAACTCACACAGATAACACTTGAAAAAGAAATCAGAAATCATGTTCAAATTTCAGAAGTTGATAAATAATGCTAATAAATTAACAAAAAACAAGGTCACCATGGACAGAATAATGCAGTGTTCCTAGACCATGTATTACGGGAGTTGAGAAGAAAATAAGACGATTAGAGAAGTGTCTATGTGTACACTTCACAGCACCAGATGATACATAAGAACCAGTTAACAAAACAAATATATGTCCAATTATTTAGAAAGATCAAATGAGCAGGTGCATAAAAAAGTCAGAAAAATACCTTAAGCAGCATATCTTGACAATCTTTTGATAGATGAGAAAATAATCGTGATAGTAATTCCTGTTGCCTCCATCCTGTGAACAGCTTTTGTCCATGAATGCCCCGTCTGCCTCTTAATTTTCGGCATTCTGACCATCTACGATATCCATCAGACCTGTAAAATTTTCCATAATAGAAAGACAATATCTCTCCCATCCCTTTACTCTTAACAAAATTGTTCACAAGAATAAGATTTTTCCCAAAGATGTATAGCCCAAGAAGAAAACTGTCATGCTCGATATCCTTCCATACTTCACCTGAAGAGCCTGGAAGAGGATAGGGACCTCTATCCACCTGATTCAGCTTAGATTTTGGCTCCTGTGGGAAGTGTAAATAAACATCCATCTGTTCAGTTCCATTTGTAGTTTGATGCTTTGAACATCCTCTCATGTCTTTCCCATCACCCAACGCAGAATCTAGAGCTTGAACTTTATATTCTTTACATCCATGGCTTGATGTAATTTGGCTCTCTTCACTGTTTTCAAATTCAAATGCACCATCTGTGCTTTCAACTTCAGTCCTTGTCCAGATAAGAGGGATAGGCAATCCCAATGGAAAAGGGCTTGGCACACTGATTATCACTTCTGAGTCAATTGGTTTATTTATAACCTGTAAACTATGACATTCTCCAACTAGAGGTGGAATTTTTGCTTGGTATTCATCTCCAACACGAGGAAGCATCTGCAGATCTCCAAAAATTTTATCCAAAAAGGAACATGAAGCAAGTAATTGTTCAGCAGATTCATCTTCAATGCCCTCCATATCATTATCCAAATGAGTAGTATCCATCTGCCCAAGAATTCAGCGAAAAGATTTAAACTGAAAATCTTAAAATGGACATTTGATTTATACTTAATTATGACATAAATCAACCCTGTAGCCTAATTCAAGGAGGCGTCATGAGTGCAAACTTGGGATGCCCTTGGAGGGATGGAGAAACTATCATTACATGTTGAACTTTTCAATATTTTGAGATAGAAATACATGGAGACTCAATTTTCTACTGCTAGACCTCAAGTATCTGCTAAAGTCAATTTCATTTTAAGTTAAATGCCAGATGCTATTTGTTTAAAGTATTTATTTTAATTCAAAATAAAGATTGAACACAAAAGAGCAGAGGAATCCTCCTAGGCATGGAATTTGAAATTACCACCATTGAATGTGGGGGTGAAATCCTATCACTGTTCCTTATGCTCGAGATTCGGGTAGGACCCTCAAGAATTCATAATAGCGTTGACAAAGTTTATGATTGCAATGAACCAAATCAAACATTAATCAAAAAGAAGAAGAAGAAGAAGAAGAAACACTTGTGCAGACTAAGTTCATCAGGAAAAGATGATAATCGTCTCTCGCAAATAAAGCCAAAAGATAAACAAAGTATTATGCCTAGCTTAGCGAATAAAATTTCCAACATATTTCTCGAATAGCAGAACAACTGGAAGCCCTTAATCCAAGCATGAGATAAGCTCATGACTACAATTAAAACAGATAACATTTATATTCCTTGCAATCTAAATTACCAACAGCTAGAACCAAAACCAGGTGGATACCGACATTCAAATGCCAAGGCACATGTTCACGTGACATAAAACCAAATTTAAACAACCCCAACAACATAGAGCTCTGAATAGTTAATACATCAACATTAAACAATCTCATTGAAACGTATAGTATTCAGTGAAATAAATTCAACCAAGAAAACATGTCCATTTTTCAGTGAAAATTAACATGTAAGTCCATTTGATTAAACATATATCGAACTAAACAACTATAGAAAACAGTATGAAAAAGTACATTAACTAATAAACAGTTGATAAGAAATGTATATAAACATGCAAAAGAACGATTTTTTTTTTTAAATAAAAACATATGGCTAACCTCCATAGAAGAAGTTGAACGTTAAAACCCACGTGCCAAAGCCAACCTGGACAAATGGGTTTTCATTGTTAGGCATCTATCAACCTCGATTGTCAACTGTTTTTCCTTGGTTTTTTTTTTTCCTCTCTTCAATCTTTGGTTGTTGCCATAGATAAAAGAAAAGAAAAGAAAAACTACAAAAACAAGCACAAATAGAAAAGAACAAACAAGACATGGTAAAGAAGATTTTAGTTACCTTGTAGGAGGGAGCTTAGCTTTCATGAATACGAAAGTTGAATTCTTGAGGACTTGGCAGATAGAGAGAGAGAGAGAAAGAATAAAAATAAGAAAAAGGAAGCAAAGAAATTCTCTTTAGTTTTGCTGTTAAGAGAGAGAGAAGATTAACGCTTGTGTTCGGTTTGATTTATGAGAGTTGAGACCACACGCGTTCGTAGGTGGGTTGCGATGCATGGACTAAATGACCAAAATGGACATGTCTATGTTCCTTTCATGTTGTCCTTGGACACTCCTATTTTGGGAATTTTAGGGCAGTCTTTTTGGGTTTCGCCTCCAACCAACACACATTTTATTTTGCTTTCAGGTAACGCTTTTGCAATAAGAAACCCATATTATTTCATGCTGAAATTTTACATAATAATTAATAAGGTTAATAAGGCCTTTTTTCAATAGTAAAAAAAAAGGCTTAATAAGGGGTAATACAAGATTTATACACATAAATTTTTCATAAGTACATAAAATTTAAGATAAAAAGATCATTTTTTATTTTTAAAGTTAAGATTAGATAAATCGTTCTATACAGTCAAACTTACTTATTAAATTATTCTTTAATTGATAACAAAATATATAATTAACAGTTTTTTACTTTAAATGGTTGAAAAATTTAAAAATCAATCTTTTTTTCCTTTTATAACAACTCTTGGAAAGCCAATCAAGCATACCATCTTATTCATCCAAATAATTTTGGAAACACGCAAGAATTAAATTCTAAAATGTCAAAATAATATCGAAATAAAAAAAGAGTATTTTGTGTGTGTGTGTATGTGATGGTAGTTGTTGAGATCTATACATTAGAAACTAAGATACAAATTTTGTACCATACCTTGGCTTATGATTGACATTTTTTTTCCGCTCAATCTAATCTAATAATATTCTCGTAGTAAAACACTATAATACTATAATGTATATATCATTCACCTTTATAATAATATAATATAATTTTAATTTGTCTATAATACATATAATTTTATAATTTAATATTTTTTCTTTTTTTAACATCAATGTTCATTTTTATAATTTTTTTGAATATTTTTATTTATTTGATATGAGATTGAAATATTTTATATACCTTTTTTTAAACACTTGAGGTGACATTATAAGTTTGGAAACTTGTCCATTGGTTTATAAGTTATACTCTTCTTCCAGAAAGTGGGATCATTGAAACAAGCCCGTAGGGAAAAAGGGAAAGGATTGAAGCTTTGATGCAAGGTTATTAGGTTAAGGTATCAATAAACAATTCAATATCTTCCCAATCAATTAAGTTAGTTTAGGAAAAGGTAAGCCTGATATCATCATTTAAAAAATAAACTAATTTATTATTATTATTATTGTTGTTGTTGTTATTATTATTGTGAGTCGTTGATCTCTTCCCTTACTTGTCTTCCCTATTAAAGTTTTGTAATGACAAGCTACAAAAATATAAAATGTAGTAATTAATTTTTATACAGATATTATAGTATTGACTTGTCAAATAGAAAAATATTGGTTTTTTTTGTCATAACCCTTGATATTATATTTAAAACGGTTTGGATTTAATTTGAAATTTTGAACAAAGTATTTCTTTGAACCTTGGAGATGAATAAAGAATTATAAAAGTATAAAATCGACAATTAAATAAGTTATCAAATGATGAGTATTTCTTGTTTTTTGCTTTTGCGGGGAATTAGCACAATATTAGAATTTGTTTTTATTAGAATGAAATGCATTGAAGGGAGCAAGGAGGAGGAGCCCACTCTGTTTCATGATCCCCACAGAAGAACTGTCATTTAAGGCTCCAGGGGACCCACCCAGGGACAAAAGTTTCTCCAAAGCGGCCGTTTCACTTTTATTTTTCCATCAAAACTACCCTCCAAACATCCAAAAGTAGTTTGGATTATCAACGAATCTGATCTCCACATAGCTCATGGGGCGCCTTAAGTGGACGGCCCTGATCCTCGTATTGACATGCAATATATTCTCAGTGTTGCGACGCGATAGCCCCTGGTTCCTATCTGCTAATCCCATGATTTGTAGGCGATGGCCCACAAGCCAGCAGCCACACAAACAAACAGTCGGCTCTACTCTAGAAATGAGAATTAACCCGTGGTATGAAAAGGTTGCATGACATAAAAAAGGTTTCATGCATGTTCCGGTTCACTTCTTGTCCAGAGTTTTTAATTATGAAGAAACTTAGTCAGTGTTATTATTTTCAACTGGGATGGGAATATGACTGAATGTATGAGAATGAGAGGCAAAATCTTGCTATGTTTGGGCTGACAAAACCGTGTGCCATGCCAATATAGCAACGTCCAATCCCGATGCCTAAGACTAGCCTTTCCTCACAAGTCAATGTTTCTGAGTACAAAAGTCAAATAGAAAAAATAAAAAAAAGGTCAGAAAACAGAAGGGAGAGAGAAACAGCATGAAAAAGTTGAACACCACAACTCGTTACCAAGCAAGCTCTGCATAGAAAATACTTACAGCAAAGCGAAGCCTTCTTCTAATTGGTTGTAAGTTGTAACCCTAATTAATTATGGTGTATAATTCTTATTATTATATTAACGTGATAGTTTTCATAACATTAAATGACTTAGTATAATAATTTTCCAATAAGTATGGCACTGTTCAGATGTATTTGAATTTTATTATAGCACAAAGTAATATTTGACATACATATTTATATTTAATATATTGATAATATATAAAATTTATACATTATTAGGTCATTAAAATGTATCATCCCATTAATGAGATAAAACCAAAATTCATTAAGGATTTAAAACTAAACATTAAAAAGTTTTTAACATTTAATGAAGTAAAAAGTTAAAAAAAATTTCTCTCTCTAAACTCTCTTCCACGTTTCTCTTTAACTCTTTCGTTAGAAAATCTTTAGAATCTTGCCTTTCTCATTTTCAGTTCAAGGCTTTAAAGTGCAAAAAGGAAGAATAACTTTCTCTCTAAATTCTAATCCACCCTTCTCTCTAACCTTTCTCTAATTCTCTTTAAACAATTAAACTTTATTCAAGTTCAAGTTTACTTACCTGTTATTGATTGAAATTTGAGATTGAGAATGAATATTTTAATTTAGAGTGTGAGATTTGAGATTGAAAGTCTTCAATCTATATTCTTGTTATTGATTCAATTAGTTATTTTTGTAAGATCATAATAAAGTATTACTTTTTTATATATTTTATAATAAAAGAGCTCACAATTTGATTTAATAATTTAACTCCTTAAAACACGAGACATGCAAGATTTCCATTTTGTTTAATTCATATGGTCATTTAAAATTTCACATGCTTACTTGAGTATTAGACAAAAGTTATGTATGTTATATTGCTTCAACACTCGCCCTAGATCTAGATTTCTAAGAATAAGTAGAGAAGATAATAATTTCGTATGTGTGAGGACTGGTTTTTAGATGAGCGTATGTCTCAAATCTCTTGAAGAGATCTAAATAAGAACAAAGTGAAAAATATTTATACAAAGAAAAACAAGTGAAAAAAACACATTCTCTCCAACATTATTCAACAATTGAACATAGATAAAGTTTTGGCATAGCATATGATGATGTATAGAGAGACATGTCGAAGAGAGTTTAGAGAGAAAGTGAAAACTTTTAATTAGAATTGTTCTTGACATTGTATAATTTTACCAAATTTAATCTTAGTGGAAGAAGAAGAGGAGAAAGAGAATAAGAGATAAAAAAGAGGAGAAAAAGAAAGGATGAGAGGAAGTTAGGAGAGAGAAAAAAAGAATTTTTTTAAAAAATATTTATATTTAGTTTTAAATCTTTAATGAATTTTAATTTTACTATATTAATGAGATGGTACATTTTGGTAGTCTATCGCTATATATATATACATAGACTTGTTCATATGGGCCAACCCTAGCCCAGCCCAAGCCCTTGTGGGCTGAAAAAATATGGATCGGGTCGTGCTAGCTCATATTTTATATGAGGTACAAAATCCTCAACCCAACCCACCCCTCACTAGCCCATGGGCCGGGCTGGGCTAACCCATTTTTTTCAAAAAAAAATATTTTTACTCCTCATCAATACAAGTATACAACTATACTATGATTTAGTCCATAAATTAAAATAATAAAAACATATTACAAACAAATAAATTACATCAAAAATAAATAAACAAATACATTACATCAAATATAAATAAAATTTCAAATTGTCAATCTTTAACACAATTACACAAACTACAATCCCATCAACACAACTACATAAATACATAATCAAATATTCATAAACTTCAAGACTAATTAATGTTTTTCTCAATCTTCATCCTCAATCAAAACATTTGAGTCTTCTTTGGACAGCAATGATGTCTCTAAGTCCTCGTCATTATTATCTAATATTCATTGTCATAAAAGAAAAAGATATAATGAGTTTGAATTTTAACTAAAATTATTAATTTAACAAGAAAATATTAAAGACATTGAAATATATAAAATAAACAATACCATCGGTAGCTAAAGAAAAGCCATGCAACTAATTTTTTGTGTAGACAAGCATTTGAACATTTTTATAGCGGAGGGAACTTCTAAACTTGGTGAGAACATGACCACCGATACTAAAATCAGACTCTGATGCTACTGTAGTAATCGAAATGCTCAATACATCTCGTGCCATAACAGAAAGATCAGAAAAACGCTTAGCATTGTCCCTCTAATAATTAAGCACATCCAAGTCTTCAAACACTCATAATCAAGCTTTGCCTCATCTAAATAAACATCCAACTC
>NW_018397258.1:5690199-5690363 GCF_002168275.2 Theobroma umbraticum | reverse complement strand
GCAATAGAAATTGTTTCATTTTGAAACATTTTGAACTTCTACAATTTTTAAATACATAGATAAAAAAAATTTATCAAAACATAAATAAAGTAACATAAATTCGCACGTAGTAAGATTAAGGAAAGATACAAAACTTACACTAAAGATCTTTGATCCCTTGGGTT
>NW_018397258.1:5689768-5689889 GCF_002168275.2 Theobroma umbraticum | reverse complement strand
TTAAGAAATCAAGCTTCATCCTTGGGTCAAGAATAGCTCCAAATGCAAGCACTATATTATATCTTTTCAGTACTTGTCAAATTTCATTTTCATCATTTGAGACACATCCTTGATAACCTCA
>NW_018397258.1:5689594-5689736 GCF_002168275.2 Theobroma umbraticum | reverse complement strand
TTCAATTTTCCAAACTTGCATGAAATACAAGTTAGAAGTTGGATAAGATGAACCCGATATCAAGTTTTTAGTCTCATAAAAGGGCTTTAAGAATTCACAAATTATTATTGCTCTCCCCCATTCCTCATCAGATGGATTATAT
>NW_018397258.1:5689086-5689203 GCF_002168275.2 Theobroma umbraticum | reverse complement strand
TAGAGTAAGAGAGAAAACCTTTTTATCCATTCTTCATTCTTTCAAACAATCAAATACAGTGATAGCTAATTCAACTCCAGTGTGTGGGGGAGGCATACGACAAAAGTTGAGTAACTT
>NW_018397258.1:5688567-5688718 GCF_002168275.2 Theobroma umbraticum | reverse complement strand
TTCAGCAAGCATGTCACGTGAAATTCTAGGATCAAATTTTCTAGCCTTTAATTTTCCTTTCTAATCCATAAGCATTTGATGTGGATTAAAATATGAGATGAATTTACATGTTTCAATGTGACGACGCAAATGTGAAGTGCCATAATTAGAG
>NW_018397258.1:5674897-5688467 GCF_002168275.2 Theobroma umbraticum | reverse complement strand
GGTCAAAACAGGCTGGCTCGTTTAGGTCTGGTTTTAATATGGGCCTAAATTTTTAAACCCGGCCCATCCCATATTTTAAATAAAATGTGTTGACTCGATGGGCCAGGTCCATTTTGACAGGTCTATATATACACGATTAATGTATCAAATATAAATCTATAATATAACTAAATAAAATAGTAAATAATATTTTTTTAAAAAATAAAAATTATAAGATCGTACTGGATTGTTATTGTGGCTGAACTTGAGATTTTGGGCCATAGATGGTGCAATTACTTGAACTAAGGAATGCCGGACTTCTGCACCAACAAAGCATAAAGGTATATTATTCCCCTAAACAGTTGCCTAGCAACCAAACGAAACATACGAAGAATTGCCACGGTGGCTAAGCCAAGCCATGGCTGTGATTCAACTCCCAAATCTACATAAGTCTAAGTATTGTCTGCAACCTAGTTGCCCACAACCTTATTATTTTCCTCGAAAGGAACTGGATGGCTTAAAAATTTAAAAGGATGATCATGTCATATAGCCCAACAAAAACACCATGGGCTCTTGACACAACCTTTTTAAGCTTAAACCCAATTTCCATACCAAGTCCTTGGACCAAAAAGAGGGCAGGTTAATCTTATTCAAGGAGGGCCCATTATAATTGCACACGAGGAGGCCCAAGATACTTAGCACTTATTTTGCTCGGCTAATTTACCAGCATGGTTGCTCATTGTTTTGATTGGTTCTTTAATATTAAAAGGTCTTCTCCGCAAACCAGATTCCAGAGTGCTTGACATATCCTCTAAATCATCTAATTACTCCAAATATAAAAAATGTCAGTTCTTAAAATCTTATCTACTCTGGAACTTGGAAGCCTTTCTCTTTCATTCTCAATTTTCACATTTGAAGGCAAGAAAGGTGGGTTGAAAAACCATGAAAAGGTATATTCTTGTACAGTAACATGGATATCCATAACGTTGAGTAGCATTAACAATTAAAACTGCAAGAAAGGGTGAGTTCAAAAAAGAAAAAAAAAACCCATTATGAGTTTGAGATTGACATAGAGACGTCAAACCATAGGAATGTGACTAGGGGACAATATTATGTTGAGTCTTGAGCACCACTACCAAGGGTATTGTCGGAGGAGATAACAACTCCATCTTTTGTTTTCCTTTTCCTTTTCGTTGTCATTGTCGTTTTTAGGGCTTTGCAATTGTCGTTTTAATGAGCTAGCCGCTGAAGGATTGGTTTCACAAACTTAAGACTTGGAACCTACAAGTATCTCCCACCCAGCATCTGTACAAAGCGCATCGGAGCCATTCTAGTTTGATCCTTAATTCTAATTTGTAATTTTCTCTTCAATTTTTATTTTTATTTAGGAGCTAGACTGTTAGAGTGAGAGAGAGATGGGATAGAGAACAAGCTAGGTGATTAGCGGATAATTCCTAAAGGCACTAGCATAGCTAGGTGGATGATGGTAGCTTTATCACCCAAACTTAAGTCCATATTAGCTATGTATGTATTGTTTCTGAATTAATATAACTACTTTTAGTTTTAAATATTAATTGACTATTCTCTCACCAAGTATCAGCTAAAACATGCTATCAAGTTGGATTTTGGTGGGTCTATTTCCTTTGTTACATTAATGATGATTACTCCTTCTCTAAAAGAAAAATTCAATGTACCTGCAAATAACTAAAATTATATGCAGTTGGCTCCTTTATCTGATTTTCCTGATTAGTTTTCATTCCTGTTTGCAGAACATGTGGATCAAACAGATAATGACTGTATATATTATTTGTATCATTACTTAATTTTCCTGATTATTTTCTAGAATATAATTAATATTAATTGATGAGATAGCTATTCAATGACCTAAGTAAACAAGTAAAAATTAAGGATTTTTTTAAGTAGGTAGGAGTGCGGCACGAAAAGAATACAAACAGCAGAAAAGACGTATTCCAAAAGCAGGCTAATATAGTTATGTGGTACGAACTAAGTTGAATACGAAAGAAGACAATTTCTATTCCTTTTATGTAAACTTTAAAGCAAAAGTATTTAGTACTCCAAGTCTTACTACTGTAACAAAGCTTCAGATTCAAATCTGCTAAGATGCCCACTAGGGCAGATGGAGAGGAGAATCTTAAACCTAAGTGGGGGAGGTGGTCCCTAGCTAAAAAGAGGAGACGAGAATGTTTTAACTTTCTTAAGCTCCTCAAAAACCATGAAAGACTTTCGGATAATTAAATTTCTTTCTTTTCTTAGTACCAGCACCCACCTTCCAAATGGCATTTCTTTATAGCCCTAGTTGTGGTGGAGAATCCCCCATTAAGTACAAATCCTCAAATAGGTAAAGTCTGGACTATAGCATATATATATATATATATATATATTCTATCTTTAGTTGATAATTTTTCTAGTCTATATATGTATGATAATTGATGACTATATATGGTTTTTGTTGGTAAATCTTGGAATGACCAACTAGAATTATCTTGATTATGAAAGCATTGTTGATTTAATATAATTGCTTTGCAAGGCGTACGTCGTTCATACCATGAGAAAATAAATTAATCTATTTTTAAGTATACTAAAGTTTAAAAGAGAGTTTAAGATGGCCATGAGTATGTCTTTTCTATTGTTTCTTTTTTCCCTGCTTTTGTTCGAACGCCTCTTGACGAAGAACCAAGCATGTATTTGTTTACTAATCATGGACCACAAATCATGTTCTCTAAACAGTGATTTCGTGCAGAGAAGTACAGTTTGATGCAGAAGATTGGCCATTATGCACTGACCTTTAACAACCAGCGAAGTCCTGGGAACATTGATCAAGATATATGGTAATATTAAATTGGGGATGGGATATATTCTTGGACAACACATACATATCTATTAATGAGGTATTTGAGGAATATATACAAAGGTGTGCACATGATTATTTTTTTCCCTCAAACTGTTGATTCACATTCTTTGCCTTTTTATTCACTTTCAAAATTTTTAATCAAGTTTATACTTGTTAAATCTTTGATATGCTCTTGCAATATGAGAGTTAATTAACAGCGCTCTTCCATTTTGCAAGTTGCATATGATTCTAGTCTATTGTGGGTAATAATTAAGCATTATCTACATCGTGTCAATAAGGGATTAAGTATCTGCAAAAGAGGGTTGTTTCACTTCTTAATTAATTTATATCTTTTTCTTTATTAACCCTAATGTTTTAAAATCTAATGAAAGAAATAAATTGCCCAATTTAGTAACTTAAATTGGTAGACTAAATTAGTCTTCAACTTGCCAATGTGTCCATATATTTGTGGCCCTGATCCTACTTTAGGCAAGTTATCCCTTTGGAATTGATTTTATATACTACACCTTTTCCCTCAATTTGCTCAAGAAGTCAACAGAAAAAATGCAACAAGAACCTCTTGACGTATATAAACCTATGATTTAATTCCTTCTATATATCCATGAAAAAGTTTCCACTCTGATTTCATAGAAGTCTCAAATCAAAATTATTTTATTTTTATTCTTCACAAATTAAATAATAAATAATATTTCTTCTGACACTTATTCTTGAAAAATCACAAAGTCATCTTAAGAAAATAATTGAATTCTCTAATTAGCGTATAAGACATCGAATATTCCTCTACTTCTATTTATTATCTATGATTTATTTTTTTTTACGAATATTTGATTTTATAAAATGACATGATTGATTCGAAATGAATACGCATCTAATAATTATATTTAGTGTACATAATCAAATAGCTTTCATCAATCAATAATTTAGAACTTAAAGCTTACGCTTAGTGTTATAGACTGCTTTAATTAATAATTTATCCAAGTCATGTTTATCGTGTTGGGGAGTGGGGGATGGTTTAACAAAGCATAATGATCATCAAGATTATGACCTGTAAATCAACTTGCATAATAAGTTCTCCTGATTATCAATGGATCAATCTTTCACTAATTGCCACGTGTATGCCATATATTTTGTATCCTTTGACTGCTGCTCGTAGGCTAGGTGGCATTATATACGAAGTCCAGAGCTTGAAGAGTACCCGACCATGACCTCACAAGGAACAATTAATTTCTCGTCGTGTAGAGTGACATAATCTTATGTAAAAACCTAAATGGTAGGTAATCCAACTTTAGTGTTCTAATTTATAATTACTTGGTTTCTTTTTAGGTCTTAAAGTTTGGTTGCATCTACTGCAAGAAGCACACGTGCATATATTTAGTCCACAAATTTCAAATTTGCAGCATCTTTTAAGGGTTGTCAATTTGAACTTATTGAGAGCACTAAGTGTTAAGGAGCAAAGAAGGGGACCATTGTCTATAATGGATAAGTTTGATTCTATTTTTTATAAGCCTTTAAGGTTTAAATTGCTTGCACAAGCCCCCCAAGGAGTAGTTCTTCAATATTTTTCCTTAAAGAAAACCCTAACTCATACTAATAATGAAAATTTACCTGTCATCATGTTTCATAAAAGTTAACTAATTTGTCTTATTACCTATCACGTCATCTGAAACAACTTTTATTTTTTTTATAATTTATATATACATGTATGCACAAACGCACACTTAACTATACATCTATATAATAGCGAATTAGTAATTACAAGCAACGTGTCTGAGTTTAATGGGATATAATTAGTTTTCTCTTTGTAGAGATGACTGATAAAATAGGAATTGATTCAGATAGAGAAGATCATAGCTACAACTTTGCAGGCGCTGGTGGTGTCTTAGGAGAGGATGGCATCGTTAAGGAACAAGATCGGTTGCTTCCGATAGCTAACGTTGGGCGAATCATGAAGCAGATTCTACCTCCTAACGCAAAGATCTCCAAAGAAGCTAAAGAGACCATGCAAGAATGTGTATCCGAGTTTATTAGCTTTGTCACTGGAGAAGCATCTGACAAGTGTCACAAGGAAAAGCGTAAAACTGTTAATGGGGATGACATTTGTTGGGCACTTGCAACTCTAGGGTTTGATAACTTCGCTGAGCAATTAAAAAGGTATTTGCATAGGTATAGGGATCAGGAAGGAGAAAGAGTTAACCAGAATAGGGCTGGCAACCATGAAGAAAAGGAAGAAACATCAAATTACAGAAGTGAACTGCCTAGGAGATCTGCAGTTCCCTCAACCCCATTGAAGTTCAATGCTATTGACAGGAGCAGCTCTCTCTCCAGGCCGTTTTGAAAGATATAAAGCGTGGTAATTGTTTCTAGACTTGAAGTTAAATTAAATTAGTTCTCTATGTTTTTGATGAAATAGGTATGATCATAACGCAGCGAGCTTGGAGTTGGGGGGTGTTAAATGTGGTAGATGTTTTACCTTTCTGCTTGTGAGGCTTTAAATCTTCACTTTGTCTTCTGATTGATTAATATCTGCTTAAGAATTATGAGAATTGAAGCTAGTTCTTGTATGTTTCCTCCTTCAATTATGAGTTTTTATTGCAGGTATTTAATTTGTTAGACAACCAGTAGCCTATCTGAGTTCATAATTGGGAATTTATGTATAGAAATTTAGGGTTTGGTTTATGCTCACTAGACCTTGCTAATTTGATTTACTCAATTTCGATTTTAAGCTGAATTCCTTAACTGTTTTGAGTGAAACTCACCAACACTGGATAGTGAAGACTATTTTCAGGGAAAATCAAAACGTGGAATAGTTAGTATGTTTTATTTGATGCATTTATATAGAATGTGAATTGTCAGGAATACAGTCAAGATTATAAGGGATTTTTGTATTCCTTGGACTTTATACTGAGGTTTGTTCTTTCTACCATGATTCAGATCTAATCACCAAATCCTTTTTTCTTTGTTATGTGGATAATTATCAATTAATTTATCTCATTTCCTAACTGACGTAGCAGTCTAGTACAACTAAACTTTATACTTAATTTTCTAGCTTGTTTTCCCAATCTGTGCTTGCAGTTGAAATGAATGAATAGTTTTGACTAGAGCCCTCTCTTCTTTTGGCCTCTCCTTCCTTAGTCCAACATTAGAACTAGCTAAGACATGCACATGCCCTAGTCTTCTTCTCTGAGCATTATATTACTCCAAGACCAAGTTACCCTTTGAAAATGAAATAGTGAATCCGGCCGCATCTACAGCTTTTCTCATTTCTTCATTTACCCTTTCAAGATGGTCATAATTATCCATGGCTAGGGTTTCTCTCTGAAACTCCTAGATCCTGGGACCACAGTTTAGTATCTGTGTTTGGATATTTTTCTGTTTTGTCGTGAAAACCACCACCAGGTCTCGATCATGCTGCCATTTTCCTTTTTTATTAAGGTACACTATTCAAATGGACATTGAACAGGTTTCCTGCAACTGAGGATGATCAAAGTCAAGGTTTTTTGGAACTTCTGTTTATAGGTTGTTTGCAGATGCAGACAATGAATGAGAGAAATTAAAATACGAGAGTAAAACATTTGTCTTTTTCTAGGATTGAACTTCTTGTTTAACCGTTTGAAAGATACTGTCTGAGGGGAAAAACGAAAGAAAAAGCTATTGTTTAATTCTTGCTCTTGATAATTTAAGAGAGAATAGAGAGGATGATACATGGATTTCAGACAGGCAACAAATTGTGAAAACCTAGACACAACCCAGTGAGCTATACACACTTCATTTTGCTTTAGTTTGTAACGGAATTTTCTCCTTTATAAAATGGGTACTTGTCAGTTTCCTTTTCCTTCATTAATTAGATTTATAAAGCTGGGATCTAACATCTATATTGAAGTATAAAAGTTCTCCTCCTTCACTTTGTATCCATGGAAAGGGTCACCACTCACCTGGTTGGAGATGAGCCCAAATGAACAGCCAAAAAAGTAACTTATAAAAGAGGAAATACATAGGAGTGAAAGACCTAGTATGGGAGAGATATAAGAGAGGCCAGGAAAGTGGGTAGATTTATACATTTGACTTAATGATTTTATTTACAATTCTATCTTTAATCTCTTTCTCTCTCTCTCTCTCTCTATTTTCTGTCTTTTATTATATATATCAAACATAAGGACCTCTCCTTCATTTTTTCTCTTTCCCTCTGTTTTCCATCTTTCATATCAAACACAATGAAGGGAAAACAACTTTGCTTTCTCTCTGTCATTTTTCTTTCATCACCTTTTTGCCTTCCCTCCCCTTCCTTGCTTCCAAACATAATGCTTGCCTAATTGGGAGAAAACTACCTTCCTTGCTTGATCGGAAAACATATCTCCCACAATTAGTTAATTAATACAATCACCAATATAAGATTCATTAAAATAATATATGAAATTCACATTTAGAAATGATAGATCTCTAAATAATTTTTTATTATAATTAAATAATTATAGAATAATACTCCTGCTTAATCCATTTATCGGTAAATCCTAATTCATGAGTCCTGCTTGTCACATCTAGCATATAGGCATAACAAGACGTGTACCAACGTGCCAGAAGTAATATGCTGGAGTTGGTGAGACAGACACTCGTTTAATTTTCTGGATAAGCAAGGAATTTTTACCGGCCACGTTTAATTTTTCTATCATAGTCATTATCCATATCGATTAATTTAATTTGATCATCCACCAAAATTGAATTAATTAATTGAGCAGCATCACACAAAATTTTTATACATTTCTAACCTGGCTTTTTCATGTGAGAGATTGGAGTAGCTCAAGTGTTTTGCGATGCTTTAGTTGAATACCTCACTGTGGTACATGGCAAAAGCCTTATGTGCTTTATGCAATTCCTAATAAGTCTAATTTTCTTTTTATGAGAAATGTCATGGTAGAATTACCCTCAAATGAATCACTGGTTGAAAATCTCTATCCTAGTCAAGGACGATAGTTCCTTTAAAAGTTCAATGTAATTATATATGGCAATGTGTTCATATATTAATAATTTCATATATATAAATGCAATGAGTTCATTGGGTTCATATATATATATATATATACACAGAGAGAGAGAGCATCTACAACTTTATACTGAGAAAATATATGGGAAGAAATGTAATGCAATTTTTTCTTTTTCTATTAAAAAGAAATATAAAGCAATTTCTTTAATTTTTGGATAAATAATAGTATAACGCAATTCCATTTAGTAAAATGCAATTTACTTTTCAAAAAAATTTAGTGTTTTGGCTACCAGATTGAGTCCTAGCTAGGGTAACACAAAAAGTTAAAAGTTTATATATATATATATATATATGTATGCATATAAAATAGAAAATCATAGGTAATTAGATATATGTTGAGTTTCTACATAAAAATAAAAAAGGCAATATTACAGACTGTTGAGTACAAATTGAGCTATCTTTTCTTCTTTCTTAATTTCCCATGGAATCCATATGATTATTAAGAAAAATAGTGTAATAAAATCATGAAACTTTTGCATTCATAATACTAGCGCTTACAAATTTAAGTACGCATGCCAAAAGCAATGCAGCCTGTTTTATTCCTTACAAGGTAGAATAATTCCCTGCAACCTAAATTTCTGAGTTAGAGTTTAGGAAAGCTTTGTAGTGCTGTATTTCTATAGCTCTAAAAATGCAGCAACAATGCTTTCAAGCCCATCCAATTCTTCATAATATATTCTACAACTCGTAAGTCATACCAACCTTAAGCATGCGCCTGTGAGGAATATCAAACACTTTTTCACTTTGTCTCAAATTTTTCTTCCGGATATTATAAGCATAATCTATTAAAATCGTCTTCCCTGTTCCAGCTCCTTTGCTTGCGATCACCTCACTCTCACCAATCAAGTGAACAACACCAGCTTGCCATGCTTTATCTACTGTATTGATTTCTTTCTCCACCATCTCTTGCCAATCCTCTTCAACTTGCCTCACGTTGTCTTCTTCATCCTCCCTGGTATCTAGTCCATTATCCCATTCCTCACCCCTTGTAGCAGTACTCTTTCTATTACTGACTAGTACGTGAGACGACCATACATTTTCTTTGATAAACTCTTTCAGCCTTTCAACTAAAGTCCACTCAAAGGATTCTTGTTCATTTCGAATATCTGTATATCCATATCTAACAACACAACGAAAGACATTTAACTCCTTGGGTTCCACTCTTCTAAAAAGAAATCGTTCTTCAGCTGCAACCTGGCTAATCGGTAGTGATTTGATAGAGACCAAAACAAGGACTGAAAGCAATGCTGGTACATTTGCCACATAATGCTCAAATATGGGTAGAATACCATGGACAAGCTCTGAGTAAAACAATGCAACTCCAGGAATTCTACACAAGTTTGTGCCCGCAGTAATTTCCCTTGACCTTTCAAGAGAAATTTTGTGATCGAGCTCAAAATTGTACTTTTTTCGGTATACATTGTTCGAAACATACATCACTGTCATTAGGCCTGCGGTAAAAGCTAACTGTAAGTATCCTCCTTGATCAAATTTGTAGAGAGCAGAGCTCAAATAAACTAACTCCACAGAGCCAATGACAAGAATATAGGCGATAACCAAAAGTATGTTGAGTTTCCAAAGGGATCGGCTTCTTGCTGCAGGTGGCTGAGAAGTGTCCGAGTGCTTGGTTTGTCTTTCCTTGGTGGCTGTCATGAGTTCGATGGTATGCTGCTGATCGCTTGAGGGTATAGGTTGATCTTCTCCAGCTGATTTGTGAAAACGACGATGCTGCTCTTTTTGTTGGCTATGATCTCTTCTGATACCGGTACCAGGTTCGCGAAATTGGTCCAGATTGAGGTTCGCTTTTCACCCTACTTGTGTCTCTCCTTGCGGTCTGGTTTTACAATGTGCGTTTTGGGGTGCTGCCTTCCTTCTTGATGGCTTCTTGAGTTGTTTCATCTCGACACCTTTGGGTTCTGTTTTATGGCAACACTGATTTTGTACAGGCTGACTATCCAGTGTTTCCCGAGAAAAATGCTCTGTTTTGTATAGTTTAGACAGTTTCTTTGGGTTCTTGTAATGCTACCACTACCCTTGAGTAGCAGACTTTGCTGGAAAATGTACATAAGCATTAACCTCACCATTTCTCTTACGCCATGAAGAGTCTTTTGCAGTCAAGCCTAAGACTCAAACTGCCAATTTGGTGAGGAGATCAATAAAAATCACTTTTCCAAAAAAAAAAAAAAACCAACAATGATGATGTTAAAGTCATTACAAACACTACCGCAATCCCTGTACGCAGTTATTTCTCGTTAATTTTAATGCTTAAGTTCAGGTAATTAGAAGACTGATATGAAATAAGATACATAATTGCATCAATGTTAATTAAATATAGGTAATAAAGTATAAGCAGAGTTGTGAGAGTTACCATATGCATTGCCAATCTTTTCAGTGGTCCTGGATCCAACAGTAACCCCTGTACAAGCCAACATCAGTGGGTAATTCACCTCACGAATGTAAACTTGTCCTTCATATTTGGCTGATGTATAAACAACTTTGACACGAGGACAACACCTCAATGAGAGTGACTTCTGGATTATAGAGAACGACCCTGAAATCATTCTTGACTTGCTATAACTGCAGCCGCCACAGCTAGCACAAACATTGGCCAATACAGAGGGCCTGCAATATCCCAAACCAGCCACCTCAATAGGATATACATCGTACAAAGGAGAGTAAAATGGGGTATCCCTGGGCTCGACTTTTATTTTTCACCTGGAATTGATTTGAAAAAGGCATCAGAAACAAAATTTTCATGTTTACGAAGGAAGGAGGCTTGTCCAGTATAGGCCAGTATCAGAGCTGGGTAGGTCACGGTGCACATGCTTATTTGTATGGAACGAACTGTGAAATGGCCAACACCAGCAAACAATGCTTCAGTCCCTGCATCAAAGTGCAAGGTTGTAACTAATATTTAACAGTTCTTTCAATAAAAAAGAGTTAAATTGAATAAGGAAGCAAAATTTTGGAACCTGTTATGGCAAGAACGATCCCACCTAGGGAGACCCGTGCATCCCTTTTGTTCCTCCTAAAGTAATCCACAATGTATTTTGGGTCTATGGCTTTAATGACTGTTGGATCATATTTGATTAAGTTGTAAACTCCAATTCCACCAATGAATCCGAGCCAAACACAAAGTATAGGAGCAAAGCTGTAGCCCACTTTGTCAGTTCCAAATCTTTGAACCATGACGAGGCAGACCAAGATAGCTACCGATATCCAAACAATCCTATCTGTTTACACCAAATGATGTTATTGTGAGCAGCTTGCTTTTCGTTTCAAGAAAAGCAAAAGAAAAAAAACAAAAGAAATGAGATCAGTTTGTTTTCAATCTCATGGCATTAAAATAAGTTACCTTCTGTCATTGCAGCTGTAGCTTCCTTAATGCCACCCACAGCTGGCAAAACTGCAATAAAGTGTTTAAGAAAATGTATAACATAATGCTTCTTAAACATTGATTTCTAATTGGTAAAACAAGTAAATTATGACAGAAATGAATAGAACAATTTAAAATTAGCAAACCTGAGATGCAGGGGGTGAGGACACCATCACCAATGACCACGGATGTGCCAAGCATTGTGATGGTCAAGAGAAAAAGTTTGGCAAACTGGCTGTTCTCTAACTTGGACTCGATTTTTTGATGCTCTTTTAAGGCCTTTGGTGGGCAATTCCAAATGGAAATTGGATACACCACGATCCTCTGCTTGTTGACTAGGGATCAAACCCATCCTCGCACATCGGCATATTAGCGAGTACAGGGCAAATGTTCCCCTTGAAAGACGTCAATTACATAATTGTTCTCATCCATTCAAACTGCTGAAAGTGAGATTGTATCCTCTACTTGTCATAAGACTTTACTTGCTAAATTAGCTAATCCTGGATGTGAACCTGGTTCTTTTACAAGAATGATGTAACCCTCCTTCCACCATTGTTGGAGTGGTAATATTGCGGCCCGCATTAGGGTGTCTTACTAGGAGTGACTAAAGTCCAACATGCTAATGAAGGTGGTTTCTTAATTAGGCCTATTTGACAGGAAGTGGTTGCTTATATTACCGCAGAATACTCCGATTGAAATTCTTATTAATGGTAACAAAGATGTGAGAAGTAATTTAATTTATTGGTGACGGTTTTATTATAAGAACTGTTTGTAAGAGTAAAGCATGAGAGGAACAGTAAATTGGAGGAAAAAGATAAATGGCAGAACACTACATTACATATACTAGTCTTTTCAAGGAAAAATGAAACAAAGTAGTCGTTGAGAAAGTTTTCTTTGTTAAAAAAAATATATTATAAGTTTCTTCTTTTTAATTTTATTGGTGAGAAATTTTTTCTTAAGCTACAATTAGATGACTGTTAATTAAGAATTGTTATAGATATGACAACCAATTTCATGGTCATGTATAGTTGAATGAATGTTTTAAAAAGATTCGGTTAACAGCTGCTTGTAGATATTGATTAAGGGTAGTGTTTTCTATTCTTTTATTCTAATTGATCTTTTATGGAATTTAAAAATCCAATTCACTTGCCACGATTTTTAAATCGAAAACACTGTGCTTTGGGCATTGAGAAAAGAGCTTAGCAACCCAACGAGTAAATTTCAAAATTCATCGATTACACATGCTCAGACAGAAAAATATTATTAGCTGATTGATTAATTAATTACAATTATTATAATTTCTATTTGGCTAGCTAATAAAGAAAAGATCCGCTTTGGTATCTATCGTAAAAGTCAAATTTCTGACCTCGACAAGTTCATAAACAATCTCTCTTTTAAGACCCTGCTACATGGTGTTTACATTAGATTTGCTAATAGTTTTTCTTTAAAAAAGAAAGGGAAAGAAAAAGAGTATAGCATGTTCACTGAGTAATTACTGTTCTTGTCGTAGGAAACAGCTTTGGTATATGGATGGATGCAATCATGCAATATTTTACTATTAAATAGAGAGACAAGAGCTTGCTTCTTGGATCTTAATAAATTAATTAGTAGTAATCTTAATCTTACGTACCTTCACCATTATCATTGGCTCGCAGAACGATGAAGACGTATTTGATCTAAGGCATGGGAGTGATGGTGTAGAAGATCAAAGAAATGACTCCCAATATGTCATCCCTGTGATTTATACCTTGGGCAAAGGTGCCTGCGTAAACATAAAGAGGAGATGTACCTATATCTCCATACACTACTCCAATGCTCTGGAATGCTAGTTGCAGGATCACCGACCATTCATATTAGTTTTGTCCTCCCAAGGTAAACGAAAGAAGAGGCAGCGTGCGGTACATACCTGAGAGCCACGGTCATAATGGCTTGGAATTACCTTAGCGGATTCCAAGTCCAGGGAATCGTATCTGCGCAGGTTCTTATGCCCTGGGTGTTTTTTCCCGTTAGAAACTTCCTCATGGGTTCTTTTGATTCGACTTCCTGATCCAAGCCCCTGTAACTCTGACAGACAAAAGGGTTGGCTGTAGTAAAGGGTCATGGGGTGTGTGAAAACTGAAGAGTCATAGCTCTCAAATGTGAGGGCGGGGGTGGAATTATGTACTTTCCTTTGATAACAACTCTTGAAAAGGCAATCCAGCATATTCATTTGACTCGTCCTAATAATTTTGGAAAAATTCCAAGAATTAGATTCTAACATGCCAAAATAATATTAAAACTAGATAGGAAAAGAGGATTTTCTTTC
>NW_018397258.1:5664868-5674887 GCF_002168275.2 Theobroma umbraticum | reverse complement strand
CTTTTTTTTTTAATGTGATGGTAGTTGTTGAGATCTATACATTAGAAACTAGCATACAAAATTTGTATTAAGTTGTCAGACAGGATCTATGGAGTTGCTTAGTATTGTATGCTTGCATTAACTGGATAAAGAGAGAAAAAAATCACAACTCACTATTTATATTTACATGAAAAGTGTAAAGTAAATTATTACTCAATTACAATTATAACCTTAATCATTGAATTACAACAATACCCTTTAGCTCTAACAAAACGGGCAAAATACAAAAACAACCCTCAATAAAACTTTTAATATTCTTCTTGTTTCAAAATGCATTCTTGGCTTTATGACTTTTTATTACTATTAGTCAATAGTTATTTATAAATATAAAAAGTCATAATAGAATATTTTTTTTATTTTTTATTTTTTATTTTAAGTTATGAGTTTTTTTAATTGTTAATAAAATAATTCTAAATAATTTATTACTTTCTTTTATTTTTTTTATCATTATGTGTCTTTTTTTATTTTTTAAGTTAAATATTGACTAAAACTATTTTTATTATTATTAAATTAAATTAAATTATGATATTCTTTATAATTTTTTATTTTTTTAATTATTTAAAAATAATAATGATTTCTTATATTTGCAAATAACTGTCGACTAATGGTAATGAAAAGTTTAGGAGACTGGATAATATATTTTGAAATAAGAGAAACTAAAATATACTTTAAAAATATATTAAAAGAAATTTTTGTATTTTAACCTTAACAAAACCAACTAATCGAGGAAAGCCAATACCAAGCCCCTGCTGGGTGCATTTGCCAAATGATATTGTCATCGGAAAGAGCAAAGGGTAGCTTTATTTGGGTCCATACATTGTTAGACTTGTCACTTTCCAAAACCCAACGAATTATTAGATATTTTAATTATAAAATATACTTTTTGCTTAGTTATATATATATAAATTATCATGGATCCTCAATCCATATGAAATCTAGTTAAGAGTATCATTAAATTCTTATAACAATTTTTTTTTAATGTTATTGGAGTAACCAAACTTCGAGATTAGATCAAGAGAAGTTAAACAAAGACAGGTACAAATAACTTTGCGACAATTATTACCTCCTTTGCTTATATTTGAAGTGAGTGTAAATTATTTTTTGTGCAGCCAATTAAGCCTGAACACAGATTAAAACTGTCTTAATCAGGATAAACTATATATCCAACATTTGCACACAAAGCCAAAGAATGTGCAACTCTGTCACATTTATGTTTATATTGGCGGTAAAATGGGTCCTTAACCCCCAAACAGTACCATGGCGTATGAAAAACATTGTGTTACATCTTGAGGTGCCGAAAGAGAAAGCTGTAAATTGGAGTATCAACCACACCCCGAAAGAAGCTAATGGTCTGGCAGCCTCACTTGCAACAGCTGGGCTCCAAAGAGTTCCTGCAGGTTACAGGTTTGCGCCTGATGATCTTGATGATTGGTCATGCTTTGCTTACTAACTGGAAGCTATAGCCATGTGCCGGTTTTGCAAACGACAGGAGGATTGGCGATAAAGGTGGTTCTGGTACTGGGTATGATGAATATGTACATATCTTCATTTTAGTGAGGTTGCATTTTTTGAACAACCTCGGTGTTGGATTGGGTGTTTTGACTTGGTGCCAGTTTGAATGTCGGGTGCTGGTTTTTGTTTTTGTAAATGTCATGTAATCAAGCATTACCATCATATCCTCTTTATTGCAGAAAGTAATAAGGACATTATGCCCTTCAGTTGAGCGAACCTATGCTGTGACTCTTTCTTCTAGCAGTTTGATTTGGATTTGCATACAATTGATCAGAACTTAAGTCTTCCCATTACACTTCCCCTTAACCATTCAGCCTCGTCTT
Organism: Theobroma umbraticum; assembly: GCF_002168275.2. Classification (NCBI taxonomy): domain Eukaryota; kingdom Viridiplantae; phylum Streptophyta; class Magnoliopsida; order Malvales; family Malvaceae; genus Theobroma; species Theobroma umbraticum. Next base: position 5,673,013 of record NW_018397258.1, on the reverse strand, counting down.
CTTCAATATCCACCCATATACCATCCTTGTTACTCTCTTGGGTTGGCTCCTCTTTTTCAAAGATGGTGGACTTTTCAATCTCCTAGGTTTGACCTCCAACTACAACATTTCTGTATGATCTTTGCTTTCTCTCACCTTGTTCTTTCATACTGTAAGACACCTTTCCCATACCCCTTCCCCTGGACTCATTTGCCTCCTAGATGAAAAGGAAATTTCTGTCAAATTTAATGTTCTGTCAAATTTCTGTCAAATTTCCCCTACACTATGGGATCCCCACCGATCTCTTACTCTTTCTCTCTCTCTCATGTTTTTTTATAAAGAGTACATTGAATGTCAGAAGTCAGTAAGTCAAGTTATTTTAATTCATTAGTTTTTATAATTTATTAATATTAATAAGATAATAGAAAGTTCTTCATGTGCAGCAAAACTAGTTTAATTAAAAATTGGGTGGAGTACAGTTTCTTACAAATTGATAATAGTTCCACCGATCCTAAAGTTATTGCATACATACAATTAGAATATATTTATTAGAAGGATGTAAAACTTTTTACTATCAACAAAAATATTGTCCCATTAACATGCTTCCTATCTACCTTCTACCGTCGGTTTATTCTTTACAATGTAACTTACTTCTTTTACTCTTAATTTTCTCCTTTTAGACTATAAGAAGGCCAACAAACTCTTAAACAGCAACCATGTTTTCGAGTCCACCCAACATTTCATCTCATGTTCTAAAGCTCATAAGTCATACCAACTTTAAGCAACCGTTTGTGAGGAATTTCGAACACTTTATCAGTTTGCCTCAAATTTTTCTTTATAAAATTGTAAGCATAGTCTATCAAAATCTTCTTTCCTGTACTAGCTCCTTTGCCTGCAATTACCTCATTCTCACCAACCAAGTGAACAACGCCAGCTTGCCACGCTTTGTCCACTAATTCAGTTTCTTTCTGCACTGCCTCTTGTTGCTCGCCTTCTCCATCTTGCTCCATGTTCTCATGTTCAATTTCTTTGTTGACAAATCCATCCTCCAACTCTGTATCCTTTTCAGCTGCTGCCCTATTACTAGCTAGCCTTTGAGTTAACCAACTGTCTTCTTCGATATACTCTTTTAATCTTTCTAGTAAAGTCTTCTCAAAAGTGTCTCGCTCATTATGCACATCTGTATACCCATATCTAACGACACAGTGAAACATATGAAACTCTCTTGGTTCCAGTCGTCGGAAAAGAAATCTTTCTTCAATTGGAACCTTGCTAATTGGTAGTGATTTGATGGAGACGAAAACAAGGACCGAGTGCAATGCTGATACATTCGCCAAATAATGCTTGAAGATGGGTGGGATACCATGAACAAGCTCCGAGTAAAACATGGCAAGCCCAGGAATTCTACTGAAATTTGTGTTGACAGTTATCTCCTTCAATTTTTCGGAAGAAATCTTGTGATCAAGCTCATAATAGTACTTTTTTCGATAAACATTGTTCCAAATATACATCACAGCCATTAAAACTGCTGCAAAAGCCAGTGGCAAGTATCCTCCCTGATCAAATTTGTATAGAACTGAACTCAAATATAGTAGCTCCACAGAACCGATGATAAGAACATAGGCAATTACGAAAAGCATGTTGGTTTTCCATATCATTATCATGATGAGAACCAACAAAGATGATGTGAGAGTCATTACAAATACCACTGCAATTCCTGTACGTAGTAATCTCTCATTAATTTTTTAATATTTAAGGTTAACTTTTAACAGATCAACTAATATGACTATACATATGTATGTGTGTGAGCGTCACTGCAAATTGAACAACGTATATATATATATATATATATATATATATATATATATATATAACGAATATGAAAGTTTTGTGGATTACCGTATGCATTGCCGATCCTTTGAGTGGTCTTGAAACCAGCAGTAACTCCCACACAAGCCAACATCAGCAGGTAATTAACCTCAGGAATGTAAACTTGTCCTTCATACTTGGTGGATGTATGGACAACTTTCACTCGAGGGAAACACCCTAGGGAGAGTGATTGCTGGATTATAGAGAAAGTCCCTGAAATCATGGCTTGACTTGCTATAATTGCAGCCGCCACTGCCACCACAAACATTGGCCAATACACAGGGCCTGCATCATAACAAGCCACGTTATTATTAATATAGAAATCAAACAAATGTTAAATTAGAAGAAGAAAATTGCATTTCCTCGAAAGTTCATTGTGCACCTGGTATTGATTTGAAAAAGGTACCAGCAACTAAATTTTCGTGTTTACGAAGGAAAGATGCTTGTCCAGTGTATGCTAGTACTAAAGCCGGGTAGGTCACGGAGCACATGCTTATTTGTACGGAACGAACCGTGAAATGGCCAACATCAGCAAACAATGCTTCCGTTCCTGCATCGAAGTGTAACTTGTTAACTAAATTTGAAGCTTTCTCAAGAAGTAGAGCGAATTTAATTAAATAGGCGCTCTAAATTAAACTGCAACCTGTTGTGGCAAGAACGACACCGCCAAGGGAAACCCACGCCTCCTTTTTGTTCCTCCTAAAGTAATCTATAATGTACAGAGGATTTATGGCTTTAACGACTGTTGGATCAAATTTAAAGAAGTTGTAAACGCCAATTCCACCAATGAATGTGAACCAAACGCAAATTATAGGAGCAAAGGTATAGCCCACTTTGTCGGTTCCAAATCTCTGAACCATGAAGAGGCAAATCAAGATAGCTATCGATGTCCAAACAATTGTCTCTGTTCACAACGAATATGTTTAAGTGAGTTGCTTGCCTTTTGTTTTCAAAACATATCAGTTTATTTTCAATTCCACGTGTGTGTGAGAGAGGTGTTGCAATTAGAACAGAAAACCTTCACTCAGAGTTGATTTAGCTTCCCTAATGCCTCCCACGGCTGACAAAACTGCAAGTTGTAAACGATCGATTTTAAATAATTGATGAACCAGTTCTAGAAGAGAACCCTGAAGCATTAATATATATAACAAATGATTAAACCTGAGATGCAAGGAGTGAGGACGCCATCGCCAATGACCATGGAAGTACCGAGCATTGTGATGATCAAGAGGAAATTTTTGGCAAAATTGCTGTTCTCTAACTTGGACTTGAGTCTTGATGCCCGTTTAAGACGATTGCTAGGCAACTGCAGCTTAAAATTGGAGACATGAGAATCCTCAGCTTGTTGACTCGGAATCAAACTCACCCTTGCATATCGGCATATCAGCGAGTAGAGTGCAAATGTTCCTCCTGGTATACATATAATTCGATGAGATGCATTTGACTTTTTCACCACCTTAATTTCAAGATGATTCTGTCTTCACCCATGCAAGCTATGGTTCCACAAAGCAAATGCGTGTAAGACCATTCTTTTCACCAAATGTTTGGTGTTGGTGATTGGTGGATTCATGCAAAGTCGAATGAGTAAAACTCTCAGTTGAAAACAAAAATGATTTTTTTTTTAATTTTGGTGACGAAAATTAAATACATTCTTTCATAATTAAATTATGTAACCTTGAAAAAGTAAATTTGCTATCTACCTTATGCAAATTAGATTCTTTTTTGGAGTTAATTAAGAAAGTGCAAGATGCTTTATTCTTACTGAAAAATGGACTTCAGAGTTCTTACTAGGTCAAGATTCAACCCATGTGGGTTGCATCTGGAGAATAAAATTACAAATATATCAATCAATGTGAGAGCATGCACCAATAGTTTAAATAAAAGATTAAAACCAAACAAATTGATTCAGGATCAATTAAGGTATCAACAAAAAAATAAACTTCAAAGTTGGCACCTTTTTATTTATATTTACATTAATTATTGTCTACATGGGTATTTTACGTTCAAATAATTATTGACTTATGAATATGAAGAAATAATTGACAAAACCTATGCTTTTTTAAAAAGAAATTGTCGAAAATTTTTACGTAACATGGATATAGAATTGGGAAGAGAAAGGCCAAGGCTTGTCGGTACTTTGCTCTCTTCTTTGCTTTAGCCTTGTTGGCGGCATGTTGAGGGTACGACACGAATTAATTTGAACACTTTGATCCTGATCTTTTCCCTTTTACAAAATCTTGTCTCTCTGGGTTTGACCGCCGGGAAAAGCCAAGATCTGAAAAGAAATTTGAGCCTCCTGCCGAGGAGGAACGTATTTTCCTTTTTCCTTCTCGTTTTAAGGGAGAGATCATTTGGTTTGAATGGTGGAGAAAGACTTCCCCTGTTTTCTTTTCGGTGCAAAAGACTAACAGAAAGAGGAAAGAAAAATAACTATGGTATGTCATTTTCTGCCAACCCCAAGAGACTAATATATTTAGAAAACAGCTTTAATTTTTAACTCCAATCGTCACTGTCGAAGTCATCCTCTAGCACGAAACAGCATTAGTGTTCGCTTTGGTCTCAACTTCTCTCAAAATATAGCAAATAGCAACGAAGCAATAAAAATAATACTACTGTAAGAGAGAGACTAGAAAAAAAAATACAAAAATACAAAAAATTGACAATTAAACAGGGAGAGCATGGACATCTAAAATTAAGAGCTTGCTGAACTTATCTTACCTTCGCCATTATCATTGGCTCGTAAGACGATGAAGACGTATTTGATGAGAGGGATGAGAGTGATGGTATAGAAGATCAAAGAAAGAACTCCCAATATGTCATCGCTGTGATTTATGCCACTGGGGAAAGTACTAGCATATACGTAGAGAGGCGAAGTGCCGATATCTCCGTATATTATGCCAATGCTTTGAAATGCTAGATTCAAGATCATCGACCACTCCAAATCCTTTAGATATCAGAAATAAATTTTATATTAGAAAATAACATAATATTACTGTTATATAAGATTTTTTAGTTTTCCGGCAAACCTGGGCGCCACGGTCATGGTGGCCTGGAACCTTGGCGGATTCCAGGTCCAGGGAATCGTAACTGCGCAACTTTGGAAATGAGTGGTTCTTTTCCTCGAGCTGGTCTTGTGTAACTTCGTCATGATCAGTTTCCTCTATGGGGTCCTGGACAACAGTGTTATTAGACATTTTCCTAGACCCAAGGCGGAAACAAACAAAGGAAAACTAATACTAGTGCTTGGATTTATGTATATAAAATTGATGAAGAAAGCATCTAGCCCCTTCCTTTCTTTCTCTCTACTTTCTGTCACACACAGAAAGGTTTGAGAATATGAAAGTGTTGGGTCGAGAGTCAAGGGCTATGCTGCTATGGGCGCTTGTGACGAGCTTCTCGATCTGGTGATGGCTGTAATTTATAGGCTAAAAAAGAGGGAGGGCCCATGGCAAATGTTTCTTTTTTCCAACGTGCATTACATATGTCGATGGTGACTTGTTGAGGATTGTCATATCTAAGTGCCCTTTTTATATTGTCTTGTGGCTCACTTTTCACAGTGTTTTTGTACCAAAACCGCAATAAGTTGGTGTCCCATGTTTTGGGATACTTCTTGCAATTTCTACTTACATTTTAGGCTTTTCCCAATTCCTATTTTTTTCCCCTTGTGATCAAATGATGGTAAAGAATACTTCAATTTTCCAAGATTTGAATACCTCATAACAAAATTTTAAGGCCATGGGTTTGAAAAAAGAGAATATAACTTTGTATTTTTTGTCTATGCCACTGAAAGTTGAGAATAGATTAAGAAATATAGGATGGCCATAATAAATATTGTGCTTTCTATTTATATATCCAATATATTTTATAAGAAATATAGGATTAAGAGTGAATAAAGAGTGAATTGTTCCAAGAATGAATTATTGGGCTCAGGAAAAAAGCAAGAAGAAAAACAAAATGAGACAATGGACCGTTTTCCAAATGTCCCGAGAGGCCAACTTCATTGCATAATATTTCTGCTACGTGACAATCGCCAAAGCTATCAAAAGTCCAAGTCTCTCCACTCTGGCGCAATTAGATATCTAATTGTACAATAGATGAATCATTACTCAACTACTGTCCAAATAATCTAGGCCAATGCTTCTCTCCAGTGAAGTGAAAACGAAGAAGAGTCACGTGCGACTTGTGTGTCGGCCTTTTTCTGCGATAAAAACGGATATTCTGTCTCTATGGAGTGGTACTATCTGCTTCTTTTGTTTGTTTTGGCGAAGGTACCATCTCCTTATTCTTGTCGATAGAGACTGCGACAGGCCCACGTGGTCCAATCACTGCAATCTCCTTTTGCTGATGTCTGAGTTTTGTAAGTTTTTATTACCATTTGTCCGTCCTAAACACGAAATCTTTAGGGCTTGCAGTCAAAAGTTTCGCATCATCAAGTTTACCTTTATCAGCTCTCTCATCAGCTGCTTTTGCTGCTTCCATTCCTCGATTAGGTTTTCATATGATTCAAACTCGAATACTTTCACTTTGATTTTTTTATTTGAAAAAAGGGATTAAACTTTATATGATTCATATCTTTACAATTAAATAAAATATTTAAATTTTTAATATCAAATATTAATAAACGGTCAATCTCATGCTTTTCTAATTATTAATTAATGTTGTTTGACAATAATATTTTTATATATAAAACACGTAGATTTCGTGTATAATAATTAAAAGAAACATTTTTTAAATTACCAAGCTTAAATAATTCATAACAGAATTAATTAAATTACTATTTTTATAATCTATTAGTATTAAGAAAGTATATGTTGAATCATATATACTAGTAGTATTTGGAAGCTCAAATGAAGTTATTCTGTAGTGTTAAGATGAGACAAAATCCAGTGTCAATCGGGGTTTCTTTCCATGCATTTGCCTTCGGGCCTGCAAGATCTCAAAAAAGGCCAGGCACTAGAGTTCCAGATCAAGTAGAAGCCTAGAATCAGCATTGTCAATATGTTATGTAGAATGTATACTAAATTAAACCAAGATTTGTGGATATGGCTCAAAAGGAAAAGCGTGTCATGTAGAATATATACTGGTGCAATAATACATATCACAGTGTTTTTCTTTTTGGCAAATAAAGAATTCCCATCACTACTGCGATTAGATTAATTATAACTCAATGGCCTATCGGTCTCTTGGCATCTGGAAGATTCCTAAAATTAAATTTAATTAAATGATAATACTCTATTTGGTCATCTATGGCATTGTAACAACCGCTGGCTTTCACATTGATTACACAAAAAAAAATGTAATTAAGAACTGCAATCATTTTGTATTAAACTATTATGATTTTACCTTAATCTATTTCAACAAACTTCAATTAGTCAATTGGCATAGACATGAGAAAATAATAAAAATTGCTCAATAATTGATATATTAAAATGGTTATTAATTGATTGAAATCATCAATACATGTGATTTAAAGTAAGCTAAAATTTGTGTCTCATTCAATCTGAATAACTAAATAATGATTGAGCAAGTAATTTGAATCGCTATGTGCAGGAATAACCGTCATTAACAAATACTTGCTAAAATTACTTAATTTCAACATGATGGTCTTGATTTTTTTTAAAATTATAGTTTTTAGTTTGAGTTCTCATTTTTAATTTTAAGATAGAAAAAGAAAAGCCCATAGTTAATGAGGTAGAGTAGGATTTGAGGATTTGAGATCAAGGATATTTGTTAAATGTGTCAATCAATATTATTAGATTCAAAAAAGAAAAAAAAATTACACATTGCTAATGTTTATTTGGTGAATTTTTTATTTATAAAAAGGAACTTCATTAGTAATGCTTAGAGAAAATAGAGGATATAGAAAAACCTAGAAAGAAATCCTTATTAAAGTTTTGTTAGATATTCACTTTGTTATTAAAAAGTTAACTTGATAAGACATGTAACGTTTATATTTATAAACTTTTTGAGATTCTCATATTTGTCTTAGATGAGATTGAAGTATCATGTTGACTCTTTTTTGAAGTGTTTAACGTGACATTCTCCTTCATCGGCTCCTCTCAATATTTACTCTTCTCATAACATTTCAAGTGTTCGATTAAATATCATTTCGCATTAAAATATATGAATTTGTTTTATGAATCAATGACATTCACAAAATGAATTCAATATCAACTAGTGAAAATAATTCATGTACCATATCAATTCTTCGACCTTTCTTAATCAATTAGATCAACAACAAGCATGAGTATTAAAATTGAGTATTTATAAACTTTTTGAGATTCTCATATTTGTCTT
>NW_018397258.1:5664634-5664776 GCF_002168275.2 Theobroma umbraticum | reverse complement strand
AAAATGAATTCAATATCAACTAGTGAAAATAATTCATGTACCATATCAATTCTCTGACCTTTCTTAATCAATTAGATCAACAACAAGTATGAGTATTAAAATTGAGTATTTATAAACTTTTTGAGATTCTCATATTTGTCTT
>NW_018397258.1:5624581-5664218 GCF_002168275.2 Theobroma umbraticum | reverse complement strand
TTTAGACAAATTGAGATCAGCATACTAGCATGGCTAAAACACGAATACTTGGAGTCAAAAGAAAATTCTGTATACATACGTGTAAGTTTTGATTGGCATCGAAAACTTCAGAGTCATATAAATACAAAGGATAGATCGTTGGGGATTTTTAATTTTAGCTTTATTTGATTCTAGTTTATCTCACGAACGGCTGTAAAGATGATGCTCACACTCGCCTTATTCTCACCAAACCAAGTGAACAACCAGGCTTGCCACACTTTTTTCCATCTCTATATATCTTGTCGTTTCTCTTCGTCAACTAGCTTCATTTGCTTTCTCATCTCTTAACTAACCCACAGTCTAATTCTGGATTCTTTGGACCCGTCTTCTCATTACAAACTAGAATCTTCTTGGATCATATCTCTCTTATTTATTTATTATATGTTAGTAGGTTCTTGGATTATTTTCCAACAAACTCTCTGCTAATTAATCCCATAATCTTTTTCTAGCTCCTAAGAGAAGGTATCAAAGCCGTTAGCTGTGCTTGTTAGAACTAAGAGTAATTAATTAATCTCGGTCGACATTGTGATTGTGTGTTGCAAATTTACTGCAGCAAAGATGCGGGGGAAAGCAAAGATTATTCCAACATGAAACTAGAAAGAGATAAATGGCATCTGCGTGTATTTTGTTTGGCAACGAAAATTATCAAGTCATGTTAGTACAAGGGATACGATGCTTGGAATCCAATAATTTCTGTCCACTTTGGATTATGTATAATTGAATTTTCTGCTAAACCGCTATGAGATGAGAAAATAATCAAATGTAAAGATAAAATATTTGTCATCATTTCCACTTATATCATTTAAATTTTTGATAATAAATACAATCGCTCTCAATTTTTTTGACACTATTTTGATGTTGTCATTTTGAAAAGTGACATGCACTGTGCGTATCTTCAGCAATAAAAAATAAAAAATAAGAAAACAGCTCCAAAATATCACTTTTTAAGATGATTTTTCATTAACATACAATAATTTGTAATTTTTTTATTACAAGTTAGTGACTGCTAAGTTCGTTAAACATATATAGTACTTTATCTTAAAAGAGAGATGAGAATAATGGACTTTCCTTAAAGGAAAACAGAATATCAGGCAAGAAAAAGAAACAAATGAGAATATGTGGCAAGATTTGATCATGTCCATCTTCAATCCTAGTGTTGTTTTTGATAAGATTGGAAATTATGATTGTGATCAGATTTCATGCTAGCTATTGTCCATGATGCCATAATTTTTCTTTATTGGAGAATATTCTATGGTGAGTAAACAAGAATACCATGGAAATATATGCTGCAAGATTTGGAGACCAATTTTATCCATCACCAAAATTCTTCAAAGAAGCAAAGCAAAGCAAAGCATTCAGATTAAAGAACTCAATCCCTTTCTTTAAATTAATCAGTAATTCCTTTCTTTAGTTTTTCATTTTCCATCCCTTGTATCAAACCAATGGAAGCACAAAAACATATTTCCTGTCTTTCCTTGTTCTTCACCCTTCCCCTTCCTCCCTACCAAGCACATAACAAACACTATCCTACCGCAATTCACAAGGTTCAAAAACACCCCAATCAAATAAAGCATAAACCAGAAAACTTCTAGGATTTGTTGTCTAAGCATAAACCAGACAGAAAGGCAGGCAATAAGCCAACCACCCATAACCAAAACCACAATAAACTGTAATTGTGTAGTTGCAGTAATTCCCAAGCACTCCACTACGTTGGCCGCACAGTCTAATTCTCCATAAGCATTTACTCAAAAGTCTAGAGGAAATCAAATGAAGCTTTTACAGCAATTATGTGATTTGATATCTGCTCAAACTATTTAGAAAGTCCTGTACTATAATATTTTCTTCACTTTAATCTGTTTATTCAAATTTTTATTAATTTATTTCATATATTTATCATTTTGTATAATTGAATTCTTATAAGTAATTCGATTTAAATTAACCATTAACTATGCTAACGTCACATTGACATGGCAGTAACATGTCAAATAAAAAGATTTCATAAAAAATAATTATTCTTAAGAATCAAATTACATAGAAAAGTAGAGTATATGAATTAAATTAAACAAAATTCCATAATACATAAAATTCGTAAATACTTTTATATTTTTTGTTTCACATTACATGAGAATGTTAGCACTCCTTATAAGTTAAAATGGTGTATAAAATCTACGAAAGTCTTGAAAAATTGTAATTAAATATAATTCTTGCTTGTAATATTAAACCCCACCATTTTTTTATTTTGTTGACCCATTTATGTAATTTCAAAAAATTATATTATGAAATGACATCATTGCACTAACTTTTCATTTCTATCAAGAAACAACAAGTACAAACCAATTACACTGCACTGCTTCATTCCTAAGAATTAACACAAAAAATGTAACATCTAGTTTAATTTCTTAATTACAAAAAATAAACTTTAGCTAAAAGGAAAAATTGTAAGATCCATTTATCTATCTCAAAACCTTTCACTCGCTCCGGCAGAATAACGGGGGCCAAAAGAACAACCACACAACAAATTATCAGACCTTCCAAATGCCTTTTTGAGTTGAAACTGGTGCATCATCTTACAAACTTCGATTTACTTCATTACTTCTTTTATGCAGTTTCCTATGATAATAACAACAAATTCAATTTTTTAATGGTAAAAAAATAAAACAGTAGCATTATCAACACAATGCAATTTATTGCTAGCGTTATAAAAGAATACATATAAATTATAAAATTTTTCTCGTTAACTTGTAAAATGTTTTGCATTTAAATTTCATTTTCAAATTTTCAAACAAGTGTAAATCCTTGAGATGTTTTCTAAATAAATTTTTAGGGGATTCCTACTTTCTAGTTCAAAATATTATTTTCTTCATACGCATCTATGCTTTAATTTTGTAACACAATGTCAACCGACTTTAATTAACTAATCTAGTTCTAACAGGCTAGCTACGTTGTCTTTGCTATTATGGAAAACTGTAACGACACTATTTTGAAGAGAAAGTTTGGTGCGAAAATATCAACGAAGGAAGGAACCATGGCATTTCTTTCGCTTGCCTTTGTAACATTACAAAATTTGCACCATTACAGTGAGAAACTTAATTTGGTGCATAAAACTACAGCAGTAGCCCTACTTTGTGGCCAAAACAAAACACTAGAGTAGGAGCTCCCTTTAGTCATAATAATACAACAAATCTTGAGCGTGGCTTTTTTGCAACTTTACAAAATGTGCACCAGTATAGGGAGAAAATTTGGTGCATAAATTAATAGTTTTGGTTTGTCATTGCCACTCCAGTGCCCTCAACTCAAACATTTCCAGCCGATTGCAAGCAGCCACACATGAAGCATTCCATACTCCCAGAGCAATAAATTTGCTCAGGCTTTTGCATTATTTAAAATCTTGTCAAATATCGGATTTTCTATTAATTCCTTAGCAGAAGGCCGTCGAACTGGATCCTGGTCCACCATTACCTGATGACATTACAAGACTATCAGATGAAACCAACAGAGCTCTAGCTACCCTATCTCTGTGAGAGACTATAATCAATCTAGTCAACATGGTCCAGCTAAGGATGAATCAAAAGAGATAAACTGTTGTTTCAGCAATTTAGTTTATCCTGTATATGGTTTCAAATGTGTATGTAACATATGTGATCGGATTACAATTGTAAAGCTAATCTTAAATCCTATATCCTTACATACATTCTAATCTGATGAATAAACTAGATATACTTCCCTCCATTAACTTTATTATACTATCAGAAAATCAGAGCATTTTTTTCCAACATGCTCTTCCTCATTATTGAAAACCAATCAAAAGAATGGCCTAATACTGAATGCCAGCCGTAGGCCATGCTCCACATGAATTGTTTTCAAAGATTTACTCAAAAATTTGCAGCATTATGTTTCAGTTTGAATCAAAACAAAAGTTAGTTTTAGTGCAAAGTTAAAAACTAGAAACGGAAGAATTTAAACAGAACATCTTCATCAGAAAGCATTTTTGCCTTGCATTTTTTAAATTTATGACCACTGGCATATCAGAAGGAAAATGAGGGCAAAAGATCCTCACAGATGCTTTAAATGCATCCAGAAAAAGCAGAAATATCTACTTACATTTAAAGAAAGGTTTGAGCACAATTTAGAAAGAACAGAATGTATCATACCTTGAGTAAATTTTGAAATTGTAAGGAATGCCCAGGAAGCAGTGGCAGCTTTCCTTCCCTAAGAAACTGATGTCCTGATTCTGGCAAAGGTGAACCCCTGATGAGCTCATAAATAGTAACTCCCAAAGAGAAGATATCAACCTTGTCAAGGTGATCATAGTTCTCATTTAGGATTTCTTGAGACATGTAACGTGCATCACCCTCTTCAATTGGCAAGCTCTTATTTAGGAGAGTTGCACATCCAAAATCACCAAGTTTATAAACACCATTCTTGACATATATGTTCTCAGGTTTTACATCCAAATGAGCTATTCCTCTTTCATGCATACACTCCAAAGCCTTTGCAATCTGCACAATTTTTGACATCAGAGATGGAATATAATGAGAGGAACAAAAAACTTACTAACTTTGAAGGTCCTAGATGCACATGCATTCAAAATCACAAATTGCTAAGTATAAGGGGAAATAACGAAAGAGGGTAAGTGGAAACTATTGTTTGGTCCAAGTATTAGCACCAGTTACAAAGGTTTAGAGGTGCTGGTCCTTGTAGAAACTGAAGATTAGATTTATTCTCTTAACAACCAAGAAGTATGAGAAACAACACTATAAAATTCTCATCATTTTCACTGATACTTATGTGATGTTACTTCATAAACGGGTAATCCAAACCAAACAAGCTAATAAAGTGGAATGACAGTGTTTCATTTTACAAAACATTATCCTCCGCCCCCTCCCCCCCACCCCCCACCCCGGTCAATGCTAACCTGAAGCAAGGCTCTCAGTACTTCTCCTTCTGTGAACAACTGGGAAGATGTATTTCTGGACAAGCTGCAATCACAAAGCTCCATTTGAATGTAGAGTTGCTCATTTTCAAACCAAGAAGAGTAATATCCAACAATGTTTTCATGAGACCCTGCAAAGGCAGCAACGTAGAACCATTAGAAAGATTGCTTTAGTGTCAAAGATTGAAATAAAGTTACAAATAAATTTTCTCCTAAATTACAAAAAAGAAAAACAAAAAGAAAAAGAAAGTAAACACAAATGTATACCTAATGCTCCCAAAGCTTGAACTTCCATTAAGGCTTTCCTCCTGCAAAATGATAACATTATTTTATAGCTACATTTTCTTAACAATTAGCAAAAGAATGAATATATATATATATATATATATATATTGAAAACTACCTCTCAGTATCTTGGTGCAACGGCCGTGTAGTATGTTTGACAGCATACAAGCAACCATCAATTCTCTTTAAAACTTTGAAAACACGACTGAAGTTCCCAGTACCTATTTGCTGCAAAGCAAGGCAAAAAGAAAGAGATTATACAAGAACCAGAAGGTTAGATTTTTAATATTGAATTGGAACTGATGATTCAAACTAAGTTTGGATACCCAATGAATATAGATAGACACCTCAATCTCATGAAAATCTGTGTGATAGCGTGAAAGACCATCTCCACCAATAATTGCAGGGAAAAAACCTGCAAGGATATGTTATTTAGTCCGTTTAGGTAAAGAAATTTAGAATGCGAAGAGTACTAACCTTTCTCCAAATGGGTAGGGAAAATGGAAATGGAAGTTTTAACAATATCATAAATGTAATGTTTCTTTGAAAACTAGTACCTGCACACTTTGATCTTTGATTTCCCAAAGGATCCATGTCCATTTCTGAAGCATCCTTTAGATATGGGTTTTTAATGCAGGGAGGTGGCATAACCCGACACCTTAGAGCAACGGCAGATTGGGAAACATAATTTTTAGTCTTCTGTACTCCAGGAATGACTGTTTTCTCTAGGTTGACTTCATCCACATCAAAGTTGTCTTTGGCAAGTTCCACTATTTGTTGAGAGCCAGAAAACGTAGGACTGAGGGGATTTACCTGGATACCATCTGAGAAAACCATGGACATTCAATGGCAAAAGGATTGACAAAAAACACTCGTGCACTTACATTTTACACACACACACACTTACATATATACATATACATACATATACACACACATATAAATATATATACACATATATACATATATATACATACACATATATAAATATATATATAAATATATATGCATATATGTATGCATGTATGTATAAACATATAAAGAGGAAATGTTTATGTCTAAAATTTGTGACATGAACTTAATACTATGTGCTAAGAGATCAATGAGCAATGATAAACAGTAGAACTTTCAAGAACTGCAAAATGTTTAGAAAAAGGAGGGGACACTAAAATAATTATCCCAAATGTTCCCTTCATAATGAATTCCACACAAAAAAAATGAGTAATTTCTATTAGCAATATCCTGAATCATGTTTGGACTAGCAACAAAGTTTCCCATCTCCATTGAACTTCAGGCCAGAAATAAGACAACATTTCTAATTTTCACCAAGCTATATCTTCATACAGAAGATTGTAGTTTGGGTCATTAAACATGTCCAGTGTCCTTAATCCAGGATGGATCCAATTTAAAGCAGATGCTCTTTGTCCAGGTTTTAATTTCCACAACGAATGTGCAAAATTTGTATCATGAGAGAAATTAGAACTAATTAGCTTCCTAATACAAGTACAGAATCCCTCACCATTGACAATTTACCCCCAACTTTACATGAATTAATTGTCCTAAATCCTAACAACCTTGGACATCACAGTTTATTTGTACTAATCACTTTTAACTAATGAAAATCTAAATTAAACATCTCTTTGGAATGCAGCTCCATGCTACTACTTTTTGAAAGTAAACTAGAAACACAAAGGTAAAGCATAAATATTAAGATCATAACTTTTCAACAAACAGAATCCGTCTAATACTCTAGGTCTCACCAATTACTTGTGTCTTACCTTGTCTCGGTCTCTTGCTTTTGACAGTATGCAGCTTCTCCGGCGACTTAGGGCAAGGAATATTGTCCTGTGGAATTGATTAATTAAAGAGGCAATTAGAAAAAAAATGCTATTTCAAAAGCCAAAGTAGAAAAAATTACCAGATTCTACATCATTGACAAACTATTAACAATTACATTGTTGCAATCAAAGCCGTTCATCAAGTTCTGATTATCAGGGGTGATATAATCAGGAGTGCTGCATCCATCATCCAAAATGTGAAGAAACAAAAAATCAAATAAATAAATATACAAACATATAAACGCGCACGCAAAGAGAGAGAGAGAGAGAGAGAGAGAGGAGAGGAGATTGACCAGAAGAAGTCTTGACTGAGAATGAAATCTTTGTCGTCGGCGGCGTCGAGGTCGAGAGCCGAAGCGGAAGTGGAAGGGTCATCGGGTTCTGAATCTAGAAGGTTCCTGGCGAAGAGAGAGGATGAGTTGGCGGCAGATGGTTGGTGCTGGTGGAGCTGAACCTGCAAGAGCCTCCCTAATGTCCCTTTCATTTTTCCACTCTCTCTGCTCCTATTACTTCCCCGCTTCACCACTTTCCTCTTCATCAACCAACCCAAACACGCCTCAATTTCTCTCTCTATACTCTGCGCTCGTGTAGGTATATAAAATGGATTTCCGTATCATTTTTTCTATTTTTTTTCCCATTACCTTTTGGTCGGGGAGAAAAGATGGAGAAAAAGATTTCAAATTGCGCGGGCAATTGCATTATTGGTTGGCGGAATCGAGAGTAATGGGGACTATTGTAAGATCATCAAATCTTTGAATCTGAACCGTACATAAGAGATCTGACTGATTGGATTCATTTATTAGAAATTTTGACATCAATGGATTTCCTTCAAGGGAATAGTACTATAAGGGGCGGTTGCGTTGCGCACTACGTAAGCTTTCCTCCTTTTGGTGGGAAATCCAGCACTAAGGCCATCAAAGTAATTTTACTGTTAACTTTGGGCCTCTAACCCAAAACCCTTATTTCAGGGAGAAAAAACACAGCACCTTTATCCAAAAAAAGTTTCTAAACTGCACTGGACGGAGCTCCGGTCCCACAAATGTGGCGGCGAAACAGATTTCAGGTAAACCTGAAAAACTGCCTCGTCTTTTTTTTTTATGGTTTTTAATTCTTTTCCTGTCAACGGTTGTTCACTACTGGTTTGCTTTTAGGAAAATTCGGATTCTGATCAGAGCATTTCCGGTAATTGTTATCAATATTTTTTTTCTCTATATATTGAGGATCAATAGATTGGTTTGTGATCCATTATTCGGCAGACGAGGAGGATTTCATCGATGATTTTCGAGAAAATTGTGTTTCCTTAGGAAAAGAGAAAGAGAAAGAGGTCATTGCTCTACTTACTACTTTATGTAAGTGTTGAATTTTTTATTTTTTGATTTTGATTCTATTTTTGTGCATCAACAGGAAGGATTACAGCTTCAATCAAGACTGGAAACACTTAAAGGTATCTACTTTCCTGCTAATTTCGTTCTTCTTTGTGGTCTATTTTAAATTTGAGTTGTAGTAATTCTTTTTGTTGAACAGTTTGGTGTATTAATTACATTTTTTTTTTAAATTCTGTATTAGAAAAATGTGATAACAACCGGTCGTATAATCAGGAACTTTCGAGCTGTTATCTTGAAGAGGATGTTGAAGTGCCTGACTCCCCCGATGAGGGTGACTGCTTCTTCTCAAGGAAGAGAGTTACACGCGTTTCCAATGAGGAACTTATCTCTGATGGCGAGGTAATCAGTAAAGTTTTACATAATTAACTTTTTCTTGTGGATTAACTAGCTTTCTAACGATGTTATTTGCTTGCTTTACCTCATAACCATTGAAGGTAGGCATTACGCTTCTTTTCTTGTACTTGTTGCAAGTTATTATAGTTTAGGTTTGTTTTGGACAGGAGAAGGTTATGCGCTCAAAATTTTCCACTGCTTCTGGTGCTAAAAGATCTGATAATAGCTATGGAATTGGGGGCCAAGATGGGGGAAATGTGTGGTCTATTGTAACTAAAGAAGCTGAGTCACTGATCCATTGGGACAAAAATGTTTCAGGTTTTTTGTCTCCTGCTATTTGCTCCAAAGCAGATAAATCTTGTAAAGGCCTTCTTTCTTGCTCCAAGGGTTACTTTCTGCTAGTGCATTATGTTACCAGACTCGTGTGCCTTCCAACATAATTTTGCCATTTGCATTGTCCTTCAGTCAGCTCATGTTTCCATTTAAAGGGGAAAAGGACAAGGAATGAAAGAAGAAAGAGAATATGTTGAGATATCTTAGGCCTTATGATATTTCTATGACTATTTTAATTAGGAATATTCAGTTATATCCAAGTAGTAACATAGGTTGATTTACATATAGATATGCTTTTACACCAAAAAGTGCATGGTAATAGCTAGACCTGTCGCTAACTGAATATCATTGAGGGAGCTAATTGTGCCACGAGTGCAATTTCTAAACTCTTTCACATAACCAAGTTGTTATGGGGCTATATCTGGCCTTTGAGAAATGTTCCTTTTTTCAGTCTAATATGGCAACCTGGTTTTGTGCTTTGCAGGTGCCAAAAGCAAAATGAGGCCTAGATTTTCTTTCGGCTCCCAACCACATAAAGGAATTTCATTCCCTGCTCTTTCAGGTAATGATAATGATGTGTCAACTAAGGCTGATGAAGTGCCTGGAAAATTGAAGGCCAGTGATCATGGATCTGTAGATCATTCAACACCTGAGCTTGTTGAAGATATCCATGGAAAAGAGGAAAAGCAGTTAGAGATTATTCCTCCTGATGTAGAAGTTTCCGGTTATGGATTTATTGAGCATTCAATGGCTGAGCTTTTAGATGAGCTTCAGGATGATACCGGTCTGCTAAGAGGGAATTCTAAAATGGTATTCCTTTTTTGTTCTCATTGTTTTTGAGCCATAAGCTTTTGTCTTTCTGCTGTTGCTGCTTGTTCTTAATCATGTATTTCGCAGCGTTGCAGAGCTAGAGGAAAAAAGATACAAGCTGCTCTCAAAAGAAGTATATGTTCACTGGGTGATAGAAGCATAGAAAGTGAAGACCTCCATGAGCCGTTCAGTGGTGGATCATCAAGCAATGACCAGGTATTTACATGCCTATGGAAGCTTGTTCATAGCTTTTTCTTGAAATTATGAAGGGAAGTTTCTTGCGTTGACATGCTTAAGCAGGATGATTACCAAAATCTAGAACTTGCTATTCCTGAGATGAAGAAGCCAACTATTTCAGATAAGTTTCAGGAAGCCTTAGGTGCCACCTCCTTGAGTGATGAAGGGGCCTTTTTTGCTAGACCCAGAGCGTTCAGGTAAATAATCTGGCTAGAACTATCCTATTATGTGCATTGTAGATGTTGGAAAAGTGAATTATATGTGAGTTTTTGATCCTCCCAAAATTTGCAGCACTGGACTATTTGGGAAGTTGCAGCAGGTCATGCAGAGTGAAAAGGAGACAGATACACTTTTTCTGAAGAAATTGCAGGATGGAGCTAGCCTAAAAAGTAAAGCCGTGTAATTGTTCACCTTTCCCCTTTAGCACATTTGAAGCAAATTTGATTCACAAAGACTTTCAGATTAGCAACTATCCAAAAATAGGTTGTGTATTTGTTTTACACTTACCGTCCCTGTCTTTGTTCTATTTTTCCTCAGATGAACCAAGCTGCATCACTGTGAAAATTGTGTCAAGATATTTGGATGCAAAGCTGACGATCTGTCATTGCTCTTTTGTCAAGATCATAGAGGTTTTGAAATCTGAAAGAAGTTTAAGTTGCTCGACTTCCCACTATCAGAACCAAAATTGAAACTGAAGTTATATGTCTGTTTCTGCAGGGTTTTTGGCAGCCAGAGAGCCCCAAAATATTGGAAAATGAAGGACTAAAAGGAACTGTTATTTTCAATCAACGAATATGCAGCAATGTTGACCTTGAAATTGGAAATTTGATTTGCATTCACCCCCCATGGTATGCAGACTGAACTTTAAACCTTATGACAAGGTTAATTCTCAGATGAAATTGGTGTTTTGTATAATTAATATTAAAGATATGCATGCCTTGGCTTTATTTTTTTCCATAAATCTGATCCCAGCAGATCTGTGCCACTTTTTAATTGCCTTAATCAATATAAGCAATAAATAATTGTAAAGACCTGAGAAAAATTATTTATTTTATGACAGGAAGGAAGTTGATATCATGGGTCAAGGTGAGAACATTATTTTATCTACATATTTCTCCGAAATAGCTAGTTTGGGCTTGTCCGGGGGGAAATGAATGTTGACTTCATTCTTTGGCGTCTTGGACAAGGCCACATGATCGCTAGAAATGATCAAAGAGCCATGTAAAAAGTCCTGTTTCATCTGAATATTGATTTGTTAATTTCATTAGGTTGTAACTTGTAACTTTCTTCTTTTTGTAACATGCACCAGGAAGTTCTGGTAGGACATTATAGAAATCATAGTGCTAAACGGAAGTTTCTTGTTAACTAATTTTAGTTCCTAAAATCAAATTCTCATTTTCCCTACATTTTTCTTTCTGGCATCGTGTACCTTTTGACTCCTTTTAGATTAGACAGTATAGTAGGACGTGTGTGTGTGCGTTTTACAGGGTTTAGTATCCCATATTACGAGTCCATGTATAGCTCAAGCAATAAAAATCTTTTGTTTGACATGTAGTACATTAAATCTTTAAAGCAGTGCCAATTATAATTAGCAACCAGCTTTGTTTATGGTCAATTTTGTCATTGCAAGCTGATAATATGTTATGTGCTTTTTTTCAAACGCTAGCTACTGGTTTCCCTCTTTGTTGCTTCTGGAGCAATGCTCATGGCCTGGACTCTCGAAGCTGTCTGACTTATTCAGACGTTGACTTTTATTGGGATAACAACTTCCACCGGGATTTCCTCTATCAAGCCATGATCAGAAAACGAAGTTTCTCTTCATCTTCAAAGTCAATCTCCATACCTTCTATAAAATCTACTGGCTTCATCATCGCCTACATTGACATTCCCCGATCTCCACTGTCTCAATCTCCCCCTTTCTCAATTCCCAAATGGCCCCAAAACGATTAATTCTACCAGATAATTTTGGAAGGGGAAATGGAGCGAATGAGACCATTGGAAATAACCATAAACTCTGCAAAAAGGCCTCAAAAAGGTGAAGCACCTCTCCAAAATGGACGTGTATGTGGTCGTCAAAATTTCAGGAGACCCCAGCACTGAGCAGAAAACACCATTGCACAAGGACGGCGGCACCAGCCCCAAGTGGAACCATCCCATGCAGTTCACCATTAACGAAACCCTCGCTCAAACAAATTCTCTGGTCATCACCTTCAAGCTCATATGTTGCCCCACCTTTCGTGGTGACAAAGAGATTGGTGAAGCCCAAGTTTCGGTCAGGGAACTCCTTGACAATGCCGGTAACAGCAACTCTACTGAGTACGTTACGTACCCTGTTAAGAAACCTTGCGGCAAACCATTTCTAGCGATCATTTCTACATTGACATTCAGGTTTGGGGAGAAAACCCCAAGCGCAGTCACTGCATATCCTGTGGATGGAACAGCAGTGAATTATCCACCGTACCCTCAGCCACATAATGCAGCTGTGCCAGCTTACCTACCAGTCGGTTATCCGCCTGTAGGGTTTCAACAGCCGGTTCAGGAAGGATACAAGCCAGCGTCAGCACCACCTGCCGGGTATCCTCCTATGGGGCCTGCAGGATCATATCCTCCGCAACCGGCAGGGTATCCGCCGGTGGGGCCAGGATATGGATACCCGCCGGTTGTTCAGCCCGAGAGAAAGAATGAGAGTGGTGATGGATTAGCGTTGAGAGCTGCAGCATTGGTGGGAGGATTGCTTGGCGGGATTTTGCTAGGAGATATGGTGGCTGATGCAGCCGCTGATTGTGACCCATATGCGAATGCTGCTGATTACATATAAACTCTTTCTTTCTTTCTTGTTTTATTTTCCTTACTGTTGGGCTTTCAAGTGCACTTCAAATTCTCTGCCGACCTGTTTGACTGACTGCGACTGCTGTAATTTGGTTTGTTTGCTAAAGTGATGTTGCATTTAAATTGAGCAACAAAGTGTCGTAATCAAGGTGCTGGAAAGATTGATCTAAGAAAAGAGTGGATGAATCTTTATTCTTTTGCTGCTAGCCAAAGGAGCCAAGATAGATAACCTAACGTGTGCCAAACTTGTCGAACTGGCATTGTAATTTCCTTTTGACCGCTAAGCTGAATGTTGAAGGAGGAATTATAACTTGTCCATTAGTTTTGACAAACTATGCAAATCGTTTTTGGGTTCAAAACAGAAATTTATCATTTTAGCATGCAAGCTGCAAGCGGCTTGACTTGAACAATCAAATCAACGGACGACTAATCACTAAACTTGCAAATTTATTGTCAACTGCATCACATGTCTGATGTGTCTAAATAGTTGATTATATAATCGTTTTAAGTGTCTTATAGATAACTAAGTGAAGATCTTGAGGGACACCATCTATGTCCTAATGAACATTGACTCTCTCGTTCTTAATGCAAAATGGAACCGACAATTGCTAGTTACTATATGACCACTTGAGTTAAGATGAAAAATGGGCTGCCTAATATAGAGGTAAGAGAACACCAAAGCATCTTTTTTTCCTCTCAATCTGCATTTCCTTCGACTGGAAGTGAGCTCCCTAACCTAACTAAGTCTTATCCATAAATAGGTTACGTGGAACAAATGGTCGGGGAGCTCCAAAGTCAACTGAACATTCAGTTATGTCCAAAGTAATACTTCAGCTGAAATGGAACGCCGGGGAAGTTAGTCCTATTATTATTTGCCTGATTGATTTGAGGCAATTCATAAAAATTGAAATCCTACAAATTTAATGATTAAAAAAGGATAAGATCATACAATGTAATGTCACAATTATACACAAATGGTGAATACCAGCTTCCAACGTCTTTATATCTCTGTCTTTCAAGTATCAGCATTCATCCGTTTGCCACCTCAACCCCCACCTGCTCTGTCTGGACCTCTCTGCTGGTAGGGTGGTGACAGACGGACAGCGGTGAGTTGTCCACTGGAGAGTATTTTACATTGGCCCCGCTGTTTACTTAGGAATAAAGTCTTTCTGTCAGAATGCCGATTTAATGAGCGAATATGCGGCTTTGGTTTTGTACTGAGTCTCTTCATTTATCATTTATTGCAAGTGTTATCTCCTGCTTCCATTTCGACCCTTTTTCACACAGTTAATTACCCCGCTGGGCCGGCATTTGAGTGTCCAGCCATGTGCCATTTGCCACGAGTCCTGCTTGCAACTTCTTCATTTATGACGGTAATCATCATAAAATAGACACCGTTTATACCTGATAGCCTAACTTGTTGTATATTTAATGCTGCATTTATTAGTGCATATACTAGTTTTTTAAATAAAAGAATCTTAGAAATTTTAGGTGGATTAATTTTCTAGAGTTAAATATTTTTATATAAATTAAAAAAATAATAATTTCACTGCTCTCATCATTTAACCTTTTTCACATGATACCATTATGTTTTTTTTTTCTCTCAATTAGAACTATATAAATATTTTTTCATAATTAACATATTGTGAATAATTTATATTCCCACTTAAGCTTATGTCATTAATTTCACCCAATAAAAATATCAAAAGCTCTCAATTCGAAGTTAACTTTTTTGTTTACCTTGAAAGATATTTTTATAATTTCATTACATAAATTAACAGTCTAACTCTTTGTAGGAACAAAAATTTTCCATATAATACCAATTAGAAATAAAATGCACATAGTGTTAATTGAAAATATTATGTGAAAAAAATTAATAAATGGATTTTACACTAACAAGGAAAAAAAAAACTCCCCCACGATATAGAATTTTGGTAGGAATGTAACAAATAATAAATGTTTGAATTTTTTATATTGTTTATCTTATCCTGTTTTTAGTCAGATCTAAAACTAGTATAATTTTTTATTTTTTGATAAATGATACCTAACTTATTTATAATCTATAAGTATCTATTTATATTTATGCATATATATAAAAAGCAGGAATCTTGGTAAAAATTCTTAACGATGAAGAGATATATATATTTACTTGTTGTATTTCTAAATTATCATATTAAATATTTTTATTATAAATATTAATTAAATCTCTTCAATTCTTAAATAAAAATTCTAATTGCATCCAATAAGTATCATTAAAAATATCTTTTTATTATAAATATTAATAAGATTTATTCAATTTGTAAATAATAATTCTATTTGTATTAAATGAATTTATTAAAAAAGTATTTTAATTAATTCTAATAATAATTGAATAATTTATAAATTAATTTTACAAAATTTTAATTATATATTTATACTTCAAATTTAGATTTTGAAAATATTTAAATTATATATAATCATTAAATAAGAATAAATAAAAAATTCACCTTTGATGTAATGACAACAAATACTAATAATATAAATAAGTATTTGATTTATAAACTTTATATTAATTAATAATTACTATTAGTTTATAGTCATAGGCAGACCTATCCAAGTTGAATTTCCAATTTCAAATTCAGAAATCCTATTTTGTGAGGTTTGCATGCCCTAATAAACTACAAAGTAGAGGCTCTTCTTCTTTTTGGACATCCATTTGTAAATTATTCGAGACATTTAAAAAAAAATATTTGATAGAGAATAGGGAATGCACTCATAACTTGATCTTGGATGGAGACATGGGTAGGAGACCACTCTCTTGTCGAAGTCGCGAGGAATTTAAATGGCTGTGGATTTTGTTGAGATTAGGTATTTAAATATTTGAAATAGCTATTTCAAATACCTAATTAGTATGTTGTTCAACAAAATGGCTGATTTTTTAACCGTGGTTTTTGCCTAATTTGGGGAAAATTGATGTGATTGGTACCGACATTAGATGAAATATCTTTTTGGGATTACTTGTTGGTTTTCATAGAAATAGAGAAATATTTTCACTTTTGAAAATGTAGATTTCCCTATTGATGGGAAAATGGCAATTATATATAGAATGGCTTTGGCATTGCAAACCAGTGAGGCAGTAAGCATTGTGAATGAGGGAGGTCCAACATAATCCCAAGAAGAAATCTTAGCTGGTTTGGAAGCTCCTTCTTTTGGCTGGGTTGCATTAAACTCTGATGGTGCTTATCAACAGTAATAATGTTCAACTTACAAAGCCAAACTCTAAGGAGTATACATATGCATGGGAGCTTTGTTTTCAAAAGATCGACTTCAGATTGATAGCAAACTTCTTTTCCAAGCACTCTCCTCACAAAACTGTTCATCCATGCGCAAATTCATGCTTGATTTAATTCATTCGAAATTGGATTGAAAAATATTAAGAGGTTTAGATTCATTTTGTGTTTTGAAAAAGAAATATAATAGTAAATTGTTTGATCAATAAAAGCTTCTCTATTATTGAAAATTTCATAGCCTATCCCACTATCGCATAGAAGGATAAAAGTTTATTATTTAATGATGTAATTGGAGTTTCTTTTCCTAGATTGATGAGGCAATAAAGATTTATTCTTATGAAAAAAAAGAAATCCTAATTAGAGGTAAACTTGAATAGGAGGTTTTTGGGCTTCGTTTTAGAAGTGTATAAGCTAAAGCCCATCCCAAAAGCCACGGAGACCGCAGTTTCGGCCTCACTGTTGAAGGCAGTTGGCGTCGGGTCGAGGCAAAACTCTCTACCGCTCTTGTCGGTACGTGTCCTCCAATTAACGAATTGATCCACTCCAACACAACTATTGTCTACTTATTGTGTTTCCACAAACGATCATAGCTTCCTTCCTCCCTTCCCCAACAGGACACATCGTAATTTGCTCTTTTGGGAAACAGTTAAATCTCATTTCTTCTCACCCTCCGCTTCCTCTTTTCTTGATGGTTTTAACCTTTTGCGGCCCCTCGAACACTTCCGAATTCCTTCTAGATCCCTCCATGGCCACCCTCTCAGCTTATCCCAGCGCTAACCCTAACCCTAATTTTCTTTCCTCAACTGATCAAACCAACCAGGAGTCTCTCCCTCAGGTGCAGCATCACGCTTCTCCTGATGGGGACCCGAACCCGACTCCCACTCCCAACTCTAATCCTAATTTTCACACCCCACTTTCGACTCCACCCGAGGCGATTTCTCCAGCCGCGCCGCAGCCTTCTCTCCTCCACCTCTCCTTTAACCAGGACCACGGCTGCTTTGCCGCAGGCATCGACCAGGGCTTCCGGATCTATAATTGCGATCCTTTCCGCGAGATCTTTCGCCGAGATTTCGATCGTGGCGGCGGCGGCGGCATCGGCGTTGTCGAGATGCTTTTTCGGTGCAATATTTTGGCACTCGTTGGCGGTGGACCCAGCCCGCAATACCCGCCTAAGAAGGTTATGATCTGGGACGACCACCAGAGCCGATGCATCGGCGAGCTTTCTTTTCGTTCCGAAGTAAGATCGGTTCGGCTTCGGAGAGACCGAATCGTTGTCGTTTTGGAACAGAAAATATTCGTATACAATTTTGCGGATTTGAAAGTGCTGCACCAGATTGAGACCATCGCGAATCCGAAGGGACTTTGCGCGGTATCCCAGGGGGCCGGGTCCTTGGTTTTGGTTTGTCCTGGACTGCAAAAGGGCCAGGTTAGGGTGGAGCATTACGCCTCGAAGAGGACTAAGTTTATTATGGCTCATGATTCGAGAATTGCGTGCTTTGCACTTACGCAGGATGGGCAGTTGCTCGCTACTGCGAGCACTAAAGGGACGCTGGTTCGCATTTTTAATACGGTTGACGGTACCTTGCTGCAAGAGGTATGTCATTTAATACTAATATCCGCTATTTCGTTATTTCCTTTTTGTTCATTGCTTAATTGAATTAGGTAAATTGAGTGTAATTTCGATGCCTTAAGTGGAAACCCCTAGCACCGATAGTAATTTTGGAATTGTTTTGAAGTTTTTTTTTTCTTTTTAGTCAAATTAGTATAAAGACACAAAACTTGCAAGAAATTTCATTGGAATGTTTGTCCTATAATGCCGAACAATTCTATTTCCTTTGTGACTTTGTTAGCTTTGAGAAGGCTAATAATATATTCCTTCGATTTGCTTAAATATGTGACAAATTGGGAGCAAAACGAAGGTATTCATGTAAAATGAATGTGGATTGTAACCTTTTTCACCATTATGGTCTTTCCATGTTTTCTGTATTTACTATATTTCCTTTATCATCTGACGTGTTATGACTGTTTGGCTTTGTTCTTTTGCATTTTCTATATGCAGTGGATGGAAGATGTCCACCCTTTTCTTGAGGGGGTGTGGAGCATTGAAAACTATAAATAATTATATCTCACTAATGGAGATTCCACAAAATTTTCCGACTTTCTGAAAGTTTTCTTGTTCAATAAATGTAGGTAAGGAGGGGTGCAGATAGAGCTGAAATTTATAGTTTGGCCTTCTCTTCAAACGCCCAGTGGTTAGCAGTTTCAAGTGACAAGGGCACCGTCCATGTTTTCAGCCTTAAGATTAATGCTGCATCTCCAGGCTCTGACAGGTCACAAAGTGTATCAGACCCTGTTACATCACCCCATTCCTCTCTTTCTTTTATCAGAGGTAAAATGCCTTTTTAGCATGCTGATTTTTCTGTTGTTGATTTGAACAATGCAATGTTGTCTTCAGTCACTGGATCACTATGAAAGTTGATCTGATACTATATTTCATATCTTTTCCTAGCATTAGTGATGCTAATGTTTCAGACTCTCTAATGACGGAATATTACATTTTGTGCAACAAAATAGAATCTCTTAGGGAACAAGAAGATCCATGGTGATTGCCATTTACCTCTTCCTTTTTCTGATCTCTTGAGTATCTTGTCACCTATGGCATGAGAAACAAAATACAACTTTTAGTTGGATGATGAATGATGATCCAGTGGGGAATTTGCATTCTAATAGTATGTAACAAGTTTGTGTCTAATATAGCTACTAGAAATTTGGCATTTGAGACAATATCTTCAAAATTTGTGAGTGATTATGATGAGCATCTAAACTGGCTTTCTGCTAATTGGACAGTTATCCATGTACTTCAGCCACCAGAGAAACTAACACTTGAATAGAATGTGAGAACTAACAAGATCATGTCTAATATCTATTAGAAAGTAGGCATTTGAGATTTTTTTTTCTTTTAAATTTTGGGGAGTCAACTATGGTAATCATATTAACTATCTTTCTGCTTGCAGGAGTGTTACCCAAGTACTTCAGCTCAGAATGGTCAGTGGCTCAGTTCCGCCTGGTTGAAGGTTCTCAGTACATCGTTGCTTTTGGTCACCAAAAGGATACAGTGGTGATTCTTGGCATTGACGGAAGGTAAACGAAAGCAAATACTGATGGGGATACCAAAATTTGGCTGGAACAACCATCCATCAGTTTAAAACTTATCTGTTGTTTGATTAATTTGAATTTAATATACTGGTAAATCAACCAACTAACATCTAGGGGGACTTTGGAGGTATTTTGTGACTTTGAAAGCTTTTGCAGCATGCTTGGTTAATTACTCAGCAACCTTGACGTCGGGTTGTTGATCCACCCACTTTTCTAGAGTTTTCCGTTGTCAAAGCATTAATTGTGAGAGTTGCTTGAGTGTATTCTTAGGAAACTGTCTTGCAGCGACTAGGTCATAACGGTGATTCCTCTTGCTGGGTTCCATCACACCCCCCCCCTGCCCCCCTTCTTTTCTGACTTCTACACTTACATGAGCTTACTTGATTCTTTTTCTTTTTTATTTTGTCTTGTTAGCATCTACTTTTCCTTTTGTTTTTGTTTTTTTTTGAGGGAGAAACTTGATGGGATCAGTTCTTTGAAAAAGTGCAATTGATTATGAATGCAGCTTACCGATGCCAATTTGACCCAGTGAATGGTGGGAAATGACTCAGCTGGAATATTACAACTTCTGAAGCCAGAGCAGCTTTCTGAAGAGTTATTTATTTATATTTTCTATTTATTCGGCCATATATTGTATCTTCTAAGCTTCTACCTCCTTTTTTACCCTCCTTTTTTTTTTTACCATGATTCACCTAATGTATGTTGTAATTTGTAAATAATATAAGTATAGATTTGTAAAGTTTGTAACTGCTTATTCCCCCCCCCCCCCCCCCCCCCAAAAAAAAAAAAAAAAATTCACCTGTTCATATTTTAATTCCCGTTTGTTTAGACCAGAGGCGGCATTACAATGCTGAAATCCTCAATACGTCTTGCTAACTGTCGCAAGTTATTGAATAGTTTCAAATTTTAATTCCATTGAAGCATAATTGCTGAAGTTTTTAAAGAAACTTTCAATACTGTTCTTCGATTAAAAATATATCTCCTCGTAGTAAAAATAAAATTCTTTATGGGAATGCTTTCTAGTCGAATTGATAAAGGGTTCTGTTAGTTTCAAAATATTTAATTGTTTAATTAGAAATATATAATGTAAAACTCTAATTATGTGAATGTTTAAATCTTAAATTATACTTGTATCACTCTCAGAACCCCTTTTTATTTTAATGTTATGGTCCAGTGGTTGGATTACCTGTGAATCCAAACAGAACTTAGCTAAAGCAAAATCATTGGTGGGTATGGACGAGGCTTCGACTTGTTTGACTATAGCAGTCTCAATTAAGAGCGGTTGATTCTCCTCGTTTAAAATGTCCAAACAATAATTTACCCAGAATTCTATGTCATTGGACCGCTTATATTATTTTTGCATTCAAAGCACTGAAAACTGTGGTTTGACCAGATCGTACGTGATTGTGTCATTAGCTAAATTAGTTTTCTAATCAAAATTTGGCTCACCCAGGCCCGAGCCAACTTTGTGATCATGTGAGAGGTTTGCCAATTAATCTTACAAAACCATTGGATTCTTTAACATGGGCAGGCTTTATTCTTTCTGATTGTCATTTGGAATATATACATACTTTTTACATTATTCTATATTTTTGGGTTGATTATGAGTTACTACTATGTCTATGTTGCCTCACTTTATGAATTCTTCCTTTTAATTCCTTTTTCCCTCGAAATCATTGAGCTCTCGAGAATCACCTCTTTGTTTTCACCTTTTCACTTTGATACCATTAGATTTACTTTATTATTACCTGAAAGAGAATTATCATTGAGTATGCTATTTAGACTAAAATTATGGCAATGTTAAAGTTTTAACACCTCTCAAATCATCTTAGGGTCTCAATCAAATCTTAATTAAATGATCGTATTTGACTAAGATCTTGAAGATTGGAATTTAATACACCCGAGGTGACTCAGTGTGTCCCCCAAAGTGCTCCAAAAATTGCAATGCTTCTCGATAGACATATCATTGTACCATTATGTAATCTAAAGAAATCTGCTCATCTAATCAATGCTTTGATTATAGAATATATATGGTATTTATTCCCTACAAAAATAAGAAAAGATTACAATTATTCAGACTATACGGCGAGAAATTATAAAGCATTAGTAACTACTCCGTGTTTTGTTATGATTTTCTTTAAAAAGAGGAGAAAAGTAAAGGAAAGCTGGTTCAGTTGCCATCTTGAGGCAAGGGGCGAGGCGATTAATATGGAAGATTGGGTCATCTCTTTCACATTTACTGCAGACTACTATATAATCACTGTTCCTCTCCCCTTCACTTTCGCAAACTTTTCGGCAGGTTTCTTGGCTTCTTTTATCACTCTTTCTTGCTATTGTTTTCTTCACAGTTTCTCTCTCACTTGAACTCTCAAATCTCATCGAAATGGCTCTCAAGTTGTATGGAGCTGCCATGTCCACGTGCACTTCGCGTGTCCTGACCTGCTTGCATGAGAAGGAAGCAGATTTTGAGTTTATCTCTGTCAATCTTTTCGCTGGTGAGCACAAGGAGCCTTCATTCCTCGCCAAAAACGTAAAATCCCGTACCCTGTCTTCTTTATGTTAGCTTCTCGCATTACCTTTTTCTTTTCTTCCCCTCCTTTTTTAAATAATAAGAATGGCTTCTCTTTGTAATGCAGCCCTTCGGTCAGATTCCGGTGCTAGAAGACGGTGATCTCACTCTTTTCGGTAGGCTGTCTCTCTAGATCTGTTCCCTTGATAGCGCTTTATGTGAACCCCACACTGTTCTTGGTCATTATCTCTAAACCTGGAGGATAGTGGAATCTTTGGCTTATTAACTGGTTAAATATAACTTTAGGAGGAGCTAAACAAACCATTTAGCTGGTCCAAAAATCAAAGAAATGAAACATCTATTACTTTGTAGAGGAGGTGGGAAAAGGATGTCAAAACACTTGATCACCGGTATAGGTTGACGCGGATCCTTTTGTAGTATGTTTTTGTGTCCGTTAACCTTTACAAAAAGAACAAAGAAAAGGTATAAAGAAATCTGTTTCTTCTGATCATTTTTGGTATGTCTATACATGTATCAGAGTCTCGAGCAATCTCAGCATATGTGGCTGAAAAGTTCAAGGAAAGTGGCTATGATCTGATTAGGTACCAAAACGTGAAAGAGGGTGCACAGGTCAAAGTGTGGATGGAGGTGGAATCCCAGCAATACCACCCTGCGATTTCTCCAATTGTCTTCCAGTTCTTCGTGGCACCTCTCCAGGGCAAATCCCCTGAACAAGCAATCATTGATGAAAACTTGGAGAAACTTGGCAAAGTGCTTGATATATACGAGGATACGCTGAGCCGCACCAAGTACCTTGCTGGAGATTTTTACAGCTTGGCCGATTTGTTCCACCTCTCTTACACTTACTATTTCATGAAAACTCCTTGGGCAAATCAGATAAATGACCGTCCACATGTTAAGGCTTGGTGGGAGGATATTGCTTCGAGGCCTGCTTTTCTCAAAGTGGCTTCAGCTATGAACTTCGGCGAGAAACAAAACTGATCAAAAGTATTACAGTTTTTATGAACTTAAAGAACTTTTGCCATCGTTTGGGTTTTGGTTTTTCACTTTTATCGTTATGGAATTAATAATTTGAAAGAGTAATGCTTGGTCTCAATCTCTCTGCCCCTGTTCTTCTGTGATTATTATAATATACAAGTGACAATATTCTGAAGATGCTGACTTCATTGACTGAATTAACTGCTTAAACAGAATCTTATCATCATGTATTGTTTGATTATGATACACATCGGAGATTGTGATTTAGTTTGCCGAGGTGATTCGGTGTTGTTATACACTAAACCCTTGATGCTATTATACAGTTTTGAAGCCACGTATCTTTGACTGTTAAATCTGAATTTCCTCATAAAATTTCACCAGCACATAATATTCCATAAAAGCTCTTCAAGCTTACTCAAGTTGTATGGAGTTCCCATTGTCCCACACTCATCGCGAATTAGTTGCTTTGTCTCCTTCAGAAAGGCCTAGACGAGTAGAATTTGTTCTCCTTCTAGCTAGCTAGTTGGTCTTCCCAGCTGTGAAAACCGGAAGCTTTCCCTCTCTTGCCAATATGAATGGAAAGGCCGTGCTTCGTCTCATACAGCTTTTCCATTTTCCAGCGTGTGCTTTCTCAGTTTTCTGTCTGCTTCCTTCCAATTGAACATAAGGCGGATATTTGGTCATATTGTGGTGGGTTTTCATCCCACATTTTACTCTTTCAACTTGAACTTGACCATCATCAATTGTTGCTACAAGTCTCTCTTTGCCATTTTCCATTGTCCGCCCCCTTTTTTTTTCATTCCTTAAATCGAAATCCTGTGAACGCTTGTTTTTCCATGAATTTTCTATGGAGAAATGTTCATGTCAGAAACCAAAACAATTAATCCAAGCACGTGGGCTGAAAATTTAAGTTCAAGGAAAAAAATTGTGATCTCATTAGGCACCAAAATCATAAAGAAGCTCAAGAATTGTTGGTCAAGACTCAAATGTGGTTGCAGATTGAACCCAACAGCATAACACTGCAACCTTCACCAAAGTTATTATGATATCATTGTTGGGTTTCAATCGTAATGTCAATCTTAACCTGAATTCTTAATTGCTCTAATTTAGTCTAACGTACGGTACGATTGCAATACAAAGTAAACGGTATCTGGTCAGCTAAATCAACTCACCCACCACCTTTTAAGTTTCTGGCAGGGCTGTTCGGGCATGATCTTGACTTTTGAGTTTGTTCCCGTGATCTTAGGCTGGAAAGCAGAAAAAAGAAACTGTGTCTTTCGATGAATATAAGCCTAAGCAACTAAATAACAAAGTCTTAAACTTACGTTTACATTCAAAAACATCAGCAGATAAAATAATACTACTACTAAAGTTAGAAATTTTACCAACTTTAAAATGTAAAACAGGTGAATACTTTTCCATTCCATCAGCCTCATCTCTCATACTCAAGATTGAACCCCATTTTAAACTAGTTATATGATTAAGGACAGTAAGACTCATGCTTGTATAAAGCCAGAAAGCTCACGATTCAAAACCAACTTGTAACGTATATTCTTTCAACAAAGTGGGGTGTGACTTTTGGCCAGCAATGAGAAAATTTTTTCAATGAAGGACTCTAGTTTCAAGGCATTGCGAAGAATTTCAAAACTTGTTAGGGATGGTTTGCTATTTTGGTATAAAGCTTGTTGGGATTTCAATGCGAAAGGGAACATGCTCAGGTTGCTGAATTGGTTGACCGAGTTAAATGTTTTAAGTAGAAGGATATTTCATTTGTCTAGTGGCAAATTTTTTTCATGGTATCTCGAGCCCACTCTACACGACATTTGATGTTGTTTGAATTTTATATGCATCATCAGTTTGGTAAGATTCTATCCTGAAATCCATCATTACATTTCCTCTGTTAACTTTTTAACAACAATAGAATATCTATCTCCCTATCTCTTCGCACTCTCTTAATTCGGTGCTTTGTTATATGGAGCTGCAACGTCCACATGCACAGCATGGGCGCTGGTTTGTTGTTGTTTTATTTTTTTACCCGTATTGAATAAATAATACATATTAAATAAATAATATATTAATAAATAAAGTGTCGATATTATAAAAAATTAATTTAAAATTTCACTAAATACTAAAATTAATATAATTTTGTTTTATCCAAACAATCAAAATCAAATAACTAAATAAATTATAAATTAATTAAATCTAATTATCAAGAATTTAAACTAAAAAATCAAAGCAGTAATAAAATTGGATAAAAATAAACTCAAACAAGCTTAACATTATAATATCCCTCACATTTCATCTAAGTATTACCTCTCTCTTAACTTATTCTAATGAGTTAAATTGCTAACTTAAAGTTTTCAATTATTTAGAAAGCTCTCTTGAAGCTCTTATAAAAATATCTATTTTAATTAAGATACTATATCTCTATGTGTATTGCAATTAAAACAAACTCATTAAATTCAAGCTTTAATAATGACTACATACACTATATAGGTATATCTCTATCTTATACACGAATCAATTTATTCATCCAAGTAAATAAATATGATCATATGTTATTTCAATTTTTAGCTTACTATAAATTCCTTTTCTTAAAACTTGTTTAGGTTTCTAAATCAATTTAATTGGTGATCAGTCAATTAAAAATATTAAGAACAAATTGAAATAAACAATTCAATTCCATTTATAATAAGAAACAAAGAAATTAAAAATTTACACTACATGTGAGTTCAATTGTAATCTTAGAGAAAAGAAATTAGCTACTCATAATTGTAATAATAATTAAAAATATATGAAGTTTAGCCATCAAGAGTTAAAAGAATTATAAAAGCCAAGAAAGGGGAAAAACAAATATTGATAGTTTTAATCTTTAATCTTCAGCCTTAACTTCGAACTTCTTAAATCTCTCTTAAGGTTTTCTTTTTATGGCTAACTTCTCGTTAAGCTCACTTTAAATATCACTAACTTAATCTAATCTCCCTAATTGGGCTTAATTAGCTCCTAATATAGGATTTAGAATAAGTGTAGAGCCCATATACCCTTAACAAGCCTGCAGCCTTGTCTTTCCCCCACCAATCCTTCAGAATTTTCCTCTCGACTCCACAACACAATCCCTCGACGCCATAACACTCACTTGGCTTTAGGTCTTCTCTTGTTGGTCGTTATACTCTTTCAAATTTCAATGCATTTTTCTCAATCTTCAATGTAGAACTAGGCAAAGTGATAAATATAAAAATTGTAACTATGTTTCTTAACTTTCCAATGGTTTAAAAATAATTTCATTTGGACTTATGTAGTGGAAGTTATGATCATAAAACTTCAACATATACGATCAGAGCTTTAGTCTTTAAATCACCTTTCTTCACTAATTCGAAACCTTATTTTTTAGAATTCTACAAAAGTATAAAAATTAATAAATAATAATTAAATTAAAGTAAAAAAAATTAAAAATAGCATAAAATTAAATAACTAGATAAAATTAAATTAATTAGAAAAATAACTAAATCCTAATTTAAACTTAAGAATTTAGCTAGCTTTTAATAACAAAATGAAACAAAATAATTCTATAAAATAAAATTATCACCTATCTCCATGAGAAAGGTGTAGAATTTGAGCTCGTCCATGTCAGTTTCCTCAATGGTGAAGATAAGCAGCCTGTTTTACTCACCAAGAATGTAAACCCCATGCTTTGTTTTTTGATAATTGATCTTGTATTGAGTCCTATACATAATAAAAGTTCTTTGCTTTGCTTCTTTTAATTAGACTATCCCTTTTGTCAATTATTACTCTATCTCCCTTACCTTGTCCTCTACCTCGACCCTTTTAAAAATTTTCATGCCTGATCAATTGATTTGTTGTAAGGAAAATGTTTCTTGTTATAATTGATGTTTCCTCCAATTTCCATGTTTGTATGTGGCTAAAATTTCTAGGCAAGTGGCTATGATTGTTTTAGAACCCAAAACCAACTAATCCACAAAGGGATTACAATCAATTCTTTCTGCTCAGATATGGTGCAAGGTTTTTTTTTTCTCTAGTTTCAATTTGTATTAAAATCAAATGGGAAATTGTTCACCTCTAAATGAACAAGGTGATATCATTTGGTTATATCTCCATTCAAGAATAACAGTCCAAAATTTAAAAACAAGTAAAATCGGACCGAATCAATAATCCAACCGAATTGAATATAATTTGAATAAAACGGTTTGGTTCGATTGGTTTACTGGGTTTATTTGTCTAAAATGTTTGATCTAACTGGTTTATTTGGTCAATTCTAGATTTTAAAATTTTTAGATCAAATTGACTAAAATATAAAATTAATATTTTATATATAATATTATATATATTTTAAATTTATGTATAATATATATTTTCTTATTACTAAGTTGATGATGTGCAGTGGTTAATTGTGTTGGAATTAGCCTTGCAGCGAATTAGATTTTCAAGGCTTAGATCCAATTATGCAATCATATCATTTATGCTGAATAATTAAAGGTTTTCATTCATCTATAAGATAATGATTATTAGTTTATAGGATGAAGTCTATGAGATTCATATACCTTGCAAAAGAATTGTAAAGTGTTATAATTATGAGATCCAATGCATCAAAGTATAATCTCTAAATATTTTTGGTCAATGTATCATTAAGATTGGACATCAATGGCATTTAAAGACTAGTACATTTTATGTTTTTAGTTGAAAAATAAGCAACTGATCTCATAAGTTAAAAAATATAGATACTTGAAATTAAAATGTGGGTACTTATTTTAGAAACAAGTTAACTAAACATGACTCATCATGAGAAGTGCATTTGGTATCTCACTCTAGTGTTTATGTAATCTATCTCAGATGTTAGTTGTGTAAATACTTCTTGGACTTGAGACATCAAGTTGTCTTATATGTAAAGTGTTATACTTTGATTTCATCCTTACGAGTCCTATTAAGAATGCCAAAACAAGATGTTGTTGGGTATAGGATGAAGTATGTGAAGGCACATGAGTGGTCAAGATAAGAATCATCACCCTAAGTGATTTAGATGAAATATTCTAATTGTTCTTGGTTAATATTAACTTATTGAAGTCCTTCGCTAAAGCAACTTAGAAATTATGAAAGGAGTTTTATAAGTCTCTTTAAAACTAATGACCTAATTGCAAGATCAAATACAAAGAACAATGAGAGTAGACACTACACCATACTCTTATTTTATCTGAAATATATTATGAGATAATGAATTACACTGAAAGACTGATTATTAAAAGGTTGAGTCAAACTATCTTGACTCTTGGTCTATGAACTTTAGATATTTAATTTGATTAATGATAAATTTAAAATAATTTAAATTTATCTTATCCTAGATTAACTTAAAAATTATATCTTAAGCTCATTGTCAACATGTTAAAAGCTTAATGGGTCACACATCTAAAATGAATATTAAAAATAAAATGAGAGAAGGCGATTAAGTTGGACTTAATCAAATTAGAAGTTATAAACTTCTTAAGGACTTAATTAAATAGTTTAATTAAGTTATTTGATTAATTAGCAATTACATAAAAGTTGTGTAATTAACCTAATTAAGGTTATATAAATTAAAGGCATAAATACCTTGCTATAACCTCCCAACACAAGAGAAGCCTATACATTTGAAAAACACTCTTGCCCTAGTCGCCCTTTGTGAAGACATAATCGTTTTCTTTCACTTAGTGTTATGTGTGCTCGGCCCTAAGACTGTTTTGTGTGGGGTTTGAGTTTATAAAACTCATCTTTGCTAGTAGATAGACACAATAGCACTCTTAATCCTTAAAGAATGATTACCTGATTCATTGATGTGGATTATCGTTAGAAGCTGCACAAGCATTTTTGGACAACTTTGATTTGCAACAATTGAGCTAAGATGGTTGAGTCCTTTGAGAATATTTTGGTGGTTTAACAAAGGATTAATCAATTTTTGTTGTTTAAGTAATATGATTTGATCGTATGGCTTTATTTTATATTTTGATTTGGTACTTAATACGGTATGAATGAGATCCTAAGATGGTGAGGTGCATTTTATTTGTTTATTTTTATTATTATTATTTTGTTTTTATTTGATGCATGACCAACTCTCACCCAACATATTGTCCTGTGTTAGATGGTCTTATTATTATTTTGGTTATGTTGAATCTTGAATATTAGAACTTAAAAGTTAAAACTTTTGAATATGAATTTGATGGTTTATGTGGAAAGACATAAATATGTGAGTGCAAAGATAAATGTTTTTTTTTTATGTTTAGATTATTTGTATAATTTATAATTATGAATGAAGTTTATAATTTTCAATATTGTAATTTACATAGGATAAAAGTCACAATTACAGTTCTTTTGGTCTAAAATTGAACCAATCAAACCAATCCAATATTTGATCGGTTTGATTTTCTTTTAAGTTTACTCAATTTTGATTAATTTTTTAAAAATATTTGATCTATTTAATCTTTATTTATAATGAACCAAATAGATCGAACTGACCAATTTCTCACTCCTACCAAAATCCCCTCTATACACAGCAAAAACCTAAATTTGTAGACAAAAAAGATTTTGGAGACACACTGATTTCCCAGTCCTAACAAGGCGACCATAACAAAAAAGGTGTAAAGCATATACAGCATGAACACATACACTGATTCCCATTCCCAGACCTTTGCGTCATACCTCCCTTCAAGCACTTATCGATCAAAATTATGCAACCACAAAGCCATGTTCCTTCAGCACAATTCCCCTGCATCTCCTTTCGTCTCCAGGCATAGAGACACTGCAAAAACCAGACACGACAAAGAAAAGAACTTTACCACAGCAACCTAACCTCATCATCGTTCGTCATTGACACCAAACCATTCCCATACAGCAAAGCAACTGGTACCAAACCATCAAAGAAAACAGCAGGCTCACACAACAAAAGGTCAAAGTAAAGAAAAAGTCAGCCCAAAGGAATATATTACCCATATGTAAAATAATTTAATTGGTTATCAAAATTAATGTTATAATATGGTTTCTATTTTGTTTAATAACTCAATATTAATAAAAGTGAAGTAAGTACAAATTGTGATAATAGTACTTTTAAGCTTTCAAGATTCAATATGGTATTAGATATTATTAAACACTTGAACTTTATACTACTTGGTTTTATTGGAAATCAAGATTTGACAACTTTATTTAGTTTATTTCTATTTTTATCTTGTAAGTTATAATATGATATATTAATCTTGATTATTTATATTTTCGACAGTATAAAGATTTACTAGTATGGTAGGTATAGCATTTTAGTAAGATATAGTTCTTATATTGTCACTCTAAATATCTATAAACATTACTAAAATTTCATTTTAAATTTTATTATAAATTTATATCACCATTTTTATCAATACTTCTTGCTATTTTTATATCCAATGATATATTCTTACCTTGGAGATTTCAATTCATTTATTGGTAAAGTACGTACCAAACTTCGGTATCTAATTCTTTAGCAGTAGTTGAACAGGGTGGTAGCTGCCTTTCATAAAATAAATAAATAAATAAACCGGTGGGTTGGTAAAACGTCCCTTCCACCGATTATGAAGTCCGTTGGACCGTATAGCCCGCTCAGTGAACGACACTAGACCATCAATCGTTCAAATGCCCCAAATTCAGACAAACACTTTAAGCATTCAAAAAAAATTGATAAAACAAGGAGGTAGACACTGGGAACACTATAAAGGAGAAGAATATATATAAATATCTTATTTGGCATTGCTATTAATGTTATCACCAATCTTTATTATTACTCTAATACTCTGATTTCTTTTCTTCTTTTCGTTTCAAGAAAAAACAAATGTAATATTTTCTATTCTATCTTCACACTCAAAAGAAGGGCATCATCATGAACAGAATCCGTATAAATAACCTCTGGAGTCCATATATAGTCTCCAGCTAAGTAGAGAGGTTGTAAATTACCCAAACGGCGGTGTTGGTGGCAATGAAGAATAAAAAAGTGTATGGTAGCTTGAACTCAGCGGCTACCTTGAAGGTCTTGGCATGCCTGTTCGAGCATGATCTTGACTTTGACTTTGTTCCTATTGATCTTGAGGCCGGAGAGCACAAGAAACCATTTCTTTCTATGAATGTAAGCTGACTTGCCTATATATATATCTTCTTTTAAATTTTTTACCAGCTAGTAGGGTGAGGGTGCTTCTTTTAAATATATTGTTTCTCTCAAGTTCTTTGCAGATAAGAGTACCAGGAAAGAAGAAAAAGAACTACTGAATGCCTGAAAATTGTTTAATTGTTTGTTTTCTTGCAGCCATTTGGACAAGTTCCAGTGTATGAGGACGGGGATACTAAGCAATTTGGTAATAAGGTGTACTTTTCTACCTTTTTTCCTTAACAAAGAAGAAGCCCTTATTTCTTTGTTGTTTGTTTTATTTATGTAGAATCAAGAGCAATAATAAGATCCATGGCTCATCAATACGGCAAGAAAGGAGAGGAGTTAATATACTGGGATTCAAGAGAGCAAGCCGTTGTGGCTAACTGGATCGATGTCGAGGACCACCACTTTGAGCCACCAGCGCTAAAATTGAACTCGGAGTTAGTCATCAAGCCAAAAAAGGGCCTGACTCCTGATGAAGAGACAGTAGCTGAGGCTGAAGCCAAATTGGCTAAGGTCCTTGATGTCTACGAAGCAAGGCTTTCCAAGTTCAAGTATCTGGCATCTGACAAGTACACCATTGCTGATATGCTTCACCTACCAAATATCCAGGCTCTCATGGGAACTCAGACCAAGAAGCTCTTCGACTCCCGACCTCGTTTGAGTGCATGGTGTACTGCGATTCTTGCTCGACCCGCATGGATTAAGGTGGTTGAGATGCAGCAAAGAGCTCAAGCTTAGGCTCTTAAGAAATCAACTATCACCTAC
The DNA here is from genome assembly GCF_002168275.2 of Theobroma umbraticum. NCBI lineage: Eukaryota > Viridiplantae > Streptophyta > Magnoliopsida > Malvales > Malvaceae > Theobroma > Theobroma umbraticum. The sequence goes on along the minus strand of NW_018397258.1, from coordinate 5,632,343 downwards.
TTCATTCATCACCTCCAATAAGGACTAATTTACTTCGATATCTCTAGCTAATTATGTAAAAGCTATGTTAAGCATGGTCTTTCAGTTCTGGTTATGTTTCTGTCTGGTTAAGATAGGGTAGCAGTGTCCTACAATGTAATTTCCTTTTGCAAAATCAAAATTAGTGACATTTCTAGTAATATTTATGTACATGCTACAGGCATATTAATCTAAGGACAAAACTGAGATAAATTTATGGATTGCCCAGGAAATACAAATTATTAAGCTTATATAAGGTTAAGATAGAGTAGCAGTGTCCTACAATATAACTTCTTTTCGCAAAATCAAAGCTAGTGACATTTCTAGTAAAATTTATGTACATGCTACATACATATTAATCTAAGGACAAAAATAAATTTATGGATCTCCTCCAGAAAATACAAATTAATGAAGGTTATGTAAGGTTAAGATAGAGTAGCGGTGTCCTACAATATAATTTGTTTTTGTAAAATGGAAATTAATTGTGGTGTTAGTAAAATTTATCTACATGGCTACATGTGAATTAATGCAAGGACAAAACTTAGATAAAGTTTTATAAGTTAAGTTTATAAGGTTTTCTCTTAAAAACGAGCCAATGAAAAATAATTTTGAAAATCAAAATCAACAAATTGATAAAGTTGAATGAAAACATTAACAATCTGTAAAAGATTAATTAAAATTATTGTATATATGCAAAATATGATTGTTATTTATTCAATGGTAAAAATTTTATCATTGGTAGCTCCAATGGCAACATAAAGAAAGACTGGTTTGGTAGCTTTATTTAGATAGTACTACTACTAATTATTTGGTCATCATATATTTTCTTGTCACGTAAAACAAAAACCGTGATGAATAATAGCAGAAAAGCGATTGGATTCAAAGTCTGTGCGATTACTAACGTCGCGTGATTCAATGGGCAATTTGATTTGATGGGACACCAAATGCGTTTGAAGTGGACATCAACGTAGGCAAAACTATGTCTATGTCTGTGCAAATAGCTACAACACTATGTGCTACAGTGAAATTTTGCTTTGAGTTTTCAATATAAAATGAAATTATTGATATTAGTTTTGTCTTTTTTGCCTTTTTATATTGCTATATGCGTCCCCCCAAGGTTTGTAGCACATTTAACTTTACTATCTACTCAAATTGTAGCAAGCGTCATTTCTAGCCTTGTGAGATCCTCTTCGTCAATTCAGCTTTTCCAATCTCCTTTCATGGCTGTTAAAAAAGTGTACGGAACCCCTGCTTGCCCTGCGACAATGCGCGTCCTGGCTTCTGTGCTGGAGCATGGCCTTGATTTTGAGTTCATATGCGTTGACCTCAAGGCTGGAGATCACATGAAGGAGTCATTCCTCTCTTTAAGCGTAACTTCTCATCACTTAAACTTGATCTACATCAAATTCTCTTTCTAGCTTTTCTTAGCTAGCTGCGATTTCTTTCGTTTGCTTTAGACCGCACTGACTGAGAAAGCTTCTTTTCATTTCATGACTCTAGCCCTTTGGCCAGGTTCCCGTCTTTCAGGATGATCAAGACTTGACTTTGTTCGGTAAATCTAAAGGAAGAAAGAAATAGAATCCGTATCATAGCTTAAATGTTAATTACATTTGCATCGTTTCTCATCAAACAACAATAAATTCCAAAATACTTTTCGTTTCCGTTTTTGGCTCAGAATCAAGGGCTATAATGCGCTTCATATCCCACCATTACTCGAAACCTGGAAAGGAACAAGTCTACGAAGCGCCTAAGCAACAAGGCATAGTTGCAGCCTGGATTGATGTGGAGGATCATCAGTTCGACCCACCAGCTTCAAAGCTAAGGACGGAGCTTTTGCAGAAGCCACTAAACGGCATGTCAGCAGACAAGCAAGTGGTAGCTGAAGAGGAAGCGAATCTGGCCAGGGTCTTGGACGTGTACGAAGAGCGGCTTAAAGATTCTAACTACTTGGGCGGCGATAAGTTCACTTCTGCCGATCTCACTCACCTCCCTAATTTGTACTATCTCATGAAGACCCCCGTGAAACGGCTCTTTGATGAGCGGGCCCGTGTCAGTGGCTGGTGCAGAAATCTGCTGGCTCGATCTACTTGGGCTAAGGTTGTGGACATGGTTGAAAAGATATAAGATTCAGGCAGGCAAGGTAAAAGCTACAGTATGCAATATTTTTGCTGTCTCTCTAGACTTGATCGTTTTGTTCCAGCTAACTCTCCTTGGAATCTATCCTGCTTCATTTTATGGAGTATGTTTTTTTTATTTGAATGTATGTATAAATGTAGTTGCAAGTTATGTCTAAAGTTCATAACAAGTACTTTTTTGGGTTAAACGAGAAAAATTATTAACAAAACGAAAGCTAAGTAGCAACCCAAACTTAGTTTATTGGGTTTATCCCTCTTCAAGAGGGTTTTGTTGTCTAAATTTTGAAATTCTCTTCTTCTTAGATTGCCGGATTGCTGGATTTACAAATATCCATAATGTCAATACCCTTCCAAACTTTTACTCGGGTGATGAATTGACAAGACTTATCCCCCCTTACTTTGATAAGTAATTTCTGTAAAGAAATCTAATAAATTCAAAATATTTGCTAATCCAGTTAAAATTAAAATTGATTTTATATTTTAAAACTATATTAGCAGTAACATTGATCTAAACGAGTATGAGTTCAAAGGAAGAACACTAGAAGAAAAAGAAAGGAAATTTAAGAAAGGATGATGTGCCCACCACAATAACTAAAGATAGGACCAAAAGAAAGGATACGCTCGCGTGCAAGGGTCAGCACATGGATTGCATTTCTGTTCATACAAACCATGCCTGACTGCTTTCCACATTTTACTATTGTTTAAAGGAATCTTTCTGATTTTTTCTTTAAAGGAGAAATAAATTAATCAAACATCAACTTACTTCTACGCCATGATATGTCTAATTTAAAAAATTATGTGCTTTTTCAATATGCCAAAGTAAGGCGTTTGTTGGGGTTTGTCGGCCCAATGTAATCAAAACCAATACTGAAGGATTTAATGTGTCCACATTATGTACTTCTTATCATGTATGTATCTTTTTCTTTTGATTTTGATGGAATTTTTTTAAAAAATATTTTTTTATTTAATTTATTTAATATCAAATTTTGATTTTTTTTTTCTTATAAGATTGATGCTTTAGAAATCTTGAATGTAAAAAATTAAAAATTAAAAAACATTAAAATAAGAGTTTTAAGTATTTAAAAGATATAGATTAAAAATGAGGGGTAAGGAGTAGTACTATATTAATCAGTAATCAACCAACGTACATCATGGCTGTCTGAACGTAATTGGTTCTTCTGAAAGCAGCAACATAAGAAAAAATTACCTTTTTCTCAAAGGTCCACACAATATAATAAATGCTACAACTACTACCAAGAACTTGGCAAGGAACAATCCAAGCTGTCACTCAACTGGATATTTAGATTTTATAAATATTGATTGATTGCTCTCCGGTCCCCACTCAGGCAATTTGGGCAATTTTTCTATGGTTGGCAATTTCCCGAAACAAGTCTAATCCACAAATCAGACCCACCCAGCCCAGCCCACGCTGAAAATTGAAGGTTTCGCCGACTTCACGTTGAAAATTTTCAGGGCTGGTTTTCGAGGAAGTTCGGGCTTGTTTCCAATTTTCTGTCCTCTTGACTAAGGCATTGATGTGACATAGGAACATACGTTAACATTCTGGTGGTGCAGATTTAACATATTTCCAAGAATCCGAAATCATGTAAAAATAATTAATGGAATTAAATAAGGATTTAATGTCAGTAATTACGCAATTACTTCTTCCAACCAGAAACCTTTAATCCACTGATAAGAGAATAATCTAATGATTCTACCTACTAGATCCAAATTGGAGCATTCTAGAATGATGGAAAGGTTCCTCGCCCCACTTTTATATATATTCATGTATCAAACACCCCCTTTGCCAAAACCCACAAACATTTCTTATCTTTTGCAGTTCCTGGTTCGGTTTTAGTCGTCGGACAACTATGGCAGTCATCAAAGTACACGGAAGCGTTCTCTCAACAGCTGCTCAGAGGGTTCTTTTATGCCTTTACGAAAAAGAGGTTCACTTTCAGTTTGTTCCTGTAAATATGGGAGCTGGTGAACATAAATCAGAAAACTACCTTTCCCTCAATGTAAGTACGGAAAACGGATCTCTCCTTCTGTTTTAGCTTAACAAATATTTTACACTACCATGGATTAGTACCTGTTTCATAAGTTGCTGGTTTGCTCCTGGAACTTGCTCTGTAGAGAAACCCACCTCACTTTAACCCTTCTTTCTCATTTGGCAATTGATTTCCTCAACAGCTCAACTATTTCTTTTCAGGCACTGAAATCTTCTCCCAGAAACCAATCTTCCCTTAGTTGCTATTTGTGGAGGAAAAACAAAATGCAAAAGCAGCAATGAAATAGAAAACCCCAATTTTAGTCAGAATTGCACGAACCCAAATAATTGAGGCTAAAATTGATTGCAATGGTTACCGCTAGCAGATTTTCTTTTATTAAGTAATCCATTTGCCATAAACCCGTTTCGGAGAATACCGTGAATCTAATATTTCTCATCCTGTTGATGCAGCCATTTGGTCAAGTCCCAGCTTTTGAAGAAGGGGACTTTAAGCTCTTTGGTAAAGTTTTATGAGCGGTACCCTTAAATTGTTTGCAAGGCATGAAAATAATACCACTACTACTATTTAGCTAACCTTCTAAGCTCTGAACTTTTAACATGCAGAATCAAGGGCAATCACCGGATATATTGCCCATGAATACACCGACAAGGGCACCCAGCTGCTATTGCCCGGCTCTAATAAGAGTATGGCAGTCTTAACAATGTGGAAGGAGGTAGAAGCCTACCAGTTTGATCCTGCATCTTCAAAGCTGGTCTGGGAGCTGTATTTGAAGCCATTTTTTGGCACGGCTACTGACAGTGCAGTTGTGGAGGAAAACGAAGCGAAGCTTGCCAAAGTTCTAGATGTCTATGAGAGTCGATTGTCTCAGTCAAAGTACTTGGCATGTGACTACTTCACCTTGGCAGATTTGCATCACCTCCCCAACATTCAATATTTGTTGGGAACCCCGGTCAAGAGGCTGTTTGATTCACGCCCCCATGTCAGCGCTTGGGTAGCTGACATCATAGCAAGGCCAGCTTGGTCTAAGGTCCTCGCTATGCAAAAGCAATAAAAACTTGGCCGCTACCTTAAGCTATTAGCATTCAATGAATAAGGCCGCGTGTAATCTTTTACTTTTTGGTTCAAGTGTTGCCTTGAACCTTGAATATTAGATTTATGCTTTCGGGTCTCCTGTTGTGTACGTGTCTTTTGCCTTCAACCTTCAAGTTGAAGGTTTGAGTTTGTGTGCCATCTGCTGTGAAATGCAGCTACAATTCCATCTGCTTTTGATAATGATGTCTTCGCTTTTGTCGGCAACAATTACCTTTTGCTAATCTTGTCTCGTAGTTTAAATTACAAAGACAAGTCTAATATATTTTGATTTAACATTTCCGATCTAAACCAAAGTAAATCGTGCAACCTCGAGAAAGAAGCTAGAACATTTGGTATAGAATAGTATAATTTATCTCATCTTACATATAATAATAGGGATCTCAACGAGTTGGGTGTTAGATAATTTTAAAACACTTGAATTCAAACTTGATTAATAAATGGGATATTTAAATTCTAGTTATAAAAAAATAACTTTATAAGAACAAATAAAAATAACTTAAAACAATATTTAAATAGAAAAAAAAATATTTAAGGGAGAGAAAAAATTTTATTGAAGTGTGTATACAAATGAACTAAATGGAGCTTATTTATAGGTAAAAAATCTCTTTACAATATGAGAATAACACTTAAAAATTAGATAGATTATATCATAATCTAATCTGATTTACATCAAATCTAGATATAGATAACATGAATGGATATTCACAAAATATTCATAATACTCTTTTTTGAATATCCATTATATTAAGAATATGGCTCATTAAAATTTTACAAGAAAAAAACCTCATGGGAAAAAAATCCAAGTGGAGGAAAAAGATTACATAATTCTTTTTAAGAATATGTCTATGAAATACTGCTTCATTAAAAACCTTATCAAGAAAAACCCAATAAGAAAAAACTTGATAAAAGAAAAAAGAATATAGTGCGTATTTTACTCTCCCTGAAAATTACTTTATTTAAGATTTTTAAAATGGCGCATCTCAATCTTTTGTACCAACTTTTCGAATGTTGTAATAGGAAGGGCTTTAGTAAACAAATATGTTAGATTGTCACTTAAACGAATTTGTTGAACACTAATATCACCATTTTCTTAGAGATCATGAGTGAAAAAGAATTTTGACGAAATATATTTTGTTCAATCGCCGTTAATGTATCCTTCCTTTAACTGTGCTATGCAAACAGTATTATTCTCATAAAATGTTATTGAAATTTCTTTCTTGGTTGGCAAACCACACGTTTCTCGAATATGTTGAGTTAATGATATTAACCAGACACATTCAAGACTTGCCTCATAAATTGTTAAAATTTCTGCATGGTTAGAAGAAGTAGCAACTATAGTTTATTTTACAAAACGTCATGAAATAGTTATACCTCCATATGTGAATATAGAACTTGTCTGTGATCGAGCTTTGTGTGGATATGATAAATATCCTACATCTGCATAATAAATTAAATCTGATTTTGATGCATTTAAATAGTATAAGCTCATATCCATTGTTAGTTGGAGATATCGAAACATATGTTTAATTCTATTATAATGTCTTTGAGTTGGAAAAGAACTATATCTTGCTAATAAATTCACAGTAAACGATATATCAGTTTGTATATTGCTAGCAAGATAGATTAGTACTCCAATTGCACTAAAATATGGTACTTCAAGATCAAAAAGTTCTTCATTATCCTCACGAGGTCGGAAAGGATCTTTTTTCACATCTAATGATCTTACAACCATTGATGAACTCAATGAATGTGCTTTGTCCATATTAAATCATTTTAACACATTTGCTATGTAATTAGATTGATGGACAAAAATTCTATTTGTCAAGTGTTCAATCTGAAGTCCTAAACAAAACTTTATTTTCCTAAGGTTTTTCATCTCAAATTCTTTTTTTAAGTAATCCACGGCTTTTGATAACTCTTCAGGAGTTCCAATAATGTTTAGATCATCAACATAAACATCAATTATCACAAATTCAGATCTGAATCTTTTTATAAAAACACATAAGCATATATGATTATTTTTATAGCCTTCTCTCAACAAATATTCACTAAGTCGATTATACCACATGCGTTCGGATTGTTTTAATCTATATAAAGATTTATTTAATTTGATCAAATAAATCTTTTGAGAATTCAAATTTTGTGCTTCAAGTAACTTAAATCTCCAGGGATCTTCATATAGATATCATTATCAAGTGAGCCATATAAATAGGCTATAACTACATCCATCAAACGCATTTCAAGCTTTTCATGTATTGTCAGATTAATTAAATATCAAAATGTAATTGCATCCACCACAAGAGAATATGTCTCTTCATAATCAATACCAGGTTTTTTGGTAAAACTTTGTGCGATAAGCCGTGCTTTATATCTCATAATCTCATCTTTCTTATTTCATTTTCACATAAATACCCATTTATATCCCATTGGTTTTACGTCATTTGGTGTATGGACTACCGGTCTAAAAACTTTACGTTTTGCAAGTGAATTTAATTCCACTTTGAT
>NW_018397258.1:5624296-5624571 GCF_002168275.2 Theobroma umbraticum | reverse complement strand
CACATTGGCCAATCATTTCTATATCTACATTCTTTAACAGATGTAGGTTTAAGGTCTTCATTTTCTTTCATAATATTGAGCGCTACATTGTATGCAAAAATATCGTCGATATTTATTTCATTTAGGTTCCATCTTTTTCTCGTCATGACATAATTTATTGAGATATCTTCATTTTCACTAATTTCAGATACCTGAATTTCTTTTGAAATTATGTCAAGGGTCTCTTCTGGAGTTTTTGTTTGCTCTTCTTGACCATCTTGAATATTTGCTCCTTT
>NW_018397258.1:5624111-5624196 GCF_002168275.2 Theobroma umbraticum | reverse complement strand
TTGTTTCAATGTTTTTTCCTTTATCTTTTAATGATGCTTGATAAAGTTCAACAAGATGTTTTGGTGTACGATAGGTACGTGACCA
>NW_018397258.1:5623406-5623641 GCF_002168275.2 Theobroma umbraticum | reverse complement strand
ATTTTAGTTTAAAATTAATTCTATATAATGTTGAATTATACTCACTTATAGTTTTAAAATCTTTCAATCGCAAATGCATCCAATCATAACAAGCTTTTGGTAGAATTGTTGTTTTTTTGTGGTCATATCTTTCCTTTAGACTTTTTCAAAGATCGACGGAATCTTTTATTGTGAGATACTCAATTTTTAATCCTTCATGAAGATGGTGGCAAAGGAAAATCATTACTTTTGCCTT
>NW_018397258.1:5615377-5623173 GCF_002168275.2 Theobroma umbraticum | reverse complement strand
GGCTTAAAGGTGAGAGATTATAGGATCGCTGACTTTGTGAAGCTAGAGGGTGAGGGTGAGAGATTATAGGATTGTCGACTTTGTGAAGCTTGAGGGTGAGAGATTAAAAGATCGTGCTGATAACGTGTTATGAAAAAATAACTTTATAAGAATAAATAAAAATAACTTGAAAGAATACTTAAAGAGAAGAAAAAAAGTATTTAGGGGAGAGAAGAAATCTTATTGAAGTGTGTATACAAATAAACTAAAGGGGGCCTATTTATAGGTAAATAACTCCTTTACAAGATGAGGATAACACTTAGAAATTAGATGAATTATATCCTAATCTAATCTGATTTACATTAAATCTAGATATAGATAACATGAATGGATATTCACAAAATATTCCTAATAATTCTATAATTATTCAAATATTATTTAAATTTGTTACTCGAACCCAAAGTCAGATTTATATCAATTACTTGATAATTATCCGAATTTATTTTAAAACTATATTATGTAAAGGAATTATTAAATTGCTCTTTATGAGTATCCAATTACTTAAATCTGAATCCATATCCGTATTTATATACAATAATTTTTCATCTATATTTCATATAATTCATTAATAATTAAATTTATAAAAACAAACAAATAATAAAATTTAAAGTTAAATAATCAAAAACAAATATTTAAAATATCAATTTAAATAATTAAAAATAAATATCCAAACAACAATTTAAACAACATTGCAAGTTTAATTAACTATATGAGTTTGTCCTTAATTACATGAAATTAAAAAAAATAAGTTCTAAAACTATTATAATCTCACAACTTCTCTTTAGGTATATATTTTATAAGTTTATATAAATAAAAGTATATATATTATAATTAATAATTTTATACGTTATAATTTATGTAACGTTAATATAAAATAGAAAATAAATATATTTATATTTAAAGTATATATACAAAAATTATATATATAATAGTTTCATGAATTAATTTAATCAACAATATAAGTTTGTCTTTAATTACATGAAATTAAAAAATATATATAATCGGGTTCGAGTATCGGGTACCTAAGGAATGGTATCTAAACCCGATACGAGTAGTGAAATTACTATCTAAACTCAATTATAAAGTACTCTAATATTATATAACTGGGTTGGATATCTGCGAGTACTCTGTAACAGGGTATACTAATCTTATATAACTGGATTGGATATTCGCGAGTACCTTGTAACAGGATACCCATTGTCATCCTTATATAATAGCTCGCTTTAAGTTCGGTTTTGTAATTTAGAGATATGGTTGTACGTGGGTTGCACTCTAAATGATAATAAGTATCCAAATCAAAAACTTTGTAAAGGACAGAAAATGATGGAAGGAAAAAGGGTAAGGAAGTGAAGGGTTTTTTAAGTTTAGAAAAATGTTTTCCATTTATTCAATGAAAGTAATTAATGTGTTATAGTTCCTTCCCTCCCCTCACCTGTACTAAAGAAATACTTTAGAAGAAACTAAGGATAAGGTAGCCAAAAGGATCATATGAAGGACCACCACGACAAGAAAACTAAATTAAATTTAGGCCACTTAAGTTATTATAGCATCATATTTACGTGGTGTATAGTATCAGGATGTGTACCCACATTCTCTACAATATATTTAACTGAATTATATTGCGGCATTTGTTTTAAAATAAACCAACAAAATATAATATTGCAATGTAATTATATTATAATCAATGGATGTAATGTGATTATATTGAAAAACTAATGCAATTTCATATTACTCTGCAATGTTATCAAATTTGATTTGACTTTTACCTTTTTTAATTAATAAAATTCAAAAACTTAATTTTCATCATTTTAAAAAATTTTAAAAATTAGAAATATTTTTAGGTTTTTTTTAAAATCTATAAATTTTGAAAAACATAAAAATAATTTTTAATTATAATTTAAAAAATAATTTATAATCATTAAAAAAATTCTAGAATAATAAAAATAGAAATAATTTTTATTTCCAAGAAATTTTAAAAGATTAGAAAATCCAGAAAAAATTATATATTTAGAATTTTTGAAAAATAGAGGATATTAGTTTTTATGCTCATAATTTTTTAAAATTATGGAAATTATATCCTTTCTATAATTGTTAATAAAATTTTAAAAATAAAAAACATTTCTTTTATACATTCAATTGTTTTTTCAAAAAATCTCTTTTGGTTTCTTATTTTTTATTTTTTTCTAAAAAGAATTATTTCCATTTCTAATGTTTTAGGAATATATCAAAATAATAATAATAACAATATATTTTAAAATTTTCAAAATTGCTAACAAATAAAAAGTTATTTTCTAATTAATATTAACATGGATTTATTCGATGCTTGGTTTATTATTGGAAAATTTATTTAAGAAATGATATCATATAAAAATTTACAATAAATGAACATATAAGTATATTAAACTTGCATTTTAATATGTAGAGTTAATTTTAAAAATTAATATTACATTCTTAATAAAGTGCTTGTAAATCAAATGTTACAATGTTATTTTTTCAGTATTTTAATCACATTTTTCTTAATATATCAAATTCTGCAATGTTATCTTACTAGCATGCACATTCCTTATAATCACATTCCCTGTAATGTGATTGAATTGTAAAACACCAAACGTAACCTCAAATAAGTTTTCAAACTTTACTCAAAAATAAAAATCAATCCTCTTTCTTTTATTACATGGAAGTAAGATTATAAACTTTTATTCTCTCATAGTTATAATCATTAAATTTAAAAATGGATGAAATTGATCAAACGAATAGAAATTATAAAGTATTAACCCATGTTATTTTTGCTTTGTTGATAGTCATAAAATATTATTTAAATAAAAAAGAGAAAATAATAATATATTTTTTATTATTATTATTATTTTGAAAAGCATTTCTAATGGATTTGTTACTAAGTAGAAGTTACAAAAAAATTACCCTTGCTAGATAGTGATGCAAAACCACACAAGCAAGACATAAGACCCCTGTCATGGCTTACCTTGCTCAGAAATGTGGGTATGTAATAAGTAGTATAAGATCAAATGCAAATCTTCACTAATGGAAGGTCTCCATTAAAGATACCATGGTTGAGATAAATTCAAACTAAAGTACGGTCTTTTTCATCTATGAGTAAAAGAGCTAATGCAACGAAAGTGTTGCACAATTGAATAGAATAAAATGTCATGAATTTCACATTAGTAAAAGATGGGTGGGTCTTGGGTTTATAAACAAGGACCTTCCTCTAGTTGATAAGCATTTTTTTTTTGTTGGACATGTGGGTTCGAGAGATGACCAAGGTAATAGCAAGAGCTTGGATGGTAGGAAGAGCAGAAAATGAGGAGAAACAGAAAAAGATGATATGGTAGAATCAGTTGGCCATTTATACACGTCATTTTTAAGTTTCTCCATTATTACTCATGCCTCTCGGCGAAAATTTTTCAAATTGAAATTGAACTCTTTTTCATGCTTGGTACATAAAGAACATTTAAAAGATGGCACATAGATCCTTGTTCCTCCTAAACCCAATCAAAATGTTGTTCGTTGCAAGTGGATATTTCCTGTCAAACGAAATTTGAATGGTTCTCTCAATAAATATAAAGCTTGTCTTGGTGCTAAAGGGTTCATGAACGACCTGACCTTGACTATATTGATACTTTCAACTTTGTAGTTAAACCCACAATTGTTCATATAGTATCACGCGTAGCATTGTCCAAGAACTAGTGTCTTTGATAGCCTAATGTCAACCTTTCTAAAACTGTTTTCATGTCAGTCTTTTGGATTCATTGATGTGGACTTTCCCACTCATGTTTGCAAGCTTTGCAAAGCAATATAAGGTCTAAACCAAGCTCCTCGATTTTGGTATTATGAGCTTCACACATATCTCTTATATTTTGGATTTATCAACTCACAATTAGATCAATCATTATTTATCTTCTCTTATCATACTGTCACAATGTATTTACTTGTTTATGTTGATGATTAAATTATCACGTGTAGTGATTCAAGAATTGTCAACCGATTCATTAAACATCTTGAAGACTGGTTTTCCATTTAAGATCTTAGCACTCAGTATTTTTTGGGCATTGAGGTCATTCATTCTCCCACAAGGTTTTTTTATTCTCGGAAAAAGTACATTACTAATCTTCTTGATCGTATTCACACGAGTGGTGCCAACATTGTTACTACTCCTTTGTTTACCAACACCAACTTGTCTTTGAATGATAGTTCTCACCTCAACGATTCCAATGAGTATAGACATGTTGTTGGCAATCTTCAATATTTGTCCTTTCCATGTCCTGGCATTGCTTATGTTGTTAATCATTTGTCACAATTTATGCATTATCCAACCACAAATCATTACAATGTTGCTAAACATGTTCTTCGATCTCTCAAGGGAACTCTACATCGTGGTATCGTTCTCCATCTCGTAATTCACTGCTCACACTTCATGCTTTCTCCATTACAAATTAGGTTGGCAACAAAAATGATTGCACATCCACAAGTGTATATATTCTATTTCTTGGCAACAATCTGATCTTATGGAGCTCGCGAAATCAGCATTCTGTTGCATGTTCCTCAACAAAAGCTAAATACCGTGCCGTCACTTCCACCACGGCTGAGTTATGTTGGGTTCAATCTCTTATACATGAACTCTCAATTGAGGATTATAATTTGTAATTTATTTATTTAATTTATATTATTTTCACAAAAATATATCGTTAGAATTGATAAATTCAATTTCAATGTACTATATATTGATTTGAATTATTAATAAGATGAGTTGAATTCTTTTCTCTATACTGCATATATGAAAAAGAAGAAAGCAAAATAATCGGGCTGCCGATGAGGCAAGAAGCTAAAAAAAAAAAAACTGCTTCCTCGCACAACAAAAAAGAACCGTGGAACAAACCAGCATCATCCCACCGCAACCAGTTGCCACCTTTTTGTACATCAACCTATCATCACTTACAGCAGCATCCTATCAATGCTGAGTGTGAGAATATGAGATTTATTAATGGGTTCCATTGTTATCCTCGTCGCCTCCTAAGGGCAATGTTTCAGGTTCTCGTGAACGTGGGCAAGAGTAACACAGTAAAAGTTGCAGACTGGTGAAAGAGCTATTTAATTGTGTAAATACTAATAATGTGGCGACAGATCCGCTTAGCACAAGCTTGTTTCGAATATATGCAAAAGACACATGATGAACCCACCGACTTGGCTTTGGTTGTCTAATCAGTCAAACATTGCTTGACTTTCTGAACCCGTCCATGCTTTTGATTGCGACCATTACCACCCTGATAATCTTTTTATTTATATAAAAAGAGGCCCACGAAATGGTTATGTTAATGTTTTTTTTTTGTTTGATTAAGTGAAAACTAGTACTATCTAAATCCTGATTTCAAATTAATCAATAAAATGGGCATGCTAATAAACTTTATCTTATAAAGTTTATTGTAAAATTACAATGAAAATATATTGCAAAATCTTTATCTTATAAAGACTGTGCTAGTTTTTGTGCGAAATTCTCAAAATGAAATAACCTACAACCGGATATCAAGCTTCATTTAGTTTGGTGGTTGTTGGACGTATCAGTGGAGACAATAAAGATCTGTACCCAAAATTAAAGACAGTCAAGACAGCATGGGGTCATCATCTTCATCATGGCTGGAGTCCTCAAAGTACATTGAAGCCCTTACTCGACAGCTACGATGAGGGTTCTTTCAGTCCGTCACGAGAAAGGGCTCGAATTCGAATTGGTCCCCGTCGACTTGGGAGCTCGTGAACATAAAAAGGAATCTTACCTTTCCCTCAATGTAAGCACATTGATAACAGATCTCTTACCATGTTTTAGCTGATATCCACTGATACTATAATGTTCTCGCCTTTTCTATTTTCTCTCTTCCTTTGCTGTTGGAATTACTGTATTGTTAATTATTAGGTAACCCCTTTCGTTTGATGCACCCATTTGGCCATGTTCCAGCTTTAGAGGATGGAGGCTTAAAGCTCTTCGGTACTATTTTTCTTTTAAAATATATATAAATTTGTGAGACGACTTTAAATCAATGTAATAAACTAGTATGGTAGCTAATTTTTAGATTTAAACTTGGAATACACAGAATCAAGGGCAATCAGCAAATACATTGCTTGAACGTATTCTGACAAGGGGATTGAACTCGGAGAGTAAAAGCACTCGTATATTATCGTGGTTGAGGTGGAAGCGCCACCAGTTTGATCCTGTAGCTTCAAAGGTAGTCCAGGAAGTATTATTTTATCAAGCCAATGATAGATTTGGCTACGACCGATGAAGCAGCAGCGAAGGAGCTCCAAGATAGTCGGGCAAAGTTCTAGACGTCTACGAAGCTCGGTTGGGTAGAACTCAGTACCTGTCAGTGTCTATGACACTGAGGGCTCTAAAATACTGGTTTTTTTTTTTTTTTTCTGTTTTGAAGAACATGTCCTTATAAGCAAAGAGAAATCAACAATATGCAGGAGTTTCTAGGATAAGGACATGGAGCTATAAAGGGGAAAAACGTGAAATAGAAGGGTAAGGCTAATAGATAAGGTGAAATTTAGACAACTTTTATGGGATTGCCCAGTGTCCTTATAAAAAGAAAAGAGTAGAGTTGCTATCCAAAAAAGGAAAAGCTAATAAGAAAGCAAAGTTTTGTTTGGATTTATAACAGATTATGATTATCTAATAATAAGGTTTTCTTATGTACTGATAACTGATGGAGGATTCAAATAATAAGGTTTCTTTTACTAGCGTTTCTTTTCTTAGTTTATTGAAGGGTTAAAGTCTTGGTCCCAAATCCTGTATAAATGATGATTTTTATTCTTCATACATTTGTAGAAGCAAACTTAATGACAACTATAAGAAACTTCAAATGTGATTCCAAATAATCTCTCCTTTTAGACATCCTTAATCACATATACTACCCTATAGATAAATCTATATCAATAAATTTATACTAGTTAAAATATCAATATACATAAACTAATACTCCTATATTCTCAAGAATCATTCGACTTTTTCAATCTTTAACAAACATTTTCGTTATTTTTTTCCTTCAAATCTAATTTGATAATTTTAATTCATCCATAAACTCCTTCCTACAACATCTATCAATCCAATATTCAATCTTCTTCAATCCAAATATTATATGCCTTTCCTAATCCCATTAGCTGAAAGGAATATGATCCTGTCAGTCCTACAATTCAGGTCATTATCTTTATTTAAATGAAACTACGCTGTTGGGGGTAATTCATATCTCCTTAAAGATGTGAAATTGTACTGTCAACAAGACCCAAGGAATGTCATAATACTACCATGATGCTAAGCCGACAATTCTGATTGTAAACAATAGCTTATCAATCTGAATATTCTACTCAATCTATTTATGTTCAATCAATTTGAACAAGACGCCTCATTTAATTATCACCTCTACAGTGAGGTTCAAGTATCATGTTTCATTGTCATAAAATACAAAGAATCCTGTACCTTGAAGAAATAATGTTGCTCATAGCAGGCAGAATAGTCAAATGAGACATGATGGATTCATGATATGCACCACAAATGGCTTGAGTTCTGTCCTCCAAACAGCAAGAATGAACAGCTGCAAGATCATTTTCCATTGCCATATAGGTGTGAAAGGTGAACAGATTAGGATTTACCCTCCTTGGCTATGCGTTTGTTGTCCATGGAGAAGCATATCAACTTCAACCACAAAGCACAGTAGCCTCATAACCCAGACTTAGGACTCAGCCCAAGCAGAAAA
>NW_018397258.1:5613484-5615277 GCF_002168275.2 Theobroma umbraticum | reverse complement strand
TAGGAAAATTTTAAGTACTTTATAGGTGCTACAATCACCATGAACTTATGATTTCAAACTGGCTATATCCCTTGTCTATTCTTGATGACAGGAAGAGAAATTGTTGTAATATTATATGACATCAAATAAGATGAATGACACTTATTCCTTTCCAATTTTATACATGAGACTCCACTACTGCACCTTTTACTTAAGAAGTTAAGAATTGTAGAATGTAGTTTGTTTTTTTTTATGATTGCTAGCCTTTAAATATTGAAGTGGCTTTTTGTGTAACAGAATTACTTTCATACCCAGAAACTAAGAATTGCATCTAACTTTGTGTTTATGGTGCTCTGTTTGAATTATCATTTTATACTTTTAGATGCTGTATCTGACAATATTGTTACTGAGACCAAGGACTTCTGATGTAAGGTTGAACTTGGTTACCGATGATTTTCCAACAATAGAAAGTTTGGTAAGAAATTGGTAGATTTGGTATTATTTTTACTAATTTAGGACCATGAAATTAGGTACTTGTTCGTTGCTAATGCAGCCTTACTGGGTTCAAACTCACACTAGGCTGAAGATTTCCATTGATCATAGTGGAAAATTATTGTAGCCGATAATTCTCGAGGGGAACTGATATTTTAATTGCTGTTTACTCATGCACGATGCATCATTGGCTGCAGATTTCTTTCTAAGATTGATTCTGTAAGTTCGTTTTTCCCTGCGATAAGTGAATGTAATTCATCTGTTATTACTTCAATACAGTTTTATGATTGATTGTTCTCTACTTTGCATTGATCGTCCCTGGTATACCTCTATTTAGTTGTACGTCCCAATTTTAATGTGCTTCACAATTTACTGCCTTGACTTATCCTACTGCTTCAGTATGTCAAGTTGAATACTAATACTTTTAGCAATGTGACTTTTTGCATTTTTGCTTTGCCTTTGACAGTGGTCCACTCCTGAGATAAGTCCTCTTCAGTGAGGCTGTGTACCGCATTAAGGTTATTGTTGCCATAAGATTTCATTGATTTCTTCTTTTGAGATTTTGGATGACTGAGACTTTTAATGATAACTAACATTTTCCTTTTGCACCAGTTCTGTTCAAAGGACATAAAAGCCATAATTTATTGTGAGTGCCAAGTGTTGTCACGAGTCACACTACTCAAAAAAGCCTGGCAGCGCTATTGGCTTAAACAAAGTGGGACTTAAGTCTTTAATAGACTATTGCGTGCTGGTTTGAAAGTCCATGAAAGTTTCTTGTCCCCATTTTTGGGAAAATATATACCAAGTGCCGATTGCTTAGTGATAATTGTTTTCTTTTTATTTCCTTATAGAGGTGTAAGCCTAGAAAGCATAACCAGTTAACTTCAAGTTGCCATTTCATTTGAAAAGTTGCTTGTCCTGTATTAGTTCAGAGCTGGCAAGTTTGCAACACTTGCATAATATATAGTGTAGATAACTTTATTAATTTTTTTTATATTAAGAATATTATCAGGTTCAAAGCAGTCTATCATTCACTTCAAGTCTGGATGTTGAAATAAAGTAGAAGAATTGAGAGATTACATTTCACGTCGGTACTCTCTGGGTTGAGCTTGAAACCCATCAAAGATTAAAGTTGCCATGAGAGTTTACACTGCTTGGTAAGATGGAAGGAAAATTAAAAATGGTAAGAATGAAAAGGAGACGCCAAGGAAGGAAAACTATATTTTTAATTTCGGATTTTTGATAGATATTAATGTGAGAATTAAAAGTGGAGCCCCATGGGAAGGGAGGGAATACTTTTGTTTTTTTTTTTTTTTTTTTTT
>NW_018397258.1:5502176-5613474 GCF_002168275.2 Theobroma umbraticum | reverse complement strand
GATTGTCTGGTTTTATGATCTGTGGAATTTGCACCATTGCAAAAAAAAGTATCTGACCGATTGTTGAACAATGTAAATACTTGTTGGGAGGAAGTTGTAGGAAGATGGCAAATAATAATGTTCCCTTCCAATCGAACAGGCTGTTTGTACATATGTGTGCGCTTTTGCTGCCTTTTTCTTTGGCCACATTACCTCGTAAAATAGAACTAACAGGGGATTGTGTTGATGTTGAGTAGTGTCAAATTAAGGCCAATTTATTACCGAGTATACAAATCAATAAATAATATGTCCTGGTCTGTGGTTTTTATTACGGAAGTCGGAGCTGGTGAAGTGCCATGAATGAGATGATCGATGTTTCAGAATCAACATTAAAGTATAGTAATGAATTTTAATTGAATTGATGATAATTCAAACTTGTTAGTTCAAAGGCTATAACTGGCACGGAGGCATTATGTGCTCCAGTGACGGGGGGCCAGAATCTGGGTATTTCTTTAATTGAATTTACTTTCCATAAAAGTCGAAATAAAAAAAAAAAGAAAAAGATGGATGTTTTGCCTTGGGAAGGGTAAAACGAGATTAGTATTATGTCTTGTCCTAGCCTTTTTGTAATAAAGGAGTTCAATAATTTGTTATGCTTGTAATTTTACTCAATGTAGTAGTACTATTCAACATTTGTTTCTTTCTGGTAAAATCCCATCGAAAGTGAACTAAAAAGGTCAAACCACCAAGGAGTGTTTTTTCCAACGAAAGAAAGGACACAGCCAGTGCACTTGGAGCCTGCGCCTGCAAGAGCATCGCTTAGGCTTAGCAATAAGAAAAGTTATTAACCACTCTAAACAAGGCCAAATTTTGGTTAAGGTTCAGAGCAGTACGTATTAATCACCTATCAGCTGGCAAAGAATCTTTTAGGCTCGCCGGCAGCCTAGCCTTCCAAACTTTCTTGCCATGTTTTTTTGTGAATCAAAAGTTGAAAGGTACTCCTAGGCTAGGTACGAGCTCTCCTATTTCCAACTTAACTACTTAGATTAAGTAACTAAATGCAAGGTTCAAAATTTTTGACTGCCTTAGCAGAAGAAAAGCCGTACAAATAGAAAGTCACGTGATTACGCTGGTGAGTAAGAGACTGGGCTAAAAGGTGATGTGGCATCCACACCGATTGCTCTCGATATTGCTTTTCTCCTGCTTCTTTTACTCCCAACCTTTCTCATTCCCTTCTCGTCTCTCAAAGGCTCCTCTCTCTCTCTCTCTCACAGATGGCAACTAAACTAGCTGATCCAGATGCTGCAGGAGCACTGAGATACCAGGTGAGCAAATCTAGAACACAATAAGAAACTCCGGGTATTTCTTCCTTTGTTCATTTCTGGTGCACCAACAATGCTTTGCATATTTAATTCTAATTTAGTTGACTCCGTCTTAACTGTTTCATAGACCTGGGCCTTGAAAGTTTTAATCCATTGTGAAGGCTGCAAGAAGAAAGTCAAGAAAGTTCTTCAAGGCATTGATGGTATATGTTACTTCTATAAGTTAATTCTGCCTATACTTTCTTTGCATATTTAATAAGTACAATAACAAATGCAGATTCTCTTCTATTTTTGACGCTTCTTCATCTGTTTTTAATAAGGTGTTTATGAGACGACCATAGATTCTCAACAGCACAAGGTGACAGTTACTGGCAGCGTGGATGCAGAAACTCTCATCAAGAAGCTAACCAAGTCGGGGAAACACGTTGAACTTTGGCCAGAAAAGCCTGAAAAGAAAGAGAAAAAGCCTGGAAAGCCAAAGAACAATGAGAAACGAAAAGACGGCGGAGAAGCTGGTGGTGATCAAGACCCGAAGAAAAATTCAGAAGAAAAGCCTGACTTAGCCGCTGCCAAAAATGGCGGTGCGGGTGGTGGTAAAGGCCCTGCTAGAGATGATCAGCCTCCAGCAGGGGACCAAATGGGAAGTGAAAGCGAGGAACCAGTCACTGCCGAAAGTGGTGGTGGTAATGGAGGTAAAAAGAAGAAAAAGAAAGGGCAACAAGGGGACCCTGGTCCCACCGATGATGCGCCCGGAGATAACCTATCAGCTGCTCTGGCCCTTCCAGAACAGGCCCCACCAATGGCATCAATGAATCTGAGCCCTCCAAATCAGCCTGTGTATCCATACCCACCTATGTACTATGGACCTCCATTGTATGGAGTAAGTTACAACACGACTTACCCTAGCTCAAGCTCTTCATGTTACGCGCCTGCCATGCATGCTAATGCATACGGACCACCACCTCCACCGTCTGATCCAATCGAAAAATTCAATGAAGATGATGACTACGATGATGATGAAAGTGGGTGCTCAATCATGTGACAAAATGTTGAAGAAATCGAGTACATTAGATTGTTATGTTTGTTTTAAGTTGTACTTGTATGGGGAGGGATTAATTTTGTGAGATGCAAATAAAGTAAAAAAATATTAATTAAACTAGTACTTTGCTGGGGAGAAATATAAAGTTGTTTTTATCGCGGTTCCAAGGGTTTTATAGTTATTAGCTTGTCTTTATTTAGGTTATGTGTAATTTTGCATTTGTTATAGGTTTCGTTAAGCAGGTTATATAGCCTTTTAAGGGGTTTGGTAGTTGCTATTGTAGGACCTCAAAATCTATCCCCTTTCCCTCTTTCTTATGTGTAAAGGAGAATTTTGTTAATGATGCTGCCTCTCTTCCTCTCACTTTCTCATATTAAATTTTAGCACAAAAAGACTGAAGCCTCATATAAATTTCCTTCTTTATTCGAGATTTTTTTGTTAAAAAAAAAAGAAACAGCTTTTAAAATGCATGTTGTGATGAAGACAGGCGATATATATATCTAAAGAAATGCTTGAAAACATCTTTTGGAAAGCTACTCTTTCCTTTGGTTAAATCATCTTTGTATTGAACATGCATGGCTTTTGCTTTCAACATCGAGGGATATTAGCAGGCTCCACTTCTCCACAAGGGAAAAAAAAAAAAAACCCTGTTTAATTTTTTTATTTGTTTTGGCTTTTCTCTCCTTTTAAGTCCTTCCCTATGCTAGACTTCGGGACCAAACTTAACAAGAACTGCTACTACCTCTCTTAGGGTTGTTTAGGAATCGACTGTTGAATGGACTTTGTCATTACAGCACTCCCTTATTTATCCACCCAAAGTTTCAGCTAAGCTAATCAATTACCTTCGAAAACATGTCTAAAATTTGGATAATAATAAAATTAGTAGTAATAAGCGAAGGGTGAAAAGCAGCTTTCACGAACTACTTGAAATAAGCTTTTGCTTCAATTATAAGGAAAACGGAGAGCCTTAAACCCCTATCATAACTTTCCAAAGGGCAAGCAGATCTCATACTTAGTATCTCACCTTTTATCTGAAGCGGAATATTCATGGTGGCTTATACTTCTTTTTATATCGTGAAGGGAATAATTGGGCGAACACAATGTACTTATCCTCTCACCACCGCATATACCTAATCATTATTCAAACTCCAGATCATCTTGCACAGCGCATGCGCCAAGTTTGTATTGTTCGTGCGAATCATATATGTGCTTTCCTCACATGCATCATGCATGCAAATTCCAATATAATCATCAATTATATCCACAAAATTCTCAAGCTTTATCCTCCTTTTTCCCTTTGCAACAATTTTTTTTTCCTTAAATCCAGTATGATTAGCATTAGTATGCATATTAAGTTGATAACTTTGTAATTTACACTTCCTGTTTACAATACAAGATTATTACTAGTATCATTCAAAATTTTGCCTACACCTTTTAGACGGGGAAAGATGGAATGAGACATGATGCTGATTTTTTGGGACCCTTTTTACTAGACAATGATTTATAAAGCACCCAATTCTGTCTTCACCCAAGTCCTGACTTTCTTTTTTTTTTTCTTGTTACTTTCTCCCTAGCTATTTATATATGTAGTAAAAATTATAACAGAGAGAGAGCGAGCTTGATTCCCTAATTCCTACCTAAAGATCATCATTCCTAATGCAATAAATAATCATGAAATGCATGTTGTTAGAGTATTCACAAACTTTCCGCAAACATTTGAATGAAGATGGCTCTTCCGACTGATAATCATTAAAGAAGTAGTACTAATTATATGAGTTAACTCCCTGCTGAGCTGAGTACAAGGTCACAATTACCTTCTTTATTTTTATTATAATCAATGATAGGGACGAATGGAATGGTAGGTAGTAAGATTTTGGAGGGCAAATCCAAAGGACAAAATAAAGATACTGTAAGATTTTTGATGTGAAAGCAGAAAAAAAAATGAACTGGGACGCTAATGTTGGACAGTTCATGATAACAAAGGAGAAATCAGTGCAAAGGGAATCTAGTTCAAAAGCAGACACATCCCATAGCTTGTTCTGTCTCTTACCGACCAAATGAGACCTTTTGTCTTTCCTGGTTATTAACTTGTAGTAGTAAGTTGCATGGGATATCTTACCGGTAACATACTAATATTGGTAACCCACTTTTAGTAGTCGCAGGGGCTTAGCTAAGCGGAATAATATTAATATATTTCAATAATGTAAATTGCTTAGTTTACATTGTTACGTTAATTGTCATCTCTAAGGTTTTTGATTTAGTGACTAATTAATTTGGTTGACCCGATTGTTTGGTCATGGAAATTTCGTTCCAAAATTTTTTGATCAATCCCGAGGATCCTGCAATTATTTGTGGTTAATCATTCATTTGCCAACAAAAAATAAAAAGGTAAAATACAAAAGCCATTGGACAAGAAAAAATATCATGGCACACTTTATATGTCTCGATTGATAGACAACATAAAATTTCGTTCTTGTGTGTTTATGGATAAGAATTGATTTCACAAGTGCAATAATAATTACAAGGATTGATGGGAACCAAAGAGGGCGACAAAGATTCTACAACAATGTATGCATCCCAACCTATAATATGGTGGCATTACGACAATAAATGACAATCGAGCAACAGAAAAAGAAAGAGATTGAAATAAAAATTTGAAATTGGAGTTACAGCACTAAAGGGAAATGAGGCAGTGTGGAAGGTAAAATTTGGCATATGGGTTGAGACAGATGGTCTCTGATAAAAATTTATCTGGTTTGTGGGTGACAGGGACGCCCCAGTCCCGCAAAGTGAGGGACCCCTACTCCACAATCGGACATCACGTGCTAATAGAGCAGTAGTACTGGTTAAGTTCATGCCACCACCACCTAGCATGAATCACGAATGGGATCTTGACTGTGCCACCAAGCGAGGACTGGCTCAATTTTGACTCTTTCCTTCTTTGGACCGGTGCTTTCTGTCAGGTTCTAGTTAAGTAACTACTTTTTTGGGTCAATTATAAAAGAAAAACAAATTTTCAGAAATTTTGAGCACTTTCATACTACTTTCTTCCAATATTTGACATATCTCTGAACTTCTTTAAAATTTCTTGATATGTGCTTATGTTTCTCTCGATTAACAACATGATATTAAGATGTTTCAAAGACTTTTATCTATATATTATGTTATTTATAATCACCTCAAGTGCCTTGAAAATGGTGGGAGTTAGCAAAAAAACTTAAATTTTAATTGTACTGCCTTTATCCTTAATATATTATTACAATAAATGATTTCATAAAACAATTATTTCATGTTAAAACTATGTCACGTTAATTCAAATCATGTGATGTGAGAATATTTGAAAAAAAACCAACTGCATACTGTGGAAATCATTACACAAGTAATTTCTTTTACATATGACAAAAATGAAGGGCAGAAGAAAAAGACAAGTCGGCGCAAAAGCTGAGAAAAATGTGAGGGTTTTTCTCATTGAATCAAAGCTCAAAAGAGCTGTGTATATATACGTGTTCAAAGAGTGAAATAAGAGAGAAAAAAGCATCATAATTACAGTTTTAACTAATATATCAGAAATTTAAAAGCTTGTTATTGAAACGCTACGTTTCCCATTCATTCGGCCAGCCTTTCTTTGTTTTATTTAAACGGTGCGCCTTGCTCCCCGGCCTTTCTTTGTTTTACTTAGAACAGTGCTCTTTGCTTATTCTTTATTTCCAGACTTGCTTTCCTTTTCTGATGCTTAAGCATTCTTCAGTCTGGTACTCAGCTCATCTCTACAATTCTAAGTTTATTCATCTTTAAATTGTCCAATACTACCCTTCAAGAGGAAATGTGAATGTTACAAACATTCATCTTGCTCGAAAGACTATGAAATTGCCTTGGTGAACATATCAGCAAGTTGTCAATTAGATGAAATGTGTATTAGTTTGATTATACCTTCAAGAACCTTTTCTCTGATAAAATGGCAATCCATTTCTGAATGCTTAATCTTTTATGAAAGATTTAAGTTTTTGCTAATGTGAATAGCTAATTGACTGTATGAATAAAACACCACTGCATCCTCATGTTTCACTCCAAAATCTGATAATAGATGTTTCAACCAGATAAATTCACAGCATGCGGTAGCCAGGGATCGATATATAGCTTTTGCTTAACTTTGTGCAACAAATGACTATTTCTTTGACTTCCATTTTACTAAGATACTCTCAATGAACACATTATAACCTGTAATCAACCTTCGAGAGTTAGGGCACCCTGCTCAATCACTATCACAATAAGCCAATATCTTCAAATCTAATTTTGATTTCATCAAAATGCCTTGACCTGGTGATCCCTTTAGGTATTTAAATACCCTGTGAGTTGTTGTTAGGTGCTCAAGTCTAAGATTGTACATAAATGGTGACAATACCTGGACTGCATAAGACATATCTAGCATGCTGAAGGTGAGATGAAATAATTTTCCAACTAATTTCCTGTAGTTTGTTGGATTAGCTAGTCTTTCTTTATCTTGAGCTTTGAGTAATTTGTGATTGTAGTCAATAGGGGTCGAGACTATTTTAGCACATAATAAACCATGCTCCTCCAAGAGATCTAAGGTGTATTTCCTTTGACATATGGAAATGCCCTCAGAAGATCTTACTATTTCTAACCCCAAAAGAATTCGACTACTTTAAGATCCTTGAGTTTGAAGTGTGAACTCAAAAACTATTCCACATCAGCTGCAGCCAATGCTAAAGTGTTGCCAATCAATATGTCATTTACATAAAGTAGTCAAGCAATGAAATCATGATTATTTATCTTCATAGTGAACAAAGAATAGTCTGCAATAGATTGGTGAAAACCATATTGCAAAAGTAATGAGGTAATCTTGGCGTTCCATTGCCTGAAGGCCCACTTGAGTCCATACAGTAATTTATGGAGTTTATAACCAAACTTTGAACCTTTTGGATACTCCCCCTGGATTGCATACCTTGGTGGTAGTTCCATAAATACTTTTTTTTTTCCAAATCACCATTTTAAAAAGCATTATTCACATCTAATTTTGTCAAGTTCTAATTGGAAGCTACTGCTAAGGCAAAAAATACTCTAACAGTTGTCTACTTAGCAACTGGACTAAAGGTCTCTTGATAATCAAATCTTGTAATCTGACTATAGCCCTTAGCAACCAAATGTGCTTTATACTATTCAACTTGTCCATCAACATTTAACTTCATTTTGTAAACCCATTTGCACCCTATGACATGGGAATTTGAAGGCTTAGGTACTATGCTCCATGTGCCATTATCATGTAAAGCCTTTAGCTTAACAACCATGACCTCTATGCAATGTGAATAATTAGCAACTTGATGGTAAGTGTAAAGTTCAAAAGTATGTGATAAAGATGTGGTAAATGTTTTGTGTGCAGATGATTGATGTTGAGCAAATAAGTACTTTGTGATGGCATGTCAACATAATAAGCATCCAGATATTTGGGAGTATGTTTAGGCCTTAAGCTTTTTCTATTTTTGTAAATTATTACTTGCATCATGTAAATTTTAAATGTTTTCACTATCAGCAGCATTATTTTCACTGTTAATAGCATTAGGCAAACAAACTGTATTAGAGGAATTGGGTGAAAAATGGTCTAAATTTGAAGTTAAAGGTGTTTCTGAAGTTGAAATAGGTTTAAGGGAATGAAACTCAGTAGATGAAGGCTCTTGGTATGAATAATTTGAGAAATTTGAATGAAAATCATCCAAATATATGGTATACATACCAAGTGTTTGATGAAATGAATCAGATTGTATAGTATACTATTTAAATTGAAATGGAAATATTCCTTTATGAAAGACAACATTTCTTGAAATTATGATTCTTATTTCACAGTGATCATATACCGTATAACCTTTATGTTATTAAGATACCTTAAGAATATACGTTTGGTGCCCTTTTGGTTTAGTTTCTTCTTATGCTGTGATAAAGTAAATACAAAACACAAGCTCCCAAACACTCTAAAATGGTCATATGCAGGTGGTTTGTTATGCAACAACTCAAATGCAGATTTGTTTTAAGTAATTTGGTTAGAACACTATTAATGATATGCACGGCAGTCAGTATTGCATCTCCAAAAATGAATAGGAAAATTGGATTGAGACATTAGGGCCCCTTGCCACCATTGGGATATGTTGATGCTTATGTTCAACAACTTCATTTTGTTGAGGTATCTCAACACAAGAGAGTTGATGAACAATACCAGTTTTTGCAAAAAAAAAAAAAAAAATCACTTAATTTGACCTCTAAGCCATCATGTAACCTGATGCATTTGATTGAAAGATCAAATTGTTTTTGAACATAGATATTAAAAGATGGTATGATTGATAAAACATCTGATTTACTTCTCATGAGAAAGACCCACGTAAAACAATTAGAAAATATCTTTGATTACACAAGGTAAGAGTCTCATAAGGATTCCAAATGTCTACATGTATTAACTCAACGACAATTGTTGTGCTTTAAGTTTGAGTTGGAAAGGATAACTTTCTTTGCTTAGCTATTAATATTGGATAGATTAAAGATGAAAAAACTCAAAATTATAGAGATAAGTTGAGTACTAGATTGAAGAAAGCTTGAGCAGGAGAAAAGGAAAACAAGTTTGGAAACAAAGAATGAGCAAATATCACCATTTTAAGTAAAGTAAAGACGGTTAAGGAGCAAAGCACATTGTTTAATAAAACAAAGAAAGGCTGGCCATATGAATAATAAACATAATGTTTCAATAAAAAGCTTTTAAATTTCTATTATGTTAGTTAAAACTGTAATTATGAAGTTTTCTCTTTCTTACTTTACTTTTTAAACACTTGTATATGTACAACTATTTTGAGCTTTGTTTCAATGAGAAAAATCTTAACATTTTTCTTAGCTTTTTGCGACAATTTATCTTTTTCTTTGCCTTAATTCTTATCATGGTATTAGAGCAGAGAGATATACAAATAGGCCATCAACGTACTTCTTTCAATGCCTAGAGAATGTTCATCAACTATTAACAAAGTACATTCATTTTGAGTAGTTGATTCTTACTTTCTAGCTTTTATATCATCACCCAAGTTCTTTAAATCCTCATTAATATTATCTCTTGTTCTTTACCTTTCATTGTCTTTCATTAGCTGGTAAATCATGGTTGAAAATGTTGAATCTAGAACCCAAGCTAGTACACAAACTAACACATAGATTGCCTAGATTTCACTAATAGCATATCCTCAATCACTCTATTATTTACATCACATAGATAACCCAAGCTCAGTTCTTGTTAATCTCAAGCTGAATAAATTATATAGCATGGAGTAAGTCTGTTCTCTTAGTATTGTCCATCAGAAATAAGCCTAGTTTCATCAATGGTCCATACCCAAACCAGCAATCACGGATCCTCTTTATTTACTTTAGGCTCGATGCAATAATTTGATAGTAGCTTGGCTGTTAGATTCAATTTTTCAACCTATAGATTAAACTATTTTCTTCGTGGACTTAGCACGAGAAATTTGGAACACATTGAGGCAAAATTTTGCCCAACCTGATTATACTAGGATATGCAACTTACAATATACTCTAAGAAATGTGAGCCAAGGTACTAAGATAGTTGAATCATAGTTCATTGAGTTAAAAGAAATATGGGAGGAGTTGAAAAGCTACAGACTTTTGTCATATTGTAAGTGTGGAAATTACAACCCTAATTGCTTCAAGAAATATATAGACCAATATAAAAAAGACATGGTCTTCAGGTTCCTTAATGGATTAAATGAGTCCTTTTCAACTATTAGGTCACATATCAAACTGATGGACCCTATTCCAACCTTAAATAAAGTGTATAGTCTTGTGCTGAGGGAAGAAACACAAAAGAACCTATCAATTCAAGCATAACCAATTTTAGAATCTTCTGCCATGTTAGTTACAATCGATATAAAATAGAAACTGAGAAAGGAAATAATTTGCAACCAATGTGGAAATAAGGGACATTTTAAGGACAAATGTTACAAACTCATTGGGTTTCCAAAAAACCTTAAATTCACAAAAGTTAAACCAAACTTTCAAAACAGGAAAATTGTAGTTAACAATGTGGCCAATGTGTGTGATGCATTAGGATTAGAGGACTGTAAAGTTGAATAGAATGAGGAGATAGCTGGAGCTAGTTCCATGTCTCAAATATCTATCATAAAGAAGTAGGTCAATAAGCTAATAGAGCTATTAAATGAAAATGGCATACGCAACAATGATGGTAAGGGTATTTCATAAACCATTCAGTAAGGGGATCATTCACTAGTTAATTTACCCTATGTAGGTATTCTTTTAGGTCACTCTTCTTTCAATACATCAAATGCCTACTAAATTTAAAAATGCAAATATTCACTTGATAAGACAAAGTCATTGGATTATAGATTCTAGTGCCACTAATCATATATGTTATTCCTTAGATAGTTTTATACATGTTAAGGCCATCAAAGATTGTTTTGTTCAGTTGCCTAATGATAGAAAAGCCTTTATTTCTCATGTAGAAGTGGTTAAATTGAGTTCAACACTAGAAAATGTTCTCTGTGTACCAAGTTTCAAATTCAATTTCATTTTTGCATGTGGGTCAACTTACCAAGACTAAGAAAACTTATGTTCTCTTTACTGATATGTATTGTACTGTTCAAGACATCTCTCATGAATAGTGATTGGAGTTGCTAGGGCCTTCTCATGACTATTCTTGATGCAAGAAAACTCAAGTGACCAGGATCTTTTAAAGTTCTGTTTTGACAAACTCATCAAATTTCCTTTTACTTCCTTTGTTAATGCTTGTAATATAGTAGATGAATGTTTTGATTTTTTGTATTTTAAACTAGGACATGCTTCATTGGAAAGGATAAATGTTATTCAAAAACAATTTTCAAATGTTAAATTTTCGAATGATTTGCTTTGTGAAATCTGTTCAATAACTTCTATTAATTATTTATTTAATTAATTAATATAATTTATCATTTTAAAAATATAATGATGTCAATTTTTTTTGTTTATTATTGAGCTTAGAACTACCATGGAAAACAAAAAAAAAGCAATAATCAATAGGTAATCATTTTCATAAAATAGAAAAAGAAAAAAAAAAGATGAACCTTTTTGCGTGTTGAATTTTTTAAATGCCGATAAAGGGCCCCGTATGATCGTCAGAGGGTTTGGGCTTAGAAAAAGGGTCAAAGAAGGCCCATAAAAATGTCAGAGGGCTTGGGCTGTTTTGGCCTGTTCATTTTTCTTTTGAACCCCAATTTTGAACTTTATCTTACTTTCTGTATGAATAGTGATATCGCCAAAGGGCTCAACTTGCAAGCAGTGGGCTTCTTTTTGGACCCAATTATAAAATCTGAGGGTCAAGAATGACCTTGCATAATATACGAATATTGTTACTAAATTTCAAAAAAGGAAAAAAAAAAGGTTGGGATGGGGGGGAACAATCTACTAAATAAAAAGAGATTCTCTTGGTGAAAAAATGGCCATTGGTCCGGAAAGAATATCTACTATAATTCAGCCACTGTTGGGGCACATTTAAGTGGTTAATTAGTTAGTAGAATTGTCATGGACCATTGCTGTCAGCTTCAAGTTGATGTGATGACTATCCACGAAGTTTTGTCATTTTGTACAACATCCAAAAAGCAAATTCGAAGATTAGGGAGGGAATCTCAACACATGGCCAAGGAATATATCATGTTTCCATTGCAAAATGGAATACTTAATAGCATTTTAGATCCTAATAAACCTGCCAAGCATGTCAACATATTTCCCATTTGAAAGCAACTATTTTCTTTAATTTTATTGCGGAATAAACCTGTCACCCACAAGCGTGAGGAATCCATCTTATCCCGGAAGGACAATGGTCCTACCACCCACAAGCCATGGGCATCTTGCCTTTAATTCTTCTATATGTAGCCATATCGGCTAAATCTCTATTTCTAATATCTTAGCCTAAAATTACAAGATCATTAAGCATGAAGCCTCAAAGCCTCTCCGGTGACAATTCTCTGGTCGGTGAATCAGAGAAAAGGATCTGGCCGGAAAGGTTGAAGCAAATGTGTCAGGCGGCCATGGATGCCATGGATCCAAGTGTGGTTCAAAGAGGGTATAGGATTCCGATTGCCAAAGTAGTGGAGAGACGAAGTTGGAGGTGCTCAACCGAAGACCCCATTAGAACCATGATGTTCTTGGGTTCTTGGAGCCACACCTAGCAAAGGTTTGGCTCTCTGTTGAGTGGCAGGTGTTTGATGAAATTATCGTAAACTATTTGTGCTTTATTATTTATTACATTGCTAGACCAAAAACATCAGGACAGTCGACACCAACTGCAGATTACTTGCTCATTTGGTTGATGAAACATATGTATGATTGGTAGAAGTAATAATAATGTCGAATTATGTAATTAGTCTTTATATTTTATTAAAGGGGTGGATTTAGTATTTATATAATAATTTGTAAAAATTGAGTTATGTTTTTTTAAATTGACAATATTAGTTCAAAATGTTAAAATGTTTTTGTTATATATATTGATATGATATTTGATTGTATTGATGTGATATTTTTTTACTAATGTTACATCGAAGCTAATGTCATAGTAACGATGAAATGACATTTCATGAATGATACAATAATAGTAAACATTGATGTAAAATTTATATCAGTGGATATATGAAATTATCTAATATAAGTTAATGGTTTTAAACAATATTGAAAAAAATATATTAAAAATATAAATAGATTTATGAGATTTATGAATAAAGTGTTGTGAGATAAAAAAGAATTGAATTTTTATACTCCATAATTTAAAATAAAAAAAGAATATTGTGAAATAAATAAATAATGTCATATCATCATTAGCACACCATCATATTTAATACCACATCAGTAAAAAAAATATCATACCAATATAAATATTAAAAATTTTTTAATATTGTTAACAATTGAGCTAATAATGTTAATTTTAGAAAGTATAAGGATTTTGATAAAGTACAATGACTAATTTCATAACTTAACCTAATAATAAAAAAAGGGAGATAAACTATATTGTTAATTATGTTTAGTATGACAAAGAAATGAAGTGACTTAATTATACTCTTGGTGTCCTCAAATTATTTTGCAAATTCTTATTCTTTTGAGAAGAAAAGAAATGGAGAGGAGAGAAGGAATTTTTATTTCAATTCTAGTGCTATATATCTATAAAATTCTTAACAAAAGAAAATGTCAAGGCCCTATCTTAAAAAAGTATTAATTTTCTCGACGATGGTTATGTGAAAATTTAACCTTAGTAATCTTATTGTTCTAAGTTCCGCAGAAAAACATGATTGCAAAATAGCAAATTCCTATGCAAAAGCCCTAAATGCGTCCCTTAAGATGAGCATAGTTTCATTATTTGGAGATTGATCAAATTGAATTTAAGGGCTTACTAAATTTCAATACCATGTGAATTTAGGTTATCTTTTTACGCAAAAGAATAGCGTCAGATATCAGATTACGTGCTTTCCAACAACCCATCTTCTGGCCCAAAAAAGAATCCAAGGTCCACCCAACTTTGCTATCCTTAAAATTTCCAAAGAGTTGGAGAGCGGGCGGGCGGGCGGGCGGGTCATCCTCCAGCCCGAGAGACAATCCAAAATGCCAAGTGTCAGCAGCTGCCGCACCTTAACCCGAGTGCCTGCGTTGAAGTGGCTGCAACTCTTCTACGAATCGTCGTCTCCGTGCCAATCATACACCGCTCTTCTCCTCCGCAGTCTATCACCCAAATGGCTTCGTCATCTGATGACAAAGCCACCATTATCGACGGCAAAGCCATCGCTCAAACTATCAGATCCGAAATCGCCGACGAGGTGCGCCACCTCTCCCAAAAATACGGCAAGGTAAGTTACCTCCCTGATTCCCCTTTTTCCTCATTTCACTATAAACTATTAGTGTTTGATTTTGATTTGGCAAAGGATCAATCGTTCCATACCATTTATGGGTAGATTGGGAAATTTGATATTCTTCTAACCAGGTGCCAGGCCTAGCCGTGGTAATTGTTGGGAGCAGAAAAGATTCTCAAAGCTATGTGGGCATGAAAAGAAAAGCGTGTGCTGAAGTTGGGATTAAGTCTTTTGATGTGGACCTCCCGGAGGAAGTACCCGAAGCCGAGTTGA
Source organism: Theobroma umbraticum (assembly GCF_002168275.2). Lineage (NCBI taxonomy): Eukaryota > Viridiplantae > Streptophyta > Magnoliopsida > Malvales > Malvaceae > Theobroma > Theobroma umbraticum. Next base: position 5,598,976 of record NW_018397258.1, on the reverse strand, counting down.
TCAGCAAGGTTCACGAGTTGAATGCAAATCCGGATGTACATGGTTGGTTAATGTTTCCAGCTTTATATTAACGAAGATTATGGAACCTGGAGATTACTTTTAAATTTCATGAATAAAGAAAAAGCAGCATGTTTTATAGCTGGGAAGTGTAAAAATCTTAGCGTTCATTATAGCTCAATTGTTTATATGGAGGTTTCCATTCTTTGTTTTTAATTTTTATTTTTGTTACATTAATAGGTATATTGGTTCAGCTCCCCTTACCAAAGCATATAAATGAAGAGAAAGTTTTGAGTGCAATTAGCCTTGGGAAAGATGTGGATGGTTTTCATCCTCTGAATATTGGCAAACTTGCAATGAAAGGCCGAGAACCCCTTTTCCGGCCTTGTACTCCCAAGGCAATATTCCCATGCTTTCCAATTTGTTCTAATGATTTGTCTAATACTTTTGCTAAGATGTTTTTCCTTTTCCCCTCTTTTTTCTTCAGGGATGCCTTGAACTGCTAGCACGCAGTGGTATAAGCATAAAGGGAAAAAATGCTGTTGTTGTCGGTCGAAGTAACATAGTTGGATTGCCTGTTTCATTGCTGCTGCTGAAGGCAGATGCTACTGTTATCATTGTTCATTCACGTACACCAGATCCGGAAAGGCTAATTCGTGAAGCTGACATTATAATTGCTGCAGCAGGACAGGCTATGATGGTAACTATATATCTTTGCCTTTTAACTGCACTAACCTTATGCTGCTCTAGCCTAGCATATTTCATCCTTGTTTTTGCTTCTTCCAAAAAGTTTTAGCAGTCAGGTTTAGGTACAACTTGATTGTGCTAAGTAAGGTGTTGGTCCTGTTGGATTATGACATGATTGTGAAATACAAGAAAATACTTTACCTGAAGGGATACACAACCTCAAATGTGCATAATATGACCCTGCTTGAATGTATTCATCTTGAAAGAAAAGGAAAAAGGAAGAGACCTTAATGTTGTCTAGTTTGCTGCAGATCAGAGAATTGATCCTCAATTTCTCTGTTTAGGTCTTCATCAGTTATGTTATTTTGAGTTGCTTGTAGAATAATGCTACTTTGGTTGTTTTGTACAGTTCATGGTTTGTACAATTTTAATTTTCCTATTTAACTTTCAGATCAAAGGCAGTTGGATCAAACCTGGTGCTGCAGTTATTGATGTTGGGACTAATGCTGTTGATGACCCAAGTAAGAAGTCAGGATATAGGTTAGTGGGAGATGTGGATTTCCACGAAGCATGTAAGGTGGCTGGATGGATAACTCCTGTTCCTGGTGGTGTGGGCCCAATGACCGTTGCAATGCTGCTCAGGAATACGTTAGATGGAGCAAAGCGTGTGATTGAGCAGTGACTGGTGAGGTTCTCTCATCTCATTGTTGTGTACTTCATAATAAGATTTGCTCAGTTTGAACCTCTGAGCCAGATCTCTGATTTCATAGGAAAAAAAAAAAATCTTATTGCTAGTATAGAGGTATCGTTGTCTCCCTGCCATGCTTGAAGTGTGGTATATTTGTTATTTATTGCCAAATTCTGAAAACAAGTTGAAATGCAATGTCAAGTACTTTACAGAGCAGGTTTCATATGGTTTTACTTTAGGTTTTTGCCGAAATGGTTTGTCTTTCATTGTAGTTATTAAGTTAGATTAAAGTATAGTGAACATATTCATCAAAAAAGCAGTACTTGCGTGTCGGGGGTCATTCTTTTACTAACAAGTTCAGGCCTCACAATAGCCTATTATGTGAATATTATTATACTTATTATCCCAATATGCTGAAAGACCTTTGGAATCATGCTCAACTTCAAGCAGCCTTAAAAGAATTACGTAATGCATGTCTGCAGCCCGACAGAAAGCCAATTACCTGGAAAATAAATCTGCGTTTTTTCTATACTTTTTAGTTAACTGAGTTGGCCTTAATCGGACCTTCTGTACAATCGTATTTAAGCTACTTTAAGACTTAGGATTTATCTATATCATGTTTAACCATAGTCACCATTTCTTTCTATAATATGTTAAGCTTTTCGTGACATAAGTTTATTTGCTCCACCATAATTATATCTATCTCAAGTCTCAGCTTAAAGCAGTTTTTTATATGAGCTTTTGTTGAAATCTAGTCGCCTATGCTTGGGAGGAGTACTTGAAGCAATTTCAACATGAAATCTAGTAGCCATGCGATTTCTAGTAAAGATATAAAAGGGAAGGATGAAGAGAACTCGATATGATAAGGAAGGATGTTAGAGAAGCCAGGGGAGCAATGGCCAACCCTACCCTCCACCTGCGTCCAATAACCATAGATCTACTTGTTGTACTATTTGAAAACGTGAGCAAACGTTATCCTCAACGTACATGCAATTAACGTGGCGTAATGTCTAATTCTTTACCTCTCTTTAGCATGCATATATATATATGACAAGTAGTCTATCAAAGGAACAAACCTTTCCCTCATCAACTCATTTGGAATCTAGTACAAGCTGGTTTGATTAATTAAATCAAATAGAATGGTTAGTCAGTGCTGCTTGCACGCCTCCCCTGCTGCTTCTTACATTGGAATCCATCAAGGTTATGGGGCAAATTCCTACTAAATGCAGACCAATCGCAGAGGCCGATGTAGAGTGAATGCAATTAGCTCTCAACTTCCTGCTCTTGGAGGCAGAATTTTTCTCATTCAAATTCAAAGTAAAGCAAAACAAATTTTAGAGCAAAATTGGTTTCTTTTTTTAATCTTTTCAAGCACGTAAGTTTTTCTTCGTTTTGTAATTTCTTGTCTGATTTTTTTTATTTTTTCAAAAAAATTTGAATTTCTCGTATTGAATTTTTCTTACTTATTGCCCATTTTTTATGATTTCATTGATTTAGATGTTCTATTTCCTTCTCATGTTCAGAGCTCCATCTTCAAGTTATTCAAGATGAGGCTATTCCCAATATTGAGGTTGTTCCCAACATAGAGGTTATTCTTGTCGTTGAAGTCGCACTTGATGTTGAAGTTGATACGAGAGCTATTCTTAATATTGTCATTGATACTGTTGGAGCAACTTTGAATATTGAGGTTGTTCTTAATGTTGTAGTTGTTACTCATGATGCTAAAGTTACTCCGATTAATTTTTGTGTTTTTCCCTTCTCAGTGCCAGCACACAAAAATGCCAATAATGATTCTAGTACTCAAGTAGCATGTAATGAACAAAGTGGTAAGAAAGTCGACTTTCATAGTTTTCAAATTTCTTTAGAATAAGTGGAATACTTAGAGCAAATTTTCAATGTAGAAGGAGAATTTTGGAGTACCTTTTTTGTGAAGAACATGGATGTCATTTGTTTAATGATGGAAGTGTTGAGTAGAGCTCTAGTCATTTTCCATGCTCTATTAATGAGTACTTCATCAGAGGAATTGCAACAGATGTTACAAGATTTTATGATGCTTGTAACATTGGATTCAAAATTGACTGCCTTAGTAATTGTAAATCTAAAGCCAAAGCTTTTCTCAACAAATCTTTTTTGGAAAAAGAGTTATAAGTCATTGCAACAAAAATAGTTTTACTGAGAAAGCGTGAAGCCAAAGTGCAAGAACAATTAGATATCTTTGCCAATATTAAGAATAGTAACTCTTCTCTATGGAGTATATAGTTGGCTAAGCTTTTGTTTCTCTTATACTTTTTTTGAAAACTCATTTGAGCTAGTAGTTTGCTATTAGTATATCATATCTTTTTTTTTCTTTTTGCAATAATAATAATATCATATGCATATTGCGTACTTTTTCCTATTTCGCATTATTGTATGTGGTCAAAAGGGAATTCTCAACTTTACATTAAGAAGATTAACTCTAACCTGATGTGAAGGAGATTAATTCAACCTTTAAAATAATTAAGCATAATAATTGCGATCAATTGTGAGTAATAGGCTATGGATAAGAAATGAGCGATAAAGTTTGCGACTAATAGCATAACATCATAACAATCAAATTATGAGTGGTAAAGTTAGTGATTGGAATATGAATGATAAATGATGGCCAAAGAATGAGCGATAAAGCTTGCGACCAATAGAAAAATAACATTGCAGCTAAAATATGAGTGGTAAAGCTTGTGGTTGAACTAAGAGCAATGAACAATGGTAAAAGAATGAGCAATAAAGTTTGCAACCAATAATATAATATAATTACAATCAAAATATAAACGATAAAGCTAGTAGCTGAATATGAATTTTTTTTTAAATGTTAAATTGCAATTCATAAAGCAACAAAGGGTCAAAGTCATAGAAATAGCATACATGAGCTGGAAGCGAGTTGTTTCGAACCTTATTATTCTCAATCAGTAATTCTCTTACTTGCACCTTTTTGTGGAATATTCTACAAAAGCTTCTACATTTAAGAAGTGATAATGGAACTGTCAATCTATTCCGATAACACAAATTTTTTAGTAAGATTTTACTTAATGCAATCACTTCTCCCTAGTGGAGTCACAAAAATGTAAAAAAGGTTCTTGTAATAGGGAGAGGAAGCATTACAAACAAGTAAAAGGATATGTCGGAGGCGACGAAGAGGAAGATTAACTTTGAAGTCAGTTAATCGAATTAACTAACTTTGAAATAAGTATATAAGGGCTTTTATTATATGTATACACTCACAAAGTTTTTTTATAGATATATATGAATGAAGGGTTAGATTTAATCATCAAGAAGGATTTTCTTACATGTATTAATTGACACATTTTTTCTATACTTGTGTGTGTGTGTGTATATATAAATATATATATATATATATGAATAAATGATTTAGATTTAATCATTGAAAAATAAAAAATAAAATACACTTCATTTAGATATTAATATTATTAAATATTTATATAAATAAAATCATACAAAAATTAATGTAAAATTAAAGAAAAATATAATGAAAACTATACATTAACCTTAAGTTATGAATATAACCTATTATATTAACTTATATTTATATTAAGTTATTAATATATTATACTATATGTAGTATATTTAGTAACATACAATATGTAGTCTATACTATATAGAGTATAGGCTATAGTAACTTATTTTTGATAAATTATTAATAAACTATAGTAGTATAGTATAACATATCTTATATTAATAATTAACTATATTATAATATAAAACAATATATTATGTATATATGTAGTATACTTATCAATATACTAATTAGTTAACAACAATTTACTATTATATATAATAATGTCCTTTTATATAGCATATATATTATATGGCTTCTTTGTATACTTATATACTATATAAGTATATATTAACTATCTATAGTAATATATTAATACACTATACATAGTATACTAATTAATCAATGTATAGTATAACAAGTATATTATATACTATACTTATTAATATATACTAATTAGTCAAAAACTATATATTAACAATATACTATATTATTATATTAGGAAATTTGTAAATAATAATGTAATATGTAGTAACATAAAGTATATTATTAAATAAATTAAAAAAAAGATAAAAAAAATTAGTTAAATTAGTTAAAACCGATTTATCTTACTAAAGTACGTTAAAGTCTTAAGCCAGTTTGGTTCAACTAATTTTTTAAGAAAAGTCGGTTAAGTCCATTAATGATATTCTTTGTTAATTGCATGCTCATCCTTAACTAGCGACAATTGAGCACTAACAATACCGACAAAAATTGATGAAAATTGCTAACAAAATAATCCGTCGATTAAACAAAAGTGGGCATGAATAGTAAAATGACGAAAAGTTTGCCAACAAAAGTTATGGATGATAATGTGGTTAGTTGCTTAAAATATTTGTTACCGATGGATTGTTTGCTGGAACCACAAACGAGAATTTCGTCGATAAGCCAAATTTAAACCCTTGAACGGATCATTTTCCCCCTCATCGACGAGAATTTCTGTCAGTACACCATGGCTTGGGGAAGAAGGAGAGGGGAGCTATGAGCCCTCTCAATTAATAAAACCCCTCAAGCGGTTCTTTTTCCCCTATTTTTCTATTTTCTTTTCTCTTATCCTCTCTACCTTTCTTGTCACCCCACCCCATACTCGACCTCCACCAGCAAATGTGTCGATTGAAGTGCACTAGAGCACTGCCGACAGCAAACCTAGACCCTCCACTAGTTGCTTGTTATTTCTCCCACTATTTGATTGCTCGATCCCTCTGCCCGTTTGATTCCCTAACCTCCGGTCGATGTCTTGCTCTTCATTGTTGCTCTAGTCGGTAAGATTTATCTAGTACATATTTGAAGCTTATTCTTGTATTTTAAAGTTATTTATTGGAGTATGAATATTTTTAAGTCTAGCCATATAGTTATCAAACTTTGGTGAGTTGGTAACAAATATAAGCTGTTGTTGCCCCCATTGTGTGGGCTCTTGTTGGGAATTTATGAAATTGTTGCTACCCAAATATTGTAGATTTTCTGGTTAATATGTGAAATTGTAGTTGCTGTTTGTGAGAAATTATTATTATTATTTGATTTTTTTTGTTGAAAAATCTATTGTTGTTTTGAATAATTTGTTTTGATGAAAAATCTAAAAATAATTTAAATAATTATTAGTAATTATGCAAAATAATTTATGGTTTAGTTGTTAATCAATTGGAAAAATATTTTGGTTAATTAAGCATTTAACTAAATTAGTAATAGCATTTAATTTAAAATATATTTAAATTAATTAAGGTGTTAACAGTGACGAATCTAGGATCCTGTATTAGGGATGGCTAAAGAGCAATCAAGGTTATGGTTGGGTCAATGATTTGATTCGGAACAAAAAAAATTAATCACTTTTAAAAAAAATTAAATTATAACATAAAATTTTGTTAACTATTTAAATATAAGTTTTAAACCCTAAGAAAAAAAAGTAAAATAGAAAAAAGAAAAAAAACTAAATCTATAAGGAAAAAAAATAAAATATAAAAAAAGAAATAAAAACTAAATCTATGTCAATAGTGTTGGCAATCTCTTTCTCAAATAATTTTAGAAAAAATAAAAAAAAAAGGGAAAACAAGTTTTAAATCCCAAGAAAAAACGAAAAGGAAAAAAGGGAGCAAATAATTGTAAAAAAGGAAAAAAGAGAAAAAAATAATTTTAAAATTTAGGCTTAAAAGGTATTGAACCTAGGTCCTTTAAAATTTAGCTAAATAGACTTATAACTATTCCAAACTAATATATTTTATTTGTTTAAGGGTGGCAAAGCTATACATTCGCTATTTTATAGACATAAAAACAAAAAAAAATTAAAAACTGCCACTCTTTTACTTCCGTCACTAGGTGTTAATGAGCTAATTAAATAATTTAGTTAACAAAGAATTATGTAATGTATTATAAGTAATTAAGAAATAACTTAACAAAATAATATTAGATAATATTTTATGTATTTAAATTAATTAAGGGTTTAGGGAAATAATTACTTAATTTAACTAATTATGAATAATTTTGTATTGGTAATTAAGCAATTAACAAAATTAGTAATATTATATGATTTTAAAAATTTAAATAAATTAAAATGTTAATTAATGAGTTAATTAAATAATTTATTTAATTAAGTAATATAATTTGTTGTAGGTATAAAGCAATTACATGTGTTATAAGTTAGATTTTATTGTTCATTGATATTTATGTTAACATTTGCTAACGTATAATTTAATTATATAATTAAATTTAACGTTTAGTTATATAAATTAGTTAACTAAATTAGTAATATTATTTAATTTTAAAAATATTTAGGGTTTAGTGTTATAAGTAATTAAGCAATTAATTAAATAAGAAATATTATCTAATATTATATTTATTTCATGTATTCCTCTGGCTTTTGATAGATTAAAGTTCTGTATGATGAAGAGGTGATTAAGTGACCTGGTTTATAATTGAAAGTTATGTGATACGTATGAGTTCATTTTTCTTCTCAAATTAAAACTTAAATTAACAATTTAAGCTTTGATTTTAATATTAGAGTAGTGCACCGAAAAAGCTAAAATTATATGACTTCTTATAGTGGCCAGATAGATGAGCATCATAGTAGCCTCATTAACTTCATGTCTTTGGTCATTATAGGAAGCCATAACTTTGGATTTTACAAACTGCTTCTCTAATATTAAAGCTAAAGTTTATATTGTTAATCTAAGTTTTAATTTGAAAAAAAATTTGTCAAGGGAATTATTGATGAAAATTTTTGTCGGTAATATTGACGAAGAATACTGACAAATTTCTCTCATTATCAACTGAAAATCGACTGACAGATTGGATCCATTACCAACCGAATTATCATGGGTAAGTTACAAACGAAATATTCTGTCATCGATGGATTTTTCATTGCCGACCACGTTATTGCTAACAGAATTCTGACAAAAATTTTCATTATAATTTTTGTTAATAATGTTACATATTGATAAAATCTTTACTATTATCAACTGAAATTTTCGTCGGTGATGCCTTGTGTTTTTTATAGTGGAAGCATTTTTGGAGATGGCAATAGTAACCCTTTGCAAGTACCTATATATTATCTTGATCATAAGGCTCTTGCTTCTTGTGTTAAGCACTTTTTGTTACTTTAAAGTACCTCAAAGTCAATACCATTCTAGTTTGCTTCTACGTTATTTTTCTTAGGTAATAAATGTCTAATAAAAAGATCAACTTATTAGCTTGATTCGATTTTATATATCTTTAACACTAATTGTTCATGTAAAATAACAAAAAGTGTTGAGGTAGAGACAAACATTATAAAATAAATATAAGCATAGTACTATAATAGTTTGTTTCAAGATAAACATATTAGCATACAAAGGAAAAAAAATAAAAACAAATTAAGAATAAATGTAAGCCAATTACTATGACAAGTAGAGGAAGGACTTCCTTTTACGGAGTAATTTACACCCACAACTATATCTAGAAAAATAAAATTTGAACAATTTGGGATTTACCTAGATTTAACAACTTTAAAGTGTAAAGAAAGAATTTCACTCATCCATCCCTGGCTTGCCAGCAAAGCTAGGTTGAACGCATCAATCTCTAAAACCTAGTCCACCCTGTGACTTTGGCGTACACAATAGCTCTCACTTTTTCCAATGAATTTTCCTACCCTCAGAATTATCTCCCCACCAAAACCTAGCTAAAATCATAATCATCTCATAAAGACAAGTCTTTGGTAGACAAAAACAGTGCATATAGTAAGTTGGGATTGCTTGAGCAACTGATTCAGTTGAGATTTCTTTGACTGCCTTGGATAACATCTTACCCTCCGTTGAAGAATGAGACTTGACTATAAGAACCAGAGAAAAGGAGTTAGTTTAGTTTCTTCAATTTATTCTCAACTGTTTTTAGTTTATTAGTTAATGCCAATTTGTTTTCTCTATTATAGTTATTGTCATATTGAGTAGTGGGTTTGTATTAGCCATATGTTGTGGTCAAGTAAGTGCCTATATAAGACGTGCATAATATACTTTGATTTTATTTTACGTACTGCTTTGTATTAAGGTTTTTTCTCTCTCTTGTAAATGTATTTATAAGTGGTGTTATTGAATGAAAAGACTGTAAAGAGTATTGAATCCAATTATATTTTCTCTCTTGTTTTATCGTTCTTTAGTTTCATGCTTCATTACTCTAGCAGATAATAGTCTACAAATATAACAAAATCATTAAGATTTCCTATATGGTATCAAAGCCCCAAAAAGGATCTTAAGGGACCAAGAAAGAAACTAACAATTTTTTCTACAAATCTTCATTCTTAAGTTTCTTAATATAACTATGGCTTTTTCAAGTTTTAATGCTATTGCTTTACATGTGTTTATAAGAGAAAATTATGACATTTGAGCCGTGAAGATGAAGGCGTATCTTAAAATCTTCAATTTATGAGAATTTGTGGAGGTAGAAAGTGAGCCACCAGAACAAAGACCCAACCCCATAATGGCATAGATGAAGCAATATGGTGAAGAAGTAGTGAAAAGATTTAAAGCTTTCTCCATCATCCATTCGGTTATGTCAGATACTATTTTCACAAAAATACTGACTTGTTAATTCCTTAAGGATGCTTTGAATTGCTTGAAAGAGGAGTTTTATGGTACTGAGAGGACTTGTCAAATGTAAGCCTTGAATCTATACAAGGAGTTTGAGATTTTGTGGATGAAAGCTTATGAGAGTAGCAAGGAATATTAAGATAAGATCATGAAGCTATTGAACTAGCTTAGACTCCCTGGTGGGTAGTTGTTAGATTATAGGATTGTCAACAAACTTTTGGTGAGTTTATCATAAATATTTGAAGCAAAAATATCTTCACTTAAGGACTCCAAAGACTTTTCTCAACTCTTAGTGACAAAACTTGTAAATGCTTTACAAGCTCAAGAAAAAAATATGGCCTATCGCGATGATGATGTAACTGAAAATGCTCTAATAGCAAGGACAAAGGATTTTTGAATTAGTGACAGAAACCAAGAAAGAAAGAAAGAGATAACAGAGACAAAGAGTGGAGAAATGGTGATGGGAACTTAAATAAACTAGGTAACATGTTTCCCTTATATTAATACTGCAAAAAGAGTAATCATACTCCAAATTTTGTTGGTACAAGTCGAATGTGAAGTGTAGGTCTTGTAACTAGCTTGGTCATGTAGAGAAAGTTTACCAATCCAAAGGTAATCACGTTGATGAGAAGGTGATAGTAGTTGAAGAAATTGATATGATAGAGGAGCAATTGTTCAAGGCCAAGATTTCTAGTGATGAGAAGAAAAACACATGGCTGCTTGATAGTGGATGTTATAATCACATAACAAAATCGAGCCGTTGTGTGAAAGATTGGGAGTTTATCAAGTCAATTTCAAGGATGTGTGTTGAAAAATGAGACTTGACTTAAAAACTAGAGACCAGGAGTTAGTTTGGCTTTTTCAATTTATTCTCAACTGTTTTTAGCTTTTTAGTTAATGCTATTTTATTTTCTCTTTTATAGTTATTGCATGTTGATTAGTGAGTTTGTATTGGCCACATGTGGTTGAGTAGGTGGCTATGTAAGACATGCATAATGTACTATTATTTTATTTTATGTACAGTTTTGTTTTAATGTTTTTTCTCTTTTCTATAAATGTATTTATAAATAATAAGTGGTATTGTTAAATGAACAGAATAAAGAGAGACTTTGAGTCGTCTGTCGTTTTATCTTTATATGATTTTCCAGTTTCATCCTTTTCTCATTTTATTTTCTGTGGTTTTTCAATTTCATGGTTCGTCACTTTGGCAATAATAACCTGCAAACATAATAAAATCATTGAGATTTCCAACACCCTCCCATCCCCTTACTCTAAAACAAATTTTATTTGATCATTCAAACAACTGGTTTCTTTGCTCTACTTATCATCAGCGGCATTCCAAGGTATCTATCTTGTTGTAACGCCTAATGGATCCCCAACACATTTTTCAGATTTGCTGCATTAGCATTAGTAGCATTGGAGCTAAAGAAAACGGAAAATTTCAATATTAATTTTCTGCCATAAAACCTTTTCGTAGTCTTGCAAAATACCCAGAACATGATGGCATTGCTCTGTAGTAGTCCTCAAAAACAGAATACTACCATCTGCAAAGAAAAGACCGAAGCTTTGGCACTCCCTCTACAAACCGAAACACCTTGAACCAGTCCAGCAATCTCAGATTTATATATCAATGCTCCAAAACTTCTGTGCATAGAAGAAACAAATATGGGGAAAGCAGATTTCCTTGACGCAATCCTCTCTCTGGGAGAAGAATACCATAAGATTTTCCATTTACGAGCACAGAAAAGCTTCTGTGCTTATACATGTTCTCACCAAAGAAATCCATTTTGGTGGAAATCCCGAGTTTTGCATAACACACTCCATAAAGCCAACTCCACCGAGGAAACGCCTGGCTCATATCTGTTTAAAAGCCTTGAACCGTTTGTGCTTTGAAAAATGCATTACTAAAATAAACACTTGGAGTTGGCCTGGAAGAAGCTCAGGCTTGCTAAAGTAGGCCAGGCTTACAGGCCTGCACTCATGGACAGATCCTTATAGTCATAGGACAGTCCATGAAAATGATGTGAATAAACCCTGTTCACTATCCATTCTTCACTTAAAAGCTGCCCAAAGAATTACTATATCAATTTTTTGTCAATATTTAAAAGAAATGATCCTCTTCACTATTTTAAAAATAATGAATATTTCTATTATTCTAATAAATTAAGAATCTTAAAATCCATAAATGCATTCCAAATAAAAGATTAAGTAAATTTAAATAAGTTTTCAAATTATATTTTATGGCGACTTTCAAGATTAAGATTATCAATTGCAAGTTTGATAGTGACCATCTTTAATATTTTTTATACACAAAAAAAGCATTTAGTATGGTAGGGTTATCATGCCTCACCCAAATGTGGCACCCATCTCAATGAGATGAAAGCAGTTTCTTGGTATGAACAAATTGGATTTTCTTGGGATTTCAGCTTGATAACACTTGATTTTGTCAAATAGCCTTGATAATTTCACTTGCTCTAATTAGTTATTGTACAAAAGCTAAGCCTTCCGCAACTTGTAACTGACCATTGATTAATTACCCAAGAAAACAGAGACAAGAAAAGATACTAGTATGCTTGTGCTGTGGTTCAAAATAAAGGAGCAATACCAGAGGGACAAACGCTCCCTTGTTTGACTCTGCCCTCAATTTCTGGCTATTCTGACTTGGTGTCAATGGCGCTTTCCTCTCGTTTCTTTTGTGATTCTGGGCTCCAAGCAAGGTCGACGAAATGCAATTGCCAGTAAATGGGAAATCAAAAGGTGTTATTAGTAAATTATCTTGGATCTATGTACAGAGTCGTAGAGAGAGAAAAGGAGAATTTTCGCATTCTGAATATTTCAGCAAGGATGTAAACCCAATGAGAAACAGATAGCTAAAGCCAACTATCGTTTCCCACGACCCGAAAATATTTCCTTCCCATTCCTCATTCATTTTAAAGGAATAACAAAGAAATATATAGTTACTTTAAATTTTCCTTTCACATTTTCCATTTTCATCGATAACAAGAAAATGAAATTCTTTTTTATCAAATTTCCATGATCCAAACAGTATCTAACAAGGCAAGAATATGATCATCACAAAAGCTACTGCCCAGTCTTCGACAGGAACCAACAAACCACAGTCGTGATAGAAATTGTCAAGGGAAGCGAAATTTTGCATTCTGAATTATAAATTATTCAAAAGCAAATTATATATATAAATAATTTTTTTTAATAATTTAAAATTGAATCAAGTTAACAGCATCATAATCATAATCTAATAATACTGCACATTAATAAAATCTCAATGACTTAGCTTATAATTTGTGCAACTACTACTACTACTACTACTACTACTACTACTATTATTATTATTATTATTATTATTATTATTATTATTATTATTATTATTATTATTATGTTAACACCCTCTTTTAAATCAAGATAGTCTAGTAGATACTAACATCCCCAAAAGCACAAGATTCTAATTCAGTACTAAGATGGTGTGGCACATGATGTCCAGATATAGGCAACTGGTGCGTGAGGCAAGTAAGACAAGGACTGTCGCCTGTCGACCTGTGGAGGCAATTGTGCATTCTAGGAGCACATGAGACGAGGGTTATCGACACATCAAGCTGCGTGGCGTGCGAGCAACGTCCAATGAGGCTTCGATGAATGTCGACCGACATATTAGGAAGACATAGGGCAGTTGATGACGACGATGTTGTGATTTAATGACCAGAAAGTGACGTGGATTCCACACAATCTGAAACGGTGCAAGGGCAAGTATGGTGGTGTTTAGTAGTTTCACGTAGCGAGATTACACTGAATTGCCCATGTGGTGATGGGTAACGACGTGAAGTGGTTGTGGGGTTGGTTGGTGTTTTTTTTTTTTTTGTATTTTAGAGATAGATAAAAAATAGATAATATGACTTAAATACTATGTTAGAAGAAAAAAAATTTATATTTTGATTGTAAATTCTAGGAAGGTTACTGAGGATAATTATATATATATATATATATAAATATATATATTATATATATATATCACACATATATATATATAAGAGATTATCAATAATTTTTTTAAAAAAATCAAGTTGATAATATCGCAATCGTAATTTAATAAAATTTTATTGATTTAGTTTATAATTAATACAATTGTTATTATTATATTAACAAGAACAAAATCAACACAACTTTTTGAAAAATAAACAGTAGTGCCGCAATTTACCTATCAATCTTGCAAATACATGGCTAAAGTTAATGGACTTAACAAATTTTGTTGATAATTTTCTTGAATTTCTTGGACTTTAAAAGCTTTAATCCCGAATTCAGAAAATTAAAAGATTATGATCATGTTCTGAAATGTACATTGATGTAGAATTCAAATCCTAGACTAAGCATTTCAATCTTTGAGTAAAAAACATGGGTTTGCATTGTTAACGCTATTTGTGTTTGTTGCACTTTGAAGGGTCCCGATTCGGCATGTCCTTATCCGAATTTGGTCCCGTCTCATTATGCTCTCGACGTAGAAGCCATTTTGTCAACCGTTGATATAGTACACAATTTAATGCAAAATTAGGGATTACTTATTATTGTTACACTATGTCCACTCAAGCCTAACCCAAGTGGGTTGGATGAAGTACAAAATTAAATTTAAACACAATCTTAAATTCGAGTACGAATTGTCTCCACTTTCATTATACAATAATAAAAAATTATTGTTCTTGATTTATTAAGCATGATCCAACTATAAGTATATTCACCCAACAGTCTTATAGGAATAACCAATAGTATAGTAAGTATAGTTATCAATATCATACAATACGTGATATATATTGTATGATACGATACGATATTAATAAAAAAAAAAGTATTGATAATTATATTATATTTAATCAAATATAAAAAGTGTATCGTAATACTTTTTTTATAAGTTTAATTTTAATTAATTATTAAAAAATTATTTTTATTTTATATTTTTTGAGTTGAAATATAAAAGACTAATTTTATTAGATTAAGTGGTTTTGATTTTAAATAAAAAAAGTACTTAAACATCGAATTTTGCTTTTGATTTCAACATGATAAGTGTTTTTTAATTTTTAATGGATAAACTAATATAAAAAATGTATTTTTTTAAAATTATATAAAATTAAGAAATATATTGAGAATTTCAATTAAAAAATAATCTTCTTTTCAATTTATATTCTGTAATCTTCAATTTTGTTGAAAAATATAACATATTAAATTATTTTCTTTATTTTATATATACAAATATTATTTATAATTAATTTAAAATTTTTTACTATATTTTATGATAAGATACTTGATACTAAAAAATAAAATTTTGACATACGATACATGTCTCAATATAACAAGTATGATAGAAAATAATCAATTCTGCTAGCTAACTAGCTAAATTGTAAACAATCTCCCTTGATATACTTACTTATTTTCCAAACACCAGCAATTTGTCATTTGCAATTTTTTGTTGCTGTGCAAATATATAGAAAAATGGCATATGCATTAAATTACAATTTGCAATTTTGTGCAGTAGAAAATTGTTTGTTACCATTTATATAATGAAGATTGTAAGGTTTGTAATGTTGGTATTGATGCCTCAGTGTCTAAATTTTCCTCTTTAAAATCAAATAAAACGAAAGAGCTAAAAAATTTCATGCCCGCAACCAGTCGATTTTAGTTTATCTTTTATGTTTTCAGTTGATGACATTCAAATTAAAAATACTAAGGGGAGAAAAACAAAACAACTCTGCCTAAAAGTGGTTACCAGTTAGTAGCAAGATTACTTAAATGTAAACCTAAAAATTGGCCTTTCGTGCTTCCCAATCGTCACTCTGTTAGTGGGCTTAAACTGTACGTACTCATTAAAAGCGCTGACATCAAGATATTAACACTATTTAAAATTAATCTAATAATAAAAGTGAGTTATCCGTTGTCATGGTACGATATATATATATATATATCTCAAGATATGAGGGTTATACTATTCAAATTATAAACAAAAGCATAGATTATCCAGTTAAAAGAAAGGTTATTACTTATTTGCATTAATTGTCTATTTTAAATACTGTTTAGATTTTTATTTTCAAAAAAAACTTTGTTAGGATTTTAAATTTATTAATATTCATGGGTATATTAAAAGCTACCAGGAGCCACTATTTTAAAGTTTTTTCTTTGCAATTAAATTAATAAATATTATATTTATAAATCACAAACCAAGAAAACATGTGTCACTAATTAATTATTTTATAACCAAAAAATAAAAAAGAATAAGGCCACGGGAAGATGGTTTTAATGGGATATCCCACTCATCAATACTTACCGGGGTATTGTAATTAGGTTTTCAGAAAGACAAAAAATTATAAGATGGGTAGAGCTACATAAAACTACTTTTTTTTAACCTAAACTCTAATAAATCATTATATATAAAAATTAAATATTAATTAGGTCAGACTTAAAAAAATAATAATTAGGTTTACTTTAATTCTGAGCTTTTGTTTTAGAAGGTCACTAACCTTAAGGTTTGGTTATGTTTTTAATTTTATGGATCTGGTCAGATGTCATTTATAAGTTTAACTAGTGATCAGTCCATTTAAAATTTGTTTTATTATTAAGATATTAAAAATATTTTTATGCTAATATTTTAAAATTATAAGTATAGTTTATAATTAAAATTAAATAAAAATAAAATATTTATTAATATAATAATTTCCAATCAGAGATTAGAAAAGCTTAAAAAATTAATTTAAGATCTTACCAAAATCATTAACTTTTTTTTTGCTCCTTTAGTTTGACAATTTTTGAATGGTAAATATTAGTAATTTCATTAAAAATAGTGGATTCATATTATATAGTTTTGTTGGTGGAATGCAAAGATCGATGTATACTAGCTACGGTAAATTAGAAAAATATTATTAAATATTAATTTTTTTATTAAAAATGATATTAACTAACTTGAAATATATTAATACACATTGATTCAACCATCGATGATATTTTTTTTACTAAAAAAATTAGATTCAAATATCGATTGTTAAATCACATAATACATTAGGATAAGTTAATTAAGGGTTCAAATAATGTAAAAAAGAAAAATAGTGGCTCTCATATGACGCTATGCTTTTCCCCTTATTTTTCACGACCTGCAGAAGAGAAAGTGACTTTGTTTATTTATCCTCCTTCCTCATGCGACTCACCATTTACAATTACCTAAGTTAATAACAGTTTTAGTTATGCAAGGTAATTGGCATATGTCTCAATGATTAATATGTATGAATTTTTTATTGAAAAAATAAGATATTTCATAAGATTTTAATATTGCACGTTACTCAGGTACAAAAAGAAGTGAGTGCTTTAAATAAGCAAATTCATTATAAACTTGTTACAAGGAATAAAAAAGCAATGGACTTACGTGCACATGAAATCGGGTCAAACTTTAAAAAAATTTAGAGCAAATTTGAATAAGCAAAACCATATCCATTCATAGTAAATAAAAGAGACATTAATATTTAGATTATATGTTGAAATCCACTATAATCTTAGAAAAGTAAATTAGTTCATAATATCTAAATAAAATATCATCCAAAGAAAATTAGCTATTAATCTAAATTAAAGAAAATAAGAGAAATGCAAAGGTAGAGAAAGAAACTAATGATTGAAGCTTTTGATCTTGATTCTCTCTAAATTTCTCTTGTTTTGTTGCTTTGTTTTTTATTTCTTTTCTCTAGAATAGTTCCTTGTCATCGTTTCTTGAAAACCTCTTAAAAAGGCATCTTAAATAAGCTCTAAATAACCTAATTTTCAAAATCTCATCAAACTTTTTATTTTTGAAAAATTCCCTAGCGTCGCGGCCATGCCCACCTTGGTGCCATGCTCACTACTTTTGAAAGGTGCGTGTTGCCTTTATGGCACTGCAATGTTGCTCTCATTGGCGTTGCAACGCTGTGGCCTTTCTTTGAGAGTTGCAATTATGCACTCTCGGGTGGCACTATAGGAATGCACCTTCAACCAACATCATAGCCACACTTTCCTCAACACCACAACCTTGGTCTCCTCAACACCACAGCCTTGAACAACTCAAGGCCATGGCCTTCATTCCATGTGTTGCCTTGTGCAAAATTGTAGTAGTTCAACCACTTTCAACACGATTTTCACCTCGATTTGATCTAAACTAGACGAATTGGTAAACATAAAAGTTGTAACCCTATCTCTTAGATTTCCAATGGATTAAGAATCACATTAATTGGGAACTTACTTTCATTATAATACGGGATCATTTTAACACTCAGTGATGTTGAAAAATATTTTCCACAAGATGATCCAAACAATAGAAAATATTTTCGAGAGTTTATCCAAACAACAGAAAACATTAAATATTTTACACAGAAAAATTTTTCCTCCAACAAGTTGTTTTTTTGCTATCAAACGAACCCTTCTTGGCTTTATAAGCCTTTTAATCCATTCACTAATTCTTCAACTAGATATGATTTTAAATCGTTTACAAGCATGCTTTAATTAATTAATAACATGCTATCCAAATTTGAATTAAAACTTAAAAACAAATTTTAAAGAAATCCTTCAAAATTGATATGTACCAAACCAACAAATAAATCAATCCTATTTATTATCACTAAGAATTAAGTATGCAAATTACATGAAAAACATCAAACAAAGGCTTTGATACCATTACTGGGATTCGACCTCATGCTCAAACATGAAATTAATAATGAAATTAAAAACATAACACAATGGAAAAATAAAACACTCATTTAATAAAACAAATCGAATCCCATAGGATCAATATTTGTGTGTTTTCATGTAATTTTCAAATTAATTATGAATATTTATAAGTTTAAGTATTACATACCTTACTCTAGATATCGTAATCAAAAGCCAATTAAATCCAAAAGGGCTTGCAATGAAGCAAGAAACTCTACAAAGAGCATAAGACAGTATGAAATCATATAGTTGAAATCTTTACTTCTTCATTTTTAGGATTTGTCAAATCTTCAGCCACTCAAGTATTTGACCTCTAATAATAATCCACATAGTGACCAAATAAAACTTTCTCAAAGGTAAGAATTTACTTGTGCTAGCAATTTTTGTTTCTAAAACAAAAAGATAAAAAGTTCTTGTCGAATTTTATTTCTATCAGACAAAGAAAATTATTTTTTTTCTTATTTTTATGAAATAGCTAAAAAGTAGTTGAAGATGTGTTTTTTTTTCATCATAATTTTAGTTGACTAACATAACATTTTTATTTAGCCAAACTAAGTTGTAACCTATTATACAACATTTGTATTTTTATTCAATTAAGTCCTTGTGAACTTAATTAATTTTTTCACTTTAGTTTGGTTTATTTCAATTAAGTCTAACTTAATTGATTATCCTTATTTAATCTAAATTATGTCACTTAATGTGTGTGACTCATTAGGCTTATAACATGTTGATAATAAATAAAAATCATAATCAAATATCAATTTAATAATTGATTTATAATTATCGATCATGAACAACATTTAGAAATACATCATGACCACTCAAATGTTAGATAGACAATTAAAGAATTTGACAAAGCCCTTCAATGATAAGCTTCTCAATGTAATATGATCCTTTCATCAGATGTCTTGGATATGTAATAAAACATAGCTTAGTGCCTACTTATGACATATCATATTAGTTCTCATATTTCATGACTAACTTTATGAATTTAGGAAACTAACTTTAATAAAATTTATCATGCTTTGGGTAAAGACTTTATACAAGTTAATCTAGAATTAAGAATAAGTGAGATTTTATATCACTTGAGGTGATGAATCCTTTCTTGAGCACTCATCCACTTTGCTTTATGGTATACCCAACAATACCCTGTTTAGACATTTGGTTGCCTCTAAGCCTATAAAAGCGAAATCAAAGTATGTCATTCCCTATATAGGATGACCTGGTGTCTTCAGTCTGAGGACTAGTTGCACGACTATCACATAAGAACATATTCCATAGACACTAGAGTAAAATACCAAATGGAGTTCTCATAGTAAGTCATGTTTAGTGAACTGGTTCTTTAATAAGCCCGTACATGCTATCTTCAAATATCCCATATACTTTTATCTATGAGATCAATTATTTACTTTCTCAGTAAAAAGGCTTAACATTTACTAGTCTTTGAACATTGTCAATGCCCTATCTTGACAATATAATGACCATGAACAATTTTAAGAACATGGTTTTGATGCATAGTGATCTCATAATTGTAACAACTTTACAATTCTCTTACAAGGTTTTTATGTTCAATGTTCTTCATCCAATTAGTACTTAATAACTTCATATTATAGCACTAACATGATAGAACACCTTTATCACATATAGTTATATGATTAAGTATGCATTAAATGATAATGTATATTCCTTGACCATCCAATTGGCTCAAGGGCATATACAAACACCTCATTCACAAAAATTGAAACCAAAGCAGTAGAGACACATTCCCGGATCCAAGATCTCCATGTTCAGTTGAATCCCATCTTAAACATGGTCAAGTCCAAAAAATCCCAATGTACGCTATCATATGCCTTCTCGAAGTCAACTTTGAAGAGGAATCCTCCCATATTATTCCTCTTCATAATATCAACCATTTCATTTACAGTGAAAGCGTAATCTGTGATCTATTCCTCAAAAGCCTAGCAACCACCTAGTAAATGCTTCTAATAAGACTAATTGGCCGAAACTGATTCAACATTCTTGCATTGGCAACTTTCGAGATAAGATTGATGAACGAAATAATGACTCTTCTCCCAAGTTTACCATCGACAAAAAAGCTATCCATAAATGCCATCACTTCACCTTTAATATCCTCTCATTGGCTTTTTAAAAAGCTCATATTAAAGCCATCTGGCCTCAATGCTTTGTTTCCATCACATTTCAAGATTGTATTCCATACTTTTTTTTTAGTGAAACAAGCATCCAATGAATAAGCAAACTCCTTTTTAAGTTGTTTGAAGTTGCAACTCATATCTTTTACCTTGGCATCAAATCTTTTATCATAAAACTTAGTAAAATGTTTGACCACCTTTTTTTTAATCTCCACTGGGTTATTAACAACCAAATTCTACACCATTATTTCTTTAATGGCATTACACACCTTTTAGCTAAGGCAATAACATGATAGTACTTTATGTTCTGCTCACTTTTTTTTCACCCACTTAACTATAGACTTATACGTTCATGCTTTTTCGTTAATCCAATGCAACTCCCAAAGTTTAGCTATTTTCTCAATAATAGCTTGTCTTTTCGAAAACTATCCCCCTCTCTTTCTTATTCAGCACTCAGTAATTGAATTTCTTCTTCAAGGAAAAGAAGAAGATGAAATAAGAAAAGAGTGTCCGAAATAAGTTGGGACTTTTTGTCACTTTCCCTTTGTTAAGGGAAAGTTACTTTCTCTCTGTGAGTTAAAGGAATTACATTCCCTTAACTGATTTCAATGACATTACAATTGCAAACATATTCTCTTCCCTTTATTACAAACCAAAGGTTGCAAAGTCATTACACACATCCTTTCCTTTGTCTTAATGAAATTGCAGTTGGATATCCAAAAACTGCCTTCATCATATATACTAAATCAATTGCACTCTTTTATTTATATTTTTTTGAAAGCATAAGAAATCTATTTATTAATGGAAGATTAAAAGGGTTGATTGGCTAAATATGCCACGCCACCCTTGTCTGATAGGTGTTGCATGGCTATCAAGAGATATGGCTGACATAATTTGTGGAACCCTAATAAGGTGGGTTCGTTTGGCTGGCCCTCTTAAAAAAATAAAAAAATATTTATTAATGGAAGATTTATTAAAACACATCCTACAAAACAATTGTGGTATAAAATAGCATAAGAAAAGATATAAGATCTCCATTTTTATTTATCCTATGTATTAAAAACAAAAAAATAAATCAATTTGGTTGTAATGGGATCAAATAGCAATTTAACTACACTCTTAACTAGTTTTGTGAATTATCTATACTCCCAAAGTAACTATCCAATTTGTACACAAAAATTAAATTAAATAAGAAATTTTCATTTTAGGATATGTTAAAATTATATATATTTCATATTAAACTTTTTAAATTTTCTTAGTTAAACATCAACCGTAAAGATTAAAATTTTAATATTCTAAAATAAAAGTTTTCATTTAGTTGCATGTGAATACAAAACATGTAAATAAAAATGTTTGATTGCTTCATTTCAAGTTGAATTAACAATCTATTCATGCATTCTAATAACTCGAATAGCATGTATATGAGGTTGGTGTAGCTACCTAAATGAGAGTTACACCTATTTGTTTATGGATAGAGTTGGGTCAGCATTCAGATTCTAATTTTTTTTAACTTAAAAGTTATTATGAAGTTCTTATGAAAAATAATAGTTTCTAAAATTAAGCTAAAACTGTTTGGTAAGTAGTTTGGCAAAATAAATGATATAAACTCTAATTTTAGTTAAAATTACCATAAAGGGTATTCATGTCATCTTCAATTACCTAATAAATCAAAGCGGAACAAGTCTACTTTGAGCTTATATACGATAACAAGTATGCTTTGAGCTTATATACGATAACAAGTCAGCTTTAAGCTTATATAGGATTTCAAACGTTAAAATTAAAAAATCCATACAGAATCAAAAACAGCTTTTAAACTTTCTATAATAGTAATAGTAATAGATTTTTATTAATTTAGCAAGCAATCGGACCATGATACTTTAATTCTCAAGAAAGAAGAGAAAAGAGAAAACGATGTATTTGACATTAAAATCTTTTTTGGTGAAAAAAAGAGAATTTTTGAATAATATCTGAATGCGATTTTGAATTTTGAGTTTTTTTTCTCTTAATCTTTGTAAGAAGAAAAAAAATTCAGATTTTGCTATTCTATTGCTAGATCTTCTTTTTTTTTTTCTCTTTTTTTCTAGCAGTTTTTCTAGAAATAGAGGTAGAGAAGAAGAAGATCTTGATTTACGTTAAAGAAGGGTGATTTGCAGAGGAAGAGAGAGAAGAGGGAGGTCGATTGAGAGAGAAAGGTATTGCTTGAAAAGTTAACATATTGTTAAAAGAAAAGAAGAAAAAACTCCTATCTAGAGCTTTTCTGTAGCTTTTTTTTTTTAACTTTGCTCTTTAAAAAAAACTATTTATTTTTTTAGGACTTTTTAAAATCTTGTTTAGCCTGGTTTCTACTTTTAGGAGATAGATAAGTTGAAGAAAAGCCAGGCCAAACAAGCACATAGGTTGTTTTCACCTATTTTTAACAATTCTTAAATGATTAGAGTTTAAAATTTTATTCTGTTATAATATTTTTAAACATATTTTAATGTTAAAATTTAATAAAATATCACATTTATCAATAAAATAAGTTAATCTGTCCAACTAAGCTAATATTATTCAAAAAAATTTTGTCAAGAATGACTCATAATACTACAGAATAAGGTAATTCAACAGCAAATACCTCTGGTAATATCACACCCCAAACTTAAGGATTTAAGACATGACATATGCTACATACTTATGAGACAAATCCCATAAGCATGTAAGGCAATAATATCATACTTAATCAAATGTAATATCTACAAAGTCTTTACAAACTTTACATTTTACAAAACATCAAGTCTCTAAATGTCATATTAAAATACAATTCTCCGAAAGATACAAAATTTTCATTTAACATTTTTTTACAAACTAAAAACTGAATTCTCACATCAAAGCTTATAATTATCTAAGGGTAGATGTTAATCTTGCTAACCAAAACTCTCGCCAAGCAAGCCTAATTCCCAAACGTGTACAAATGTCAAAATCTATAAAAGTGTGGAGAATTAAAGGAATGAGTACATCCACTCAGCAAGTAACCAACATCTCCTCAGTTGAATTAATCATACTTCAAAATATTTAGGCCAAAATTACTAATATTCATATAGATATCAAAATATAATTTCGAGTAATCTCATTTATAATCATACTGTTCCAAAATTTCATTTCCAAATAATAAAACCAAACATAATTTTCACAAATATTTATATTTTGGTAGTCTCATGTAGCATGCTATATCCACACTTAACTCCTGTGCCATAGGTCATAATCATAATAGAAACCACAATTAACTCCAACGGCATAAGTCATAATCATATCAAAAACCATAATTAACCCTAGTGGCATGGGTCATAAGTATATCAAAAGTAGGCATTGACTGCACTAAACAAATACCACAAATATCACTATTCTATAATCGATGGTACAATTGGAAAATCAATCTTTAATCACAAAGTATATATCGACATGGCCAACAGTTAACCTTCATTGCTAGGATTATAACATAGCCATGTTAGGAGACAAAATAAAACATATTTCTCATTACCTAAATTCTCAAAAGAGTGTTATCCACTTTTACAAAACACATCTTGTGCGCATCTAAAACATAATCGTTTCAAACTAAGTATTCACAAAGATAATCATCTATGCATACATTAAACAAAATCATATTTGAATTTCAAAATCAGAAATCATGCTTTGCATAATTCATATTCTAAATCTAATATACGAAAATCATATATATACATTCTGCATGCTCAACCCAATTTTAATAAATCATAGGACAAAATATATTATACATAATATATGAAATTTAAATTTACATTAAGGCTAATTTTTAGGGTATGAAAATACTGAAGGGATATTAATCACTTACTTGATTTGCTAAAACCAAAACTAAAAGATAAAGTCAGAATCTTCTTAAAGCCTATTAATTCAAAATACTCAAAATTAGAAACCAACATTACGAATTTATCAAAATGAACTATGACTTTTTACTGGACATTCTAAAGCATTTCAGATGTAGTGCCTCTTTTTTTAATCAAAACTAATTTTGATTAAAAATAAAAATGGACTTTCTTTAATAAGTTATAAATACATAAAACATTCAAAACTTACAAACTCATAGGTTATCGTACAAAATCAATAACATACGAGGTTGGGTGAAAATACTTTAAATATAATTCAAAATTTAGTTTTTGAAGATTTCTAATAAATTTTTCCAAAATATAATTCAGAAAATAATTTATCAGATAAATATTTCTTCATACACAAATTCACTAAAATTAAATACCTTTAATTTCTTTAGTTTCTATAAAACTAGGTCAAATTTAGGTCAAGAGTAATTTTTAAAATAATTAAAAATAAATTTTCCTAAATTCTAAAATTTCATATTTTCGTAGCCATTTGGGTTACTTTTGACCCTTATGACTCTTAACTGAATTGTCTCCAGTGATGAAATCAAAACCAATTTGAAGTATTCATGTGATATTAAAACATTAGAATTTGTTTTGATGAAAAAGATTACAAAATTAACAAATTACAAAAGCCAAAAGTTTGAAAATCATCACAGATATACCTAGATTTTTAAGTTATTAGTATGAATGAACCATTTTTGAACCTTTGATTCTCTTAACACAAAAAGCCCTTAATAGAGCTATTGACACAAAACTAAATACCACAGTTCATACTACAAAATACCTCAAAGAAATGGCTCAAAACTTTACCAGAATATAGAGTTTCGATTACTCAAAGTTGGATCGTCAAAACTGTTAAAAATGAGTTTCCTAACCAAGTTCAAAAGTTCATATCTCCTTAACCACAAAGCCAAATGAGATGTTACAAAAACCATTAAAAAGATCTTTTCAAGACCTTTTTATTGGTATCCAATCATGCTACCAAAAAGTCACTAGAACAGTACTGAATTTGAATGAAAATTGCAAAAATACAAAATAATTTAAGATTTTTGTATCTAAACTAAGAAAAATACAAAATCTAATCATA
Organism: Theobroma umbraticum; assembly: GCF_002168275.2. NCBI lineage: Eukaryota > Viridiplantae > Streptophyta > Magnoliopsida > Malvales > Malvaceae > Theobroma > Theobroma umbraticum. Next base: position 5,573,125 of record NW_018397258.1, on the reverse strand, counting down.
CTTTAATTAGCACCTCCTTGAATTCTTTCCTTTTTCTCTATCCTTCTCCACCTTCTTCTCCAAGGTTAAGTTATTTTGACTCCCTATCATTTAAACCTGATGATAAAACTGATGTTAACTTTGACCGTCTTATATTTTAAACGTGATAATGTAAATTAACCTTAATTTCCTTTTCAAACTTGATATTATAAACTGACCTTACCTTCCTCTCTTAAACATTACACATGCTTTCTTTAAACGTTGATAATGTAAACTGACACTAACAAAACTATTATATTTGCTTAAGGACTCATTTTTCTATTCTCTTTTTATTAATAAACCCAAAGGTCATATCTACAACTATAAAAAGTTTGACTTATATTATATTTATTTATTTAATAAAGACTATAACTTAGTAATTACTAATTCCTTTTAATATAACTACTTAAGTAGAATATTTTTGAAGGTATTACAAATAATACTAAAGAGAGACTCATAGTATATGTCTTTAAAAAAAAAAGCAAAAACTTTTTTTATTTATCCAAAAGCAGATATTGTACTGAAAAGAATTAAATACCGTATGGGGCTGACCTAGCGTTCCAGTGTTGCTATTAAGTAGTACGGCGTACTATTTAGGCGGCCTAACCTTTCTTAGATGCTTTTTGCTATTATCTTTCATGTTTCTTTTGATCTCTTATTATTCAAACAAAATTTTTAATTAGTAAAAAATAATATGAGAAGAAATATAAAAAAAAATACATGATTGCTTAAATTATTGAATAATTCAAAAGACCAGCTAATGAAACTTTGATCCAATTATATAATAACGGCTTAAAATAATTAGGTTGCTTTGTTGTTAGAGCATACTTGGCTGAGTTATTTGCATCAGTGGGCAGCTTGGTTGTAAGAATATTACGAAAACTAGGAACAGAAATTCAGCATTAATTCACCTGTACCATTTGAAAACGTGACCAATCCTAAGTTATAATTACCTGAACCTACATAGAATCTACGTTGTATACACATCCACCAGTCATTTTGGAATCCCTTCTCTCTTACATACTGAACATTTCTCTATAAAAGGGACAGTGTACTCCGTCATGAACCCATCTCGTATCTGGTATAAGCAGGTTCTTTTTAAGTAATCAAACACAATGACTGGTCGATCTTGTTTCTCTGCCTTCCTGTTACTTCTTATTACACTGGAATTCATCACGGTTATGGGGGTGGCTCAGTGCGGACGGATTGTGGCTAACGATGTAGACCGGATTCAATTCGCCCTGAACTTGGAGTTCATTGAAGCAGAATTTTTTCTGAATGGTGCACTAGGTATGGGGCTTGATGCTATGGCACCTTCTTTGGCTCAAGGAGGTCCTCCTCCAGTGGGTGCAAGGAGGGCCAATCTTGACGGAAGGACCCGTAGAATTATTGAGGAATTTGGTTATCAGGAAATTGGGCATCTCAGGTTCCCCTGCAAGCCTACTATGCATCTTACTTTTTGCTATTTGTGCATGGCAGTACTAATTAATTGAAAACTAATCAGTAATTAATCAATGTACTATAATTATTATTTTTGTATAAGTGTTGTAAAAAATTATTTCGCAGGGCGATCATAACAAACGTAAGAGGATTTCCACGGCCTCAACTAAATCTCAGCGTGGAGGCTTTTGCCACTATGATGAACCGAGCAATGAATACTACTTTATCTCCTCCATTCAATCCGTACGCCAACACGATCAACTTTCTGTTGGCATCATACATTATCCCTTACGTGGGACTCGTAGGTTACGTTGGCACTATTCCTAACCTTGTCAGCAGCAGCAATCGACAGGTAAAAATCTTAATTTCTTTGTTGAATCTATATAAAATCGCAAGCAATTCATATAATCCAGGAGTCCTTCCATATTAAAATGTTTTCTGTCAAAAGAAGAGTCAAAACTTTAGGCTAATTTGTGGAAAAATTTTCAAATTCTTCTGCCCTCATTCTTGTTATATGGTATATTTGCTGGTATAGCTGGCTGCTTCACTGTTGGCGGTGGAGGCTGGACAAGACGCAGTTATACGAACATTACTCTACGAAAGGGCTAATGAGACAGTCCCGCCATATAGAATGACCGTAGCAAATTTCACCAACCGTATCTCAGAACTTAGGAACCGGCTTGGCATGTGCGGGGTGAAAGACGAAGGTTTGATAGTACCGTTACAACTCGGAGCAGAGAATCGAACTACCAGTAACATCCTATCAGCGGATGTTAATTCGCTTTCGTATTCACGGACACCACTGGAAATTTTGAGGATAATATATGGAACTGGGAACGAGAGTAGGCCTGGTGGATTTTTTCCTAGTGGTGGATCTGGGAGAATTGCCAGGAGCTTGCTTCGTTGAATCTAAGAGGCTTGAAGCATTGTTGGATGGCAGCTAAGCTTTACAAGTACGATCGTGGGAGAAGATAATATATAAATAAATAATATCAGTAATTAATAATGACATATTTGTCTCTTCTTATTTGGAATAAGTTCCCAAAACTAAATGGTACTTAGTAAGTACTGATATATGTCACAAAAAAAGCAATAATAATTTAAACAATAATGGGCACTTTGAAATTTATGCAATTTTATATATTTAAATTGTGCAAATATATGTGAAAATCTCTGGTGAATTTATATCATAAAAATTACTATCAAATTGTTAATTAAGCATCTAAAATTAATCTGTGACGTGAAAGTGATATTGATTTTAAAGCTAAAATGACAACGGTCGGATGAAGTAAGATTCCGATCTTATATGACACTCTAGCTGTGGACTCCACTTATATTCTTTGAGTTGACTTATCTTTTCTTTTGCTTTCGGCTTATTTTATTTACTTCTTTTTTATAGTAACAAGCCAGGAGTTCATGTAGAGAAAAATCCAAACCAGGGAAAAAACTGATGTCACAAACACAACAGAAAAAAGGGTCCAACTCTAATGGCCCAAGGCCCAGAATATTTATATATACTAGTGTGCTGCCTTTGCCGTGTGCTTGAGATGCCAACCTTTTTTTATTTTTACAATTAAGTTGAGAATAGTTTGTATGTAAATAATATAATTTGATAATAAGTATATATAGAAATAAAAGTGTTTTATCTATTGACAAATTTAGTGTTTAGTGTATTTATGAGACATGCTCAGAAGAGGGGTAAACATGCTTGTTGTCATGGTGTTATAAAAAATTGCAGACTTAAATTCAGGGCTAGGTAGATATTGAGTGGGATGATGTCTTGATATCAATATTACCAAAAAAATCAATACACTGGCATATTCAATGTACAAATTTAGTTACTAACATGCATGCTTAGAGTATTATTCTAATGTTGATTAGATTGATAACTTCACAAAAAATTTCAAAATGTTATTGGAGGCTGCAAACAAATTCAGAGCTCTAAAATATATATATCAACATTAAAAGAAATTACTATAGGAGTTATATGGTTTTGTTAGTGTTTGTTTTTCAATGCTAGTTTATCCAAAAAATTTATAGGCAGCTTGGATAAAGAGTTGACAATATGCAATTTGTCTTTTCAATATCAACCCAAAAATATTCATACCGCATTCAATCCATCAATTTATATAAATAAAAAGATTTCTTTGAAGGTTGGGAGATTCTCAACATCCTTTATTTGTCATTATCCTGAATTAAAAGAAAATAGAAGCAGGAAATAGTAACTTTTAATTTCCATTTTAGTAAGGGCAAAAGAACAGAAAATATAAAATTACAACTCTGAAAACAGAATAGTAAAGCACCAAAAGCAATAAAACCTAAAAAGATAAAAAAAAATAAAGCTTAGCCAATAAGTATGTCATCAAACAAACAAAAGATGAAATAGAAATAAACAAAAGTACTTTTAAATTTCTACAATATAAAACAGTAACCAAAATCATCCTGAATTCTATATGTAATGAATAAGACCTTAGCTATTTACAAAATATATTACCATTAGCTTCAACAATATTATGAGCAACCTCCTTCAACTCTCAAAGTAGATAGGAGAAAGAACAAAATTTGCTTAAAGAAACCAACATAGTTTGTAAATTGAACCAAACAATAAAAAAATACTATCAAACATATCCAAGCTCAATAGCTTAATAATAAAAAAATATTTATGTAATTTGATAGTGCATTCTCTTCCAATTGTATCGTTTTAACAATAATTGTGTTATTAAGAAACAGTCCAAATTTCTCTTGGAAGATATCATTTTTTGTTGCTAAAGGAAGAAAAGGTTGACCTGTGATTCGCGAAATGTAATGAATTCAGATGCGCTATGGGTGGTATTGTAGACTTTTTGATTTAAGAATAGAAGATCTTCTTGTGAGTATGAGATTGATTTTTCATGCATTTTTGTTTGTCGGTCAATTCTTCCCTTAACAACGAAAACGGTTTTTTTTAGCCGCTAATAGACCATCAATGAATGCACAAATTGTTAATGAACTTAACAAATTGTAGAAAACATGGGTTGGTAGCGAAAATTGAGTGGAATAAAGACATGAAAAGCAGACTTGAACATCACGTTTGTATAGTATCACAAAAAGATTAAAGGAAAAACATACAACACAAAACAAATAAACTAATTGCAATAAATGTTAATAAATCAAGAAATGTCACTCTAACAGTCGGGTGCTCCCAGCTCTCGTGATGGCTGCCCAAAAGAATACGGAGATGTTGAAAGGTTGGGGAAAACAGCAACCTAGAGATAAATACGGCTAATGAATAAACGAGGCGAGAGTAACAAACATATCTGATCAATTAGTGAGGGCAAACAAAAATTAAAAACAGCAAATGTAAACTAAAGCGGATGCTGCAACGATTATAACATAACTAAATCACCATCAACGACAAGTATACTATATGCATTTATAAAAATATTACAGATAAAAGTAATATCTATTTTCAGGATGTGTGAGTCCTAAAACTCAACAATTTGACTTAAAATGAGTAGCTATCAATATTTTTTTTTTAGATGTGATTGATCGTCTAAATGAATCTACTTTTCCTAATGAGGTCTTAGGCTTAATTTAAGTTCATTAAAAAAAATAGATTCTAGTCTATGAAGTAGATTAGGTTCGGAAGTGCTTTACATGAGAGGAAGGTATTAGCACCTCATAACATCCATTTGATAAATACCTAATTAATTATGTATCCTTTAATCCTTATTAAATAATGTCTAGTTCAAAATTCAATTAATTTTCTTTACCTATTTTTTATTTTCTTATTATTTATTTTTTGTTAGTTTTTAAAAATAAATAAATATTCATGGTATTGAAATTTTTTCAAAATCTCCAAACTCTTATGGCTTAATTTTGAAAAAATTTCTTACCCAGAAATTCTCAAGAAGCCACCTTTTTTTGTATTTTTGAGATTTCATCATTAGAGAATTTATTTATTTAATTTCATATTTTTGTCTTTTTATTTTATTGAAATATTTATCTAAATCTTTGGTATTGAAAATTTTCCAAAATATCCAAATTCTTATGGTATAATTTTGAAAATTTTCTTACCTAGAAATTCTCAAGAAGCCACCTCTTTTGGCATTCTTGAGATTTCATCATTGGAGAATTTTTGTAAATTTATGTAAACTCTTAATTTTTAAATGACCAAAAAATACAAAATAAAAATCATAAAAAAATAAAAATAAAAATAAAAGCTCACCTAATTGGGCTAAAAAACCCAAAGAGAAAACCAAACTATTGGGTCAATGTTACCCGAAGAATGTAATGTCAAGAATGAAGAGCTTTAATTCTCTACCAAGCGTGCAATGTCATGAATAAAGAGCTCTCTATACCCTATTCAAGAAACTAAGAGACTCTTTATGCTTCTCTTTTCCTTATCTCTCCATTTTAATCATGATAATTTCTTTAGAAATTAAATTGATTCTCTTAGATCTAAAATGAAATTGAAACCCAAGAACCCAAAAACTCCAAAAAAAAAAATTCTCCTCTGCCAATTGTTCTTTCTCAACTTTCTGGCTTCTTTTTTTATCTGTGTTTATCACTGGTGCTTGGGTATATTTTATAGCTTATGTGTTCTATTCCTTCTTGAATTAGTTTATTGAGTTTTAATTCTATCTCACTTAATCTCTCTCCAGATTTCATTTTATCTAGGATTAGGATTGGTACAAACATATCCTTATGTTTTTCAAATTTATCTCTCTTTTTTTTGTTATTTTTATATTTTTTATTTTCAAAATTCAATAAACATTCCAGACAAAATAAGGTGTCTGCAGTTACCCCTATTTGCACATTTTTTGAGAATCAAGAATTGTGCAAAGACATAAACACCATTTTGGTAGAAAAGATAATTTTCCAAAGAAAAAGCTCATCATCTAAAATGAGGCTACGTAACTTTAAAGAAAAAATAAATTCCTCACTTAGAATGAGGCTACGTAACTTTAAAAGAAATAAGTTCCCTATCTGGAATGAAACTACATAACTTTAAAAGTAATAAACTCATCATCTAGAATAAGGCTGCGTATGTTTGAATAGAATAAACTCTTTATCTAGAATGAGGCTACATAACTCTTCATCTGGAATAAGGATATGTGACTTTAAAATCATTTTTGAATGCATATGACATAAAATGTTATCATGGTATGCAAATGCTTAACTATTATGATAACATGCATCCATATTTATGGTTTTTTCAGAGGTCCTCAAATTCCATCATTGATTTTTTTTTCCTAGCTTCTTTAATCAAATCATGGCTTATTCTTTAATTTAAGTATCCATACTTGATCCATTTAGACTTTTCTAGGTACATAACGTAAGCTTGGGCTAGGGGTTCTGAAAGAAAAGGTAAATAGGCCCAAATTATACATTTAAAGGTAATCAAACTAAAGATCATTTCTCGTCATGTGAAGGATTCTCCTCAAGGCCTTAGTCTTGGTATGCTTTATGGGTCTTTTTTGCTTTTGTTTTTTTACTTTTTTTTTCATCATTTTTTATTTTTTCTTTGTATGATGTTGAGACCTAATCAATATAAGGCATTTTTACCTTGAAGTAAAACCTCTATCATTAATCCTTTTTACATTTTTCCCCCATTGTGGATGGTGATCCTTGGTTAAGGTTCAATTTAAAAAGAATTCAATAAGCTCAAAGGAGATAACAAGTGGATAATTTAATATTTGTGAAGGGAATATGAAAGATAGCCTTTTGTTATCTCAAGTGTGGTTACTTTCATTAAAGAGCAATCTTTAAAGATTTTTTTTTCAATTTGCGTATCTCAAGTGCATTATGTCACCATTAATTTTTTTCTACTTTTCAAGCTTGATGCACTTCAATTTCTACTTGATTAGTTTACATTCTAGTTTCAACAACAGTTTGAGTACCACAACATCTGGGCTAAGTCTTGGCATATATTGGCATGATCAAGAAAACATGTCCATATATGTTTGAAGAAATTAGTTCATGTCTTTTTGTTGGCAATAGCGACAAGCCAATTAATTGTTTCAATGACTTCTTGATGAGGTGTGATTTGTCATTTTTCTTGTTCAACTGTTCTCAGCAAGTCAAGAGACAAAGTGTAATCATCTGCATTCTCTTCATTATCAAGTCTATAAATGTTTATATTTCTTTCAAAATAAAAGCCTAGATTATTATCATTATCTTCACATTCATTATTCAAATGCCTATAAATGTATAAATTAAAGAAATGTGAGGATGTATCATGAAATTAATGCATGGAAGAGGAGATATGAAAATGCACCACATGAATCATTTATTAGATACGATAAAATGAATAAAAGATGCTTTTCACACATTTAAACCTTCCTCGTTCTTGGGCAAAAGCATGGGGTTTAGGGTGGTAAGTGGGATAAGGTTAATAAGGAGTGTACCCTCTTGCTTGATGCCCTTCATATGTGATTACTTGTGCTTCGTCTTCTTTTTTTTTAAGCATGTTTCTTTTCCTAAGCTCTTCAATCTTACCACTCTTAATTGTTCTTTTAATTATCTCACTTAATAGAACCATGTCTGTAAAGTTCTTGGTGGCATATCCAATCAACCTTTCATAGTGTGGGGCCTTTAAAATATCAACAAACATTACTGTTATTTCCTTCTCAATCAAAAATGGTTGGACTTGTGAGGTAGTACCTTTCCATCTCTAAGTATAGTCCTTAAAGCCTTTAGTAGCTTTCTTTTCCATGCTTTGCAAGGTTAAACGGTATGGAGCCATGTCTGCCACATGTTTGTAATAAGCTATGAATGCTTGTGTTAAGTCTTTCCATGAATGCACATGGCTTCTATCCAATTTGCTATACCATCTGATAGTTGATCCTATAAGGTCGTAATGGAAATAATGGATCTACAACTTACCATCGTGAGTGTAAGCAACCATCTTACAACAATACATGCATAGTGACATGTGCCATTAGATATTTAGTCCCTTCGTACTTTTCAAAGTCTAGAACCTTAAACTTGGGAGGAATCACTAGTCCAAGTACAAGACTCAATTTTAATGCATTGATGAATCCCAAGGCATCTATCTCATCCATAGCACACAATCATTCCTCTAAGAGGTCAAATTTTTTCTCTGCTTTCACATTATCCATAGCCTCGAACATACCTTTACTCAACTTTTCTTGTTATCTTGGATCATCCAAACTAGGAACTGCAATAAGATTAATAAGGTTTTCTTTAGGGGTGGTTTCTTGCATTGATGATTTTTCGTCATAATTAGGATGTCCTCCCATAAGTAATATGGGGTACTAGTGTTGTTTTTGAGATATTGGTGGTTGGTACATGGAATCATTATTGCTTAAGGTTTGTTCATTAGCTGGGTTGGCAGGTTCTTCAACCACTTTTGTCTTTTTGCTAATGTTCATAATTAACTCCATCATTTTATCTAATTGCTCTTTTATCTCTTCTTGAGATATCTCTATTTAATCCATTTGCATAACGTGTTCTTTTTCCATGTACATCTTATATTTTTCAAAATTTTTCAAACTCTTAAAACATAATTTTGAAAGATTTTCTCATTTAGAAATTCTTAAAAAACCACCTTTTTTGGCATTATTGAGATTTTATTATTAGAGAATTTTCATAAATTTATGTAAACTCCTAATTTTTAGATGACCAAAACATTCAAAACAAAAATAAAAATAAGAATCATAAAAAAGAAAAAAAGAAAAAAAAATCTCATCTAACTAAGCTGAAAAAACCCCAAAAGAAAACCAAATTATTAAATCAATGTTACCTAAAGAGTGCAATGTCAGGAATAAGGAGCTCTTTCTACCAAACATGAAATGTTAAGAATGAGAAGCTCTCTCTAGACCTTATTCAAGAAATTATGATACTTTTTTTTCTTCTCTTTTCCTTCTCTCTTCCCTTTAATCAAGATAGTTTCTTTAAAAACTAAATCGATCCTCCTAGAACTATAAAGAAATTGAAACCCAAGAACCTAAGAACTCTAAAAAAAAATTTTCCTTTTCTCCTCCACCAATTGTTCTTTCTCAATTTTCTCTATTTTTTTTTCTCTATGTGTTTGGCATTGATGCTTAGGTACATTTATAACCAACGTTTTCTATTCCTTCTTGAACTAGTTTCTTGAGTTTTGATTCAATCTCACTTAATCTCTTTTCAAATTTTCAATTTAATCTAAAATTAAAATTGATGCAAACATGCCCTTATCTTTTTCATATTTATCTCTCTTCTTTATTTATTATTTTTATATTTTTTTTATTTTTAAAATTCAATAGACACCCCAAACAAAATGGGGTGTCTACATCTATGGGTAAAATATTTTATATATCCATAACAACCAAAGTTACATACAATTTTTTGACATCAATAATACAAAGTTTTGTAACCACGTTTGGTAACACTAACTTGAAAGTTAATGATATTTAACATGTAATCTTGTAATTTTAGAATGGACCAATGTTATTCATGTGCATCACATCATGATTCCATAACAAGGAAAATGTTGATATATGTTTTAAATCAGCAGTAATAATTGGGGGAAAAATCATAAATAAAGCCTAATCTTTTGATAACATACCACTAAACAAACATGGGAAAATCAAAACTACAAAACTTGATCACATGTGTAGGGAGAAACTTCGAGATAAAAGCATAAATTGTTTGGTATCAACGTAAAGAAGAAATTTAGCACACATTTGTCTAGTGATTGTACCAAAAATGAGAAATATCCGATAACCATTGAGCTATGGGATAGAAAAAAATTAAGATCGAAAAGTTATCCATACAAATAGCAATGAACAGTCAATTTGGTATTTCACTCAAGTGTCTATGGAATATATTCTCATGTGATATTCGTGCAACTAGTCCTTGGACTTAAAATACCAAGTCATTTTGTATGGGGAATGACATACTTTAATTTCACCTCTATGGGTCTAAAGGCGACCAGGTGCCTAAACAGGGTGTTTTTGGTTATACTATGAAGTATACAAAAGTAAATGAATGGTCAAGAGAGGATTCATTACCCCAAGTGATATGAGGGGATGTATCTCACTTGTTCTCAATTCTTGATTAACTTGTATAAAAGCTTTGGCCAAAGCATAATGAATTTGAGATTAACTTGTATAAGGTTAGTCATAAATTATGAGACCTAATATGGAATCTTATAAGTAGACACTGAGCCATGTTTTATGATATATTTAAGATATTTGATGAAAGAATCGTATTGCACTAAGAGGCTTATCATTGAAGGGTTTCGTCAAATTCTTAATTGATTCTCTAACATTTGACCGGTCATGATATATTGCTAGATGCCATTCATGATCTATAAATATAAATCAATTATCAAATTGATAGTTAATTAGGATTTATATTTATTGCCAACATGTTAGAAGCCTAATGGATCACACACATTAAGTGATATGATTGAGATTAAATAAGAATAATCAATTAAGTGGAACTTAATTGAAATAGATCAAAATAAAGTGGGATAATTAAGTTCATAAAGATTTAATTGAATTAAAACACAACTGTTGTATCTAGGGTTACAACTTTATTTGGCTATATAAATATGTTATGTTAGCCAACTAAAACTTTAAGCCTTCAGCCACCTCTTAACTGTTTCATAAAATAAGAAAAGAAAAATAATTTTCTTTGCCTAACAAAACAAAATTCGATAAGAATTTTTTATTTTTTTGTTTTAAAACAAAACTTGCTAGTATAAGTAAAATCCTATCTTTGAGAAGGTCTTATTCGATCACTGCATGGATTATTATTAAAAACCAAACACTTGCGTAGCTAAAGATTTGACAAATCTTAAAGGTGGAGAAGCAAAGATTTTAGTTATAGGATTTTAAACCATTTTATCCTTTTTTCGAGGTTTCTTGCTTCATAACAATCATTTTTTATTTAATTGACTTCTGATTATGATATTTAAAGTAAAGTATGTAACTCTTAAATTTATGAATATTCATAATTAATTTAAAAATTATATAAAAAACATAAACATTGATCTTGTAAGATTCGACTGTTTCTCTAATTAAATGCTAGTTTATTATTCTGCTACGTTATATTTTAATTTTTTGATTATTTTCATATTTGAGCATGAAGTCGAATCCCAGCACCTACCTTTTTGAAGATTATTAATTAAGAACGTTCCTTAATTGATTTATCTAAAAGGTCTCAACTATGTATCTACTTTGGGATGCTTAAATAATTAAAATAATCCAAAAGCAACTTGGAAGAGGGTTGAATGTATTGGTTATTAACCTAGTTATTATTATCATACGATACGCGATACTTATTGTGTGATACGACACGATATTAGTAGAAAATAATACATATTTATAATTGTATCGTATTTGATCAAATATCGAAAACATATCGTACGATATATAATACATATTTTATGATACAAGATGTATCGTACGATACAATCAATACACTTTTTATAAACTTAATTTTAATTAATTATTAATAATTTTATTTTTTATTATTTTTTTGAATTGAAATATGAAAAATTATATTTTACAAGCTTCAATCTTTAGATTTTAAACAAAAAATACTAAAAAAAAATTGAATTCCCTTTTAATTTTAAGATGATAAATTTTTTTATATTTTAATTAATAAATTAATATAAAAATATATATTTTATTTAAAAGTCTATATTATTAAGTAATTGGTTGAAAATTAAATTAAAAAAATAATCATCTTTTCAATTTATACCCTATAGTCTTCAATTCCATTAAAACATATATTTTTTTATTTTTTATTTTTTATATATAAATGTTATTTATAATTAATTTTAAAATTTTTTATTGTATCTTACTATATGATATAATACTCGATACTAAAAAATAAGATTTCGATACATGATACATATCTTTATTTAATAATTATGGTTATTGAAAATTAATAACTAAGAATGATTTGTATTTTATAGTAACATCTATTTTCTGTTTTTTTTTCTTTGATAAACCTTGTTTTCATTTGATAGTTTTTTCACATACATGTATATATATATATATATATATATATATAATGGTGAAAACGCATATTGCAAATTAAATTGGGAAGGGCTTAAGCCCAAAAAAGCTGCGGAACAAAACCTTTTTTCAATGATTTTGTGGCCCAAAATATAAGCAGAGAGCGAGAGAGAGAGAGGACCTCCGAATGAACTTTCCTCCACTGATTTTGCTTCGAGGATTCTCCTCTACTGATTTTGCCTTTACTTTCAAGATGGCATATTGATGTTCTTGGTCTATGGGCTTGTGTTTGCTAATGGACTTTCCCTTTATACCGAAAACAAATATGGTTATAACCGCGAGCTAATCAATTTTTATTGAGGAAGATAAAGACAAAGGAATAAAAATTAAAAATATAAAAATTAATATGTTAAATTTAATTAATAATAAAAAATAATTTTATATAATATATAAATAAAAAAATTTATAATAGTATTCTAGGAAAATTATATTCAATCATATTTTTTAGATTCAAATCATTAATTATTGATTATATACTAAAAAACATTCATTTCTTTATAATTGAGTTTTCGATATTTTGATTTACATTGCTCTTATTTATGAATTGAAGCATTAAGATTTGATAATTCAAATGTAAGATAATCATTTGAACGATTTGTATTTTTTCTTTTAAAAATTTATTAATTATTTTCAACTTACTCATATTTTAATCAAACTTGAAAAAAAAATTAATACAGTCAATATTTAATATTTTTATTTTATTTTTATTTAAATTTATAGTACTAAATATAAAACTATAATATATAAAATACAAGTAGTTAAATATGATATTTAAAATTAATAATTTTTTTCTTATATAATCAAGATTGTTTAAAGACTACATATTCATGATAATTTCGTTTCAATTAAATATAAAATGTAAAGCACATAAAAAAATATATTTAAATAATTTCTTCTTATATAATTAAGATTAATAAAATAATGATATATTAATGAAATTTTAACTAACAGTGAAATACTACAATTTATATTTAAGAATTAAATAATAATTTATTAATTTTTAAAAATTAAAATCATTAAAAATAAAATCTATGTAATAGAAGAATGAAGAACATGACAAATAGAAGATAGATCCACATATGAAATAATAAAAAAATATATTTGATATTTCGTAAAAATTTAAAAAAGAAAATCTATAAAAATTTAAAACATATGGATAAATAGAATTAGAATATAAATAAATAAATAAATAAAATAATAATAATATAAATTGAGAAAAGGAAAAAAATTTAAAATCGAGTGAGGTATGTAGAATTTTTTTGTTATTTTTTATTTATATTAATTATTAAATTAAAAATTATTTTTGAAAGATCATTAAAAGAATATATTAAAAATTTTATATAATATAAAAAAAATTAAAATTTTGGGGGGCATAACATAAGGAGGCTCCGGCCCTGGGTATAGGCTTAAACGGGTGTTGACAACTTGACTTGCAGTCACGTGGCATTATTTTTTGCCATTTGGCTAATTAATCTGCACGAAACTTGATTTAGTTTCATCGAAAGGAGAACATTTTTGTGTACACAGCAAATAACAGTGTACGCCATTCCATCTTATGCAAAGCATGGGGGAGGGGGATAAATATCTAAGCCTGGCCTGATCGACAACCTTATCCAAAAACTTTTGCCTTTGAAAATTGCGTGTGGCCACCTTTTTTTTCTTTGGGTCTGAGAGAAAGAGCATTCATTGCATGTCCTTTTGCGGTGTCGATTTTCCAATAGTAATCGAATCTACTGACATCCCTTGTCTGATTTCTACCCTCAGCAACTTTCCGGGTGCATTTTCTTTGGACGCTGCTTGTTTCCAATTTCACTTTCACTTTTATTCTCATTATTTTACAGATGCACTTTGAAAATATGTTTCCAACCATAGACCAATTAATCAAACTCTAAAGGGCTCAAGATTACATCATCCCAGATGATCCCTCATTCAATGAATTTAAGATAATGATCCCTCCTTAATCCAATCTTTTAACACCTTAAAAAGATCTTTGTTACAACTAATTTTGTCTTTTACATCATGTCCATCAACAAAGGAAAATGAGAAGAATAGTATTGGATTTGACATCAATAATTCACTCCTTACCCGTTTAAAGGTTGTTAAGAAGTCGTTTTCTCCTTTTTCGTTGTTCCCATAAAATGTTTTTTCTTGTCTTTTGTTGTGAAGTGGAAAGTACAGTAAGGACACTGCCTGTGGTGAGGGGAGAGATCGTGGACGGAGAAGTCGGACTCTGAGAGTGAGACAAGCCATATACCCTTGACGCAAGACCGAGATGAACTCCCTCTCTGACACAAGATAGATTCCAGACAATTCTGTTGAAAGCTTCATGGTCTTGGCACTTCTTTCAACCTTATATCATTTCAAATTGAGCTGTCCGAAAGAGGAGAGATAGAGAGGGGGGGTGTATCGTGCATGCGCATCATGGGGCACGCGCGAGAAATATTGGAGTAAAATATGGTTATGATTATGTGCCGCACGGATTTAAACCGGGTGGGGCATTGGCGAAGACCTATGGAAAAGCAAGGGAAGCTACGCATAATGTCAAATATCAATTGATTTGAAGGGTTGGATTGGATGGGTATGATTGTGATTGAATTGCCCCCGAAAGAAAGCTAAGTGCAAAATTATCCGGAACTTTTCATCAAGCAACCAATCACGTAGTATCTTGGTGACACATGCTGACATTAAATTAAAGTAAATGGGGTAATGTAGCTTACCGTAGACTTGGAAGGACACACGCGGGAGTGTGACACCCTCATTTTTTTTTTTTCATGGAGAGCTGAAGAAATGGTGCCGTCTGTTGTCAATTTCAGTAGTATATTTTTTATATTCTTTTTTTAAAAAAATAAAAAAATAAAATTATATAAAAATAATACATAAAAATAAAATTCTCATAACATCATTTAATAAAATTAAAATATTATTTTTATTAGCTTTTTAATTTTTATTTTAATTTTGATGATTCAAAATTTAATGTGTCTATTGAGGGAGGTATAACTTTTGATTGTAGAAAGTCATGTATTTTTACAATAACACATTTGTTCATTTCTGAATATGTGTGTCTGAATGAAGAGGTATATTAGTGATGTTAAACTATCTATAAATATCCATCTCTCTTTCTAAAAAATTCATTCTAAGCATTTCGTGTTTTTAAAATTTTTATTATTCTTCATTTTAAAATTCATTCAAAAATAGTAAAAAGATTTACGAGTTCATCAGATTTTTTATTTGAGTGAGCATTAGAAGATCTTTAAATGATCGTTGTATCTTAGGAATAGGACGTCATCAATTGTTATTTGCACTGAGGTAGCCACGAAATCTACTCTAAAGTCAATGCCTTCTATAGTATGCCTGGAATCAATTTTCACATTCAAACTCTTTCTCATTTCTTTTTGTTATTAATAGTTAAGTCTATGATATTTCTCTATATGTTCTTCTTTATCTCATCGAGTAAAGATTGCAATAATTTCATAGTAGATTTGTTTTTGTATTTCTTTTAAAAAAATGATTTATATTGAAAAACAAATTTCTACAAACTAGAGAAATTCTTTTGACAAAACTGTCGTAGATGGCAAAATCAAATACGTTATTAGTTAACAACCTTAGAACTTTTTTCTGTTATCTCCAATCTTGTTGTTTCTTCAAATGAAAATCTCGATTCTGTTAATCTTTCACAATTAAAATTTTAATTTTAAAGTTACTGAGAATACAAGCACACAAGCACAATTAGATAAAGATGATCTTTGTTATGGTCAGAGGCAAAAATAGATGGGTGGCGGGGGGTGACGACTTCCACCCTTCAATTTTTAATTATTTTTATTTTTGTTTGTATAAAAGTAAAAAAATTATAACTTTACCACCTCTAAATTAATCAAAATAGTTGATTTGGAATAGTGGTAAGGAACTTAATCTAAATTTTGAATGCCTAAGTTCAATTCTTTCTAAGTCCAAATTTTGAAATTATTTTTCTTTTCTTTTTTTTTTCCTTTTTTTCCTTAGCTCATCTAGGCCCAAGTTTTAGAATTATTTTTTTTATTTTTTTCTCCTTTTTTCTTTAACTATTTTTTTATCCTAAAGATGGATTTAATTATTCAAGATTGATGGCATTTACTTGATATTATGCGAGATCCATGTTTATTTTGTTTCCTTTTTTCTTTAGCTCAAATTTTGAAATTATTTGTCTTTTTTTTTCTGTTTTTAGCTCATTTAGGCCTAAGTTTTGGAATTATTTTTCTTTTATTTTTTTCTTTTTTTTTTCCTTAAGTCATCTTTTGATCCTTAAAAATGGATTTAATTATTTGTGATTGATGACATTGAACTTGATATTATGCGAGATCCATGTTTGTTTTTTCTTTTTTTCCTTCAAATTTTGAAATTATTTTTCTTTTCTTTCTGTTTTCCTTTTTTTCCTTAACTCCTTTAAGCCCGAATTTTGGAATTATTTTTCTTTTCTTTTTTCCCTTTTTTCCTTAACTCATTTTTTGATCATAGAGATAAATTTAATTGTTCAATATTGATGACATTGAACTAGATATTTTGCGTGACCCATGTTTGCAAAATGTTTCAACTTTCTCAGAGTTATATGTCAGTTAATGTTAAAGGTAAAAAAATCAGTTAATGTTAAAAAAATCATTGGATATACATTATTCAAGTTATCCCATTGTGCTCAAAAGATACAACATTGCAAACTGGACCTTTGATTTAGACAAAACTAAAGCTACGATAAGATATGTTTTCACATTAGGTGGAGCTGCTGTTGCATGAAAACCCTTCAAACAAACATGTATTTCTTAGTCCTCCATGGAATCCAAGATGACAACCCTAGATAGATAACACAACAAACGAAATGGCCTAAACATTTATTAAAAGATATTCTAATTATAGAAAAACAAAATTCCTACCATTTGCCTTTGTTGTAATAATCAAGTGGCTATTATGAAATGTCAACAATAGAACTAAAATGAACAAAAGAGACATATGCATTTAAGGCATCAAACAATTATGAGTTTAATTAAACATAGAGTAATCACATTGGATTACATCTCTTTTTCAAAAATATTATGGATCCATTAATGAAAGGATTAACTAGAAAGTAAGTCATTGAATTTTCAAGAGGGATGGGACACGAGTCCATTAATTAGAAATTACTAGCTATGGTAACCTAACTTTTTTTATAAGAGATCCTAAGACGAAAATTCAATGCCGTAAAAACAAGTTGTTTAGTGATTAAAGAAGTACCCATTTTTAAGAGTTTTATAGTCCCACTATGATATTATGGTACTTAATATAACGGCCAGGAAAAGTACAAGGTCTGAATGAATTCGTAGCAAATTATGCAAGATATGTTTCCTTTACACATGTCATTGTAAAACTCGCCTATTGGAGTGTGGTTGTGAGGGTGCAACCTATGAAATTAGGCTTTTCTCTAGAGCACTCAAGAAGCAAAATACGAACGCAAGGCTATTAAAGCGTGACCTCATTTAGAACTCAATAAAAATCTCCTACAATGTGTATGATGAATTAAAGCTCAAGCTACAAGATCTTTGTTTAAGAAGTAAGTTCACTATGATTCTTTTAAATGGATTTTCTCATACTAAACGAGGTTTAAGTCCCCAAGACACCTTCATCGAATACATTGTAAAAGACTGTTTTTGTATTCCGTAAATTTTGAATCATGTAGGGGATTGTTGGCTTTTTAATTTTTATTTTATTTTTGGTGATTCAAAATTTAATGTGTCTATTGGGAGAGATATGGCCTTTGACTGTAGAAAGGCTAATACCTTTAGAATGGCATATTTGTTCATTTCTAAATAAGTGTGTTTAAATGAATAGGCACGTTGGTGATGTTTCACTATCTATAAATATCCATCTCTTCTTTCTGAAAAATTCATTCTTAGCATTCCATGTTTCCAAAAACTCTATTCTTCTTCATTCTAAAATTCCTCCAAGAGCAGTTGAGAGATTTACGAGTTTGCCAAATTTTCTATTTGAGTGCACATTAGAAGATCTTTGAGTGGTTTGCTATATGTTGGTAGTAGGATGTCATCAATTACTATTTGCATTAAAGCAACGATGGAAATCTACTCTAAAGTCAGTACCTTCTATAGTGTTCCTCAAACTGGTTTTCACATTCAAACTCTTTCTCATTTCTTTTTGTTGTTAACTGTTAAGTCTCTATTAATTTTTTGTGTGTTCTTCTTTATCTCTTCAAGTATAGATTCCAACAATTCTTAAAAGGATACTTGAGAAACATCATACCAATAAGACATTGAAAAGCTATATTCACAAGAAAATCCACCAAATGATTAGATTCGCGATTCACATGAATAATCTTGACTTATCATTCTTTCTTTAAAAAATCTTTAATAGTTAAAGTTAAATCTGAATTAGCATTTAGTTCATATGTTTCCATTTAAATCACTTGTGTAGCAATTTTGTTGTCCACAGGTAAAATCACCTTACGACATCTCTCGTTCCATGTCATCGACAAACCCCATTAAACTCCTCATAATATTACTTGATATGCAAAACAGTTTTTGAATTTGACTAAGAAATTGTATTTCCAATTCTCATAGTGGTCAAGAATGATACCTTCGTAGTAGATTGATGGCATGAAGTTCGATGAGCTCCATTAATGTCGAGTAGCACCCAACCTTAAGGTGGCGGAGATTGTCCGATCAACAACTCCACGTAAGATTTATTAACACCAGTATGTATGGGAATAAAACACAACCAAGAACGAATAGTATCTTCAAGATACTTTTTAATTAGGATGATAATTACATTTTGGTGGTTAAATATTGCTTCATTCCTCCACTTCCAAAGTGACCACAAAATGATACCAAACAAGACACCCTAGGGGGTATTGCAAGACGAGAAAACCTCCTCTGAGATTCTAATAAAACCAATTAAGCATATTCTAATTGTACAAAAGGCCACAAAGATTAGTATGAATAAAAGAATTGGAAACAATTTTAGTAAGAGGGCAATCGCGAATAACATGCATAACTAACTCAGCTTCTATATGCATCGCAAGCAAAAGAAATTGTTGAAAAATGATGACGTGACTGTTCCAAGTTGGTTAAAAAACCGTCTTTATATGCCAACCATAAAAAGGCATATATGCAATGAGCACCAAGCCACTTCCAAATCAATCTCCAAATGCGATTTTTCATTAAGCGGTTGAAGCTCGCAATATAGCTATATGCTGATTTAATTGTAAATTTTTCAGTTTGTGATACTGCCCAAAACCCTTTGTCTTCTCACGCATCAGACTGGGGGTTTTTTTGAACCAAGATACAATTTGTCATTTCTTGTACACTGTTAGAAACTTTCAATAGTTGTTATTTCTACTTTAAATCCACCATTTACTTTCTTTATCATTTTTTTACCGTAAAGAATAACAATGCAAGAATCATTTTTTATTTCCCTTATATTTTACTAGGGTTACTTTTGCTTCTAAGTACTACTATTCAATCTATTAAAAAGAACAAAAATAACGAATTTAATATTACGCAACCACAACATTGAACTTACTCAATTTAGTTTATATTATCTAAATCTACATATTAAATTAAAATTTTGCTCCAAAGATATGTATTTATTCCAATTTTTTTTTGAAAAAAGGCTATTTATTCCAACTTTAACTACCCAATTCTTTTACTTTTATATTTCATTCAACAAATTAAATATAAATGCTGCAGCGTAACACGAGTATGTTACTAAATCACAATAAAGCTCATGTCTTTGCACTGCATGATGGAGCAAACCCCGTATGCAATCAATAGTTGATGCCTGTAGGTGTCAAATTCTTTTACAATTTTTTTCTCAGCAATTCTTTTACATTATGCTTGTAAATAGAGTGAATTACCCTTTAAATTTTACTCATAATTATATGTGGATTCATTAGTATTAGAAATAAACTGTTTGTCTTAAATGTGTAAACCACGTTAACAACAAATGTGAAATGTTTAAAATGCCCATCACATAAAAAAGATAAACACAATAATGTGTCAATAGCTCTTTGGGTATCCAACACCTTTAAATCTCATGACTCAACAATGCCAAGTTCTCACAACAAGCTTTAAAACTCAAAACTTAGATCAACCATGGATTTATGTTTCTAAACCCATAAACAAATACGAAAAATCAACTCAACAACTAAACTTTCATTTTCTCTTCTCACTTTTCAACCTCACTTTGAATCACCAACCAAAAATTAAACATAGGTTTATTTTTTCTGTTCACAAGTCGATTCAGAATTGGAATGCCAAAAATCAATGACAAATCTAGAGTATTTCAATAATGAAATCTAGATTTTAAGAGAGTTTTAACTTCTGGTTGATTTAAAGATGAACAGCAAAATTATCTTAAAAATGCTGCCACATCATTAAAGTAATGAAAACTCTAACAATTAAGTAACGACAAGATTTATGTGTCCAATAAAAGATATTATTTTGAAACGGACTGTTTATTTTGAATATTAATAGATCTACGTGAAATTATGAGCAAAACTTAAGGAAGTAAAAATATTTAATCCAAAATTCAAACTTAAAATGACTTGTCAGATATGGTGCAATAAAAATTAACAATGTGAAAAGAGTTCTGCTCCTACCATCATTATCTAATGCATCTCACTAATTACCTTAATCCAAGAATGATATGAAAAAGTTAAAAAGTTATAAATCTGTTGATCTTTTTTCATCCATGTGATAAAAATTTAAGGTAGAAATATTCAATTGCAAATAAGACGAAGATTACAGGTTGACCGATGAGGCAAAGCACTAGTATCTAATTAACGAACTGGATCATCCTATTGCTTTTAATGCAACTCCAATTAGAAACTACAAAGACAATTTAGCTAGCTAGATTGAAAAGATAAACGGAACCAAACATATCGAAGTATTACCCATTCAAGGGGATCCACTTCGGATCTCGAGGACTGCATAATGATGCCAGGACATGAGAATTAAGCAACTTAAGAGCAGTATGAGACTTGATGCACCTTGGTGTTTTATACTGATTGATTGAACCCCCTTGGCTGATGAAGAAATCCATCAATGCCTCAAATGTTCCAGGCGCAACCACTCGTATCTCGAGTGGTCCCACAGTCTTTTCCCTGCTACGGCATTGCCTATATACATAATCCAGCTCTTCTTCCACAGTGATGCAACAATCTTCTAGCACTTTAGCATCGATAGAGGTGGATGAGTCTACCATTTGGATTTCCCAGAAGAGTACATAATGTCCAGGGACAGAGGACGTATCAGCATAGCTGGTGTATTCTACAAGCAGAGCGTTGTAGGGTTCTAACAATCTTTTTGCTATGGTGACGCTTCTGTGAAGATCTACCTCGTTGGTTTTGTCATTGTCCACACTAAGCACAACATTTCTCCTGCAGATGAATCGGAATTGTGGGGCTTGATTGTGAAATCCAGTCACCTGGAGCACATCTCCAATACGATATCGACACAGACCTGAATCGTGAATAAGCTTCAAGTAGTTCAGATGGTGACAACTACAATAGCAACATGCACGGATATATATTTCTGTTCTAGAAAAGACTTGTTAAATTGCGACTAACAAAAGTAAGTCTGTTATCAAGCAAACTAAAGGAAACATGAGTTTTCTTATTGGAATTAACTTGAATTTGAAAACCGAAGCACATAGAATGATTGAGATTTTTTTGGGCGAATTAATCGCCTTAACAAGAAACAAATGGTTTTAAAGAATCTCTTATTCTTACCAGAAAAAGTAGTTACCACCAATTCGTAATACAAGCCGACTTTAACATTCACCAAATCCACAAGCCTGTCATTTGGCACCTCCTCCTCTTCATCTACGTCTAGGGAAAGTGTTCCATTTTCTCCCAAAGGTAAAAATTCAAAGTAGCCCATGTTAGGCAAGAGGGTAAATGCTACTTCTGCAGGGTCACACAAGGGTTTCAAGTTGATTCCAAAGTAACATTCAGAGGAAGCATACATAGTACAGACCAATGGCAACTTCCCTGCACTGTAAAACTCAAGAGCTGGTATATACTGTGCCATGGAGCCGGTGACTACAGCCTCAATGTACTTGGCCCTAGGCCAAAGGCGACATAGGATTCCCTTCCAAGATGGACAGCTACAAATGCCCTCAATCTCATCAGCTAGATGGGGGTTAGGTGATGTTAGTATTGTTGTCATTGATGACCGGCATGCAGGGTCTACGATCGTAAGGTCAAGCTGGCCAGTGCGGATGTCATTGCATAGTTGAACCCATTTACGCTCAAGAAAAGAGATGGCCCGAAGAAGAGCAGATGCAAATACTGCCCCTAGCCTCATGACCTGGTGACGATGGACTAGACCAGCTAGCAACTGGCAGTACATGCTTTGGCTGCTATCATTGCACAAGACGGCTTGATCAGGGCTTGTAAAATCGTTAAATGGGTCTCGTGCTCGGCACTTGAAGTGCTTGCTCTTGTAGTAGCTAGTGAGCACGGTTCGAAATGGCAGGCCACAGGGTGTAGACATTTCAGCCTTGACAAAGTAGAGATACATGGCCCTGCCCTCATCAAGACCGCAAATGTACCTGAAAGTTAAAATGTCAAGACAGGCATCATTTTAACCAAAACATCTGCATATTATTGGATAAATTGACCTTAGTGTGCACTTACTGGGAAATTCTTTATTCAGTTCTGAATCTTTCTTATGATCATTATATACGAGACAATATAAAAGTGCTTTCATTACCTGAATGCAAAAGGTGCAGTCTCACTACACAAAAGTCTCAATGCAGATGGGTGCAAGTTCTTTTCATGCACTACACGCCAACTTGCACTGATAACACGATCTAAATTCTAAAGAGTAAGAAACTTGTGGAAGGATAAAATTCTTTACGCTCCCTCGCTCTCTCTTCTTTCCTCTCCAAAACAAAAAACAACACAGCTAACCGATTTCACATGCAAGTACAAAATCCTTATCACACTTTTCTTTTTCTGTCAAAAGCAAGAGATTGAGTCGAAACGGTGAGATGAGGGACTAAAACAAAATATACTTATATTTTCTGACTCACAATGAGTCGGATATTGTGGGTAGAACTAGGTGCTTTCACTTTTAAGAGGCTTTCTCATGCAACAGTTCCCACATGAGTCATCAGTAGTATTTTGCTTTAACCTGAACAATTTTGATGGCTTCATGTTCAACTTAAGTAGTGGTTATTATCTAAAAGTTCCGAGTTCGCAGCAAATTCTTCTCACAATCTCTTTAATGGATGGTAAAGTGTACCCTTCAAGCACTACATAAAACGACTTTATCTGCATCTCATCATATCTCATCCTTAGACCTTGCTTAGAATGGAGAATCCAAATCTTATGCTGGATATTCAAGATTTAATGACCTTCTAAACAAAAAATACGGGATAACATCTTCCATACAATAAAGTGACAGAGGTCACTTCAAGAAAGAATATTGCTCAGGACATCCTTCCAAGAGGATAATAAATTGCTCCACAATCCAATCCACACACGTCAACAAACACATAATGCACAAAAGCATGCACACAGAGCCACAGACACATTGCTGGAATTAATGGAAAAAAATATAAAAAAGTTAATAAAGGAAAAAGATGTAAGCTAACTGGTTCATAATTGGCATGATGAGATTATAAAGAAAGGTTCGACGGTCAAGATCTTCTGCTATTGATGGCATTAATTTAGGCTCTCCAGCAGAAGTCCCTGAGCTGCAAATTGAGGAACATGCTTCAATTAACTTTCGACGTAGGACAGAAAACATGTTCAAAAGTTAAAATTTAAGAACAAACAATAATGGTGCAAAGAATGGAGACAGTAAGAAAGAGGAAACCTGCACAGTATTTCAATTATGGGCTGACCAGTAATGAGGGAAGAGCCTTCACCATTAGCAATTCTCTGGATATAGGGATAGATATACTTGTAGGTAATAACCGGGACACAACGTTTAAACTCAGAAACATCTTTAGATCCTTTCATATACTTATTCAAATACTCGGTTTCAACGTTTTGCTTTATGATTTCTTTCAAGATGCCATCCTGAACTTCAGCAGCCTTTGCCGTTAACTTTTCAATCTCCTTCAAGGCATCCTCACCCCTATACTCCAGTTTCTTCCCATCCATGCTATGATTAAAAAAGAATGAGTAGGAAGTTTAAAGAAAAAATAAGAAGAGCAATACTTTTGATCACAACTTACAAGCTAGAAGGTCTATATATAATAAGTTTGGTTTTGTCATGTTCC
The DNA here is from genome assembly GCF_002168275.2 of Theobroma umbraticum. Classification (NCBI taxonomy): domain Eukaryota; kingdom Viridiplantae; phylum Streptophyta; class Magnoliopsida; order Malvales; family Malvaceae; genus Theobroma; species Theobroma umbraticum. Next base: position 5,548,403 of record NW_018397258.1, on the reverse strand, counting down.
TGTTGAATGATGGACATATTTTTTCTGTACATCATTACAAGCCGATCAGAAGGATATTGTGCTGATTTCATCTGTACTGTGGACCCTCACTTGTTTTTCTTGATTAGAAAACAAAGACTTGATCATCCAACAATATAATGGAAATGGTTTTAATAAATTAGACAATGATTCAATTAAATAGCCCATTTTTTAACGCAATGATTCAAGAGAGAAGATTCTAGTTTTCCCTGCAGCCTTTTGAGTAAAGATGTTAAGGGTAAATGACTAAAGAATAAAAGATCATCTCGTCAAAGATGAACAGTGACTTCAAAGGTTGTACCAACTGATCATGATGTTGTCTTGTTCACAATGTGACAGATTTCAAAACACGGATTGTATATTCTAAATAACATGGACATTACAACAATGTTAGTATTCGGTTCGGGTTCTAACATCATATGTTGTCCATTAAATGGAGCTTTTCCACATATCTTTTCCCGTAAAGGTACGTAAAAGGCCAAGAAACTCAATCTCTTTCCGTTTAGCATTTGTTCCCTTTCTCTTTCTACATTGCTATAATGCACCGAAGTCCTTAAAAGTGTTGTTCTAATTCAGTTTAATTAAATTTATTAGATTTAAAAATAGATAATTTGTCCTAAAATAATTTACTTGACAAGTTTCATAATTCTTACCAATAAATCATGATTTCTTTTTCTGATGAATTCATGTATCACATGATACCCATTTTACCCTTCATGAAGCAATAAAAGATTTTTGGTTGTTACCAAATCTAGAGAGATAGTACAAGTTGTCCTTCACAGATTCCATCATTGGGGCCATTTGATTCATTGATACAACTACTGATAGTTTTATTATTTTGGACTACCAAGGTTATGATCGTCATGAATTGAATATAAATTTATTTTTATAAATTAAACATGATCGTTTTTACCTTAATTACTTTACCTATTAATGTTACTATTGTAAATAGTTAGTTTAATTCTTTTACATTTTTAGCCTTCATATGTTTTCTGTATTACAAACTTACCAGTACTATAAATAGCTGGCTCTTCTTATTTTAACAAGATATAGAATACAATGAAATATTCCCCAAATGTGTTCCTCCATATTCTTGAGAAATTTTCAGATTTTTACATGGTATCAGAGACTTATCTAGGGTTCTCGATCTGATTTTTTATTTCTTTTGTAGATCTTAGTCTTTCAATTGGTTGATTTCTCATTTTTCTTGGTTCTTCATGGGTGTTTCTTGTTGTTGTCTTGTTCATTGTAGAATATATCATGTTAAGGTTTCTTTTTCCAAATTCATCTTCTTTACAGATATGTAGAATTTTTTTTTTCTATTCATTATTTTGTTTGGAGATTTATTTTTGTAAAGATTTGCTTTTGGGTGCTTCTCACAATGGCCGACTCAGTGGATCTAAAATCTATGATTTCACCATTGGATAATTGACATTCTGCTTATTTTGTGCATCATTAAGATCAACACTGCTCAATTTCTATCATACCAAAGCTCACACTGAACAATTATTCAGAATGGAGCAGGTCTTTTTATCTCACCTTTTCCATTTGCAATAAGCTAGGGTTTGTTGATGGTACGATTCCTCAACCTTAAGTTACTAATAAATTGTATATGGCATGGATGCGATGCAATAGTCTAATTGTTGCTTGTATCCTTAATTCTTTAACTCTGTCAATCACTTCCATTGTCTTTTATATGAGTATACGGCTCAAATCTAGGAAACCCTAAAATGAAGGTCTTTGTTACCAGATGACATTTGGATTTGCAATCTATAGCACACTCTCAATGGTATTGCTCAAGGAAAAAGATCAATTGATCTATACTTTACTTAACTGAGCTCTATTTGGGAAGAGCTTCATAATTTTCGTCTTTTGCCTAAATGCATTTATGGAGGTTTTCAGACTTTTATTGATAAAAATTCCAAAGATAATATGTTTTATTTTTTAAAAAAAGATTGAATGATAGTTTCTTTTACTTAAAGATCACAAATCATCATGATGAAGTCTTTTCCATCTTTGGATGAGGCATATAACATTGTTCTCAAAGAGAATCAAAGGAATTTTCATATCATGGCTCAGCCATTGACTAAGACTACTGCTATGTCTGTTGTTATTGATGGAAAATCTAAAAAGAAGTCTAACTTTGTATGTTCACATTGAGGAAAGAAAGGGCACTTACAAGAAAAGTGTTATCGTTTGATTGGTTTTCCTACAAACTATAAGTTTGCTAGGAACAAATCTACTACTAGTGCTAGAAAAGGCCAATATCATTTTGCTAATAATGTGATTTCTTTGGTTCAAAATGATGAAGTTAAAGATCAAGCTATCAATAGTCGAATCTCTTAGATTAGTCTCTTTAAGGATCAAATTCATAAACTCACACCTCTTATCAATGAGCAACCATCAACCACTAATCATGACACTCTCACAACATCAAGCCAGCAGAGTAAGACTACTTTGGTGAATTCAACTTTGGCAAGCAAGTTTTCTAACCATTCTCATTATTCTTTGAATGTTGTTGTTCCAGTATATCTTTTTGTGAATAATGTTACTATTCTAGTATATTCTTTTCAAAATAATGATATTTGGATACTTGATACTAGTGCTATTGATCATAGAGCCTGTAATCTAAAATATTTCACTGTTTATAGGAAAGTTCATAATAAATTTATCTAATTACCAAATAAAACTAGTGTTTCGATATCTCATATATGTTGGAATGAGCCCTGCAACCAATTGAGATTGGTTAAGGCTTGATTCAAATCATGCAATAACATCATTCATGTTGAATGATTAAAGGTTTTCTTTCATTAATAAGATATCAATTATAATAAGTTATAAGTATAATTGGATGAAGTCCATAAGATTAATATGCCTTGTAAGGGAATTGTAATGGGTTGCAGTTATAAAATCCTTATGTATCAAAGCGTAATCTCAAAATGTTTTTGGTCAATGCATCATTGAGATTGGACATCAATGATACCTAGAGACTAGTACATTCTATGTTCTTTAGTTGAAAAGTAAGTAACCGATCTCATAGATTGAAGTATAGTTATAATTGGAATTAAAATGTAAGTGCTTGCTTATGAGAGCAAGCTCACTGAACATGACCCGCCATGAGAAGTGTATTTAGTATTTCACTCAAATGTCTATATAATACTTCTCATATGTTAGTTGTGTAAAAATTTCCTAGACTTGAGATACCAGGTTGTCTTATGTATGGAGTGCTCTACTTTGATTTTATCCCTACAGGTGCCTAACCAAGGATGCCAAATTAAGATGCCAAAATAGGATGCTTTTGGGTATAGCATGAAGCATGTGAATGCAAATAAGTAGTCAAGATAGGAATCCTAATTGTTCTTGGTTGATATTAGCTTATTCAAATCCTTGACCAAGGCGACTTGAAGATTGTAAAAGGATTTCATAAGTCTTTGTAAAGCTAATGATCAAACTTTAAGAATGAATATAGATATCAATAAGAGTAGACACTATCAGGTTCTTATCATTTCCAGGATATATGATGAGGGAATGAATTACACTGAAAGGCTGATCACTGAAAGGTTGAGTCAAATCATCTTGACTCTTCTAACATTTGGGTGGCTATGATGGATTGCTAGATCCCAATCTTGGTCTATAAACTTTAGGTAGTTAACTTGATTAATGATAAATTTAAAGTAGTTTAAATTTATCTAATTCTAAGTTTAACTTAAGAATTATATATTGAGTTCATTACCAACTTGTTAGAAACTTAATGAGTCAAACACCTAAACTAAATGTTGAAAATAAAATAGGAGAGGTGATTAAGTTGGACTTAATCAAATTAGAAGTTATAAGCTTATCAAGCACTTGATTAAAATATCTTAATTAAGTTGTTCCTAATTAATTAAATTGTCTAATTAAATCATTGAGCTTAATTAATTAAATTATTTATTAAGTCATTGGGCCTAATTAATTAAATTAAAAAATTAAGTTATTAGGCCTAATTGATTAAATTTGTTTAATTAAATCATTGGCCTAATTGATTAAAATTGTTTAATTAAATTGTTGGGCTTAATTAAATTGTTTAATTAAGTTATTAGGCCTAATTAATTAAATTAAACAAGTAATTAGGCTTCTTAAGGACTTAATTAAATTATTTATTCAAATTATTAGATTAATTGGCTATTACAAAATAGTTTTGTAATTAGGGTTTAAAATTAATCTAAGGTATAAATACCTTGCTATAGCCTCCAAACAAAATGAGAGAAAATGGTAGAAAAAAAAAGAACAGCACATTAGAAATTCCTTTTGTCTTGCCGTTCTTTGTGTGAAGAAAAATAGTTTTTCATTCACTTGATTTCTTTTGTGTATTCAGCCCTACAATTTTGTGTGGATTATGAGTTTATGAAACTTATCTTTGCTAGTACATTGCCACGGCATAGCACTTCTAATCTTTAAAGAAAGATCTTCTAATTAATTAGTGTGGATCATCATTAGAGGCTGCACAATGATTTCTTAAACAGCTTTAGTTTGGAACAACCGTGCTGAGGTGGTTGAGCTTTTTGAAGGCTAATTTGGTGGTTTAACAAGGATTCATCAACCTTTCTTATTTAGGTAAACTTGATATGGTCATATATATTTTATTTTTAATTTAATTTTATACTCAATTTGATGTGAAAAAGATCCTAAAAGGATGAAGTGAAATTTAATTTTTAAATTTATTGTTCCTACGTTTTATTTTTATTTGATGCATAATCAACCTTCATCCAATACTATAAGCATTATTAAAAATAGGAAATTTGTTTTTAGAAACTATTTTATGTGTACCAAGTTTTAGGTTCAATTTGATTTCTATTAACAAATTAGCAAAATGCCAAAAACAACATTTATTTTTTATTGACTCATACTGCATCATACAAGACCTAACTTTCCAAAAGTGATTGGGGTGCTAGAGTGAGAGAAGGCTTATATCTCTTACAAAAGGAGTTGGACGCACAACTAGTTGCACAATTTCAAAAGGATAGAAATGTTATTTTTTATTCTGTAAATACATGTTCTAGTTTGTCAAATGTTTTTGATTTGTGACGCTTTATATTAGGGCACATTTTACCCAAGAAAATAAAACAGATTAATATGGCTTTTAAGATGTTTCATGTATAGAACATTTCCTTTGTGATATATGTCCACTTGCAAAACAGAAAAGGCTCCCTTTTTCCAATTCATGTACCTAGTGTTACATTTACTTTTGAACTAATAAATGTTGATATTTGGGGGCCTTATGAATTGCTCCAATTTCAGGACATGATTTTTTATTACTATTGTTGATGAATATACTAGATTTACATGTATTTTTTTCATGAAACATAAATTAGAAGTTTCAATAATTTTGACTAGATTTTATAATTTGATTTTAAATCAATTCAATGTTTCTATAATTAAACAATAAGATTAGATAATGGTTTAGAGTTTAATCTTGTTGATTTTTTTAGTTCTAAGGGTATTATGCACCAACTTTCTTGTGTTGAGACCTTTTAACAAAACGACATTGTTGAAAGAAAACATCAACATTTGTTAGTTGTGGCTAAATTTATTTTGTTTCAAGCTAGTCTTTGTTTAAAATTCTAGATTGATGCTATTTTAGTTGCTACTCATATATAAATAAGGCACCCATACTAGTTCTGAATAATCAAACACCATTTGAAAAGCTTTCTCATAAACCCTTTTTGTATTCACATCTTAAATTTTTGGTTCTTTATGTTTTGCTTCATCCTTATCACACAATAGAAAAAAAAAATTGAACTTTGAGTTAAAAAATGTAATTTTTTTAGGATATCCAATGGGTATTAAAGGTTAAAAGCTTTATGATCCTGTTATGCATAATGTCTTTATTTCTAGAAATGCTATATTTCTTGAGTCAATTTTTCCCTTTTAGTAGTAGAAATCATTCTGACATTTTGATTTTGATATTTCTTTTTCTTATGTTGGTCATTCACTTGTTCATCTTTTTATTGTTCAAGATATGTGTTCGGTTGATCATACTATACCACATGTTTCTGTTGATAATTCTATTAGTCTTATGGTTGATAATCTTACTAGTCTTATTGATGATAATTATGATAGTCCTGATTCTTGTTCTGTAGAAGATACTTCTATATCTAATACTGATTTGCCTGATTTAAGTTCACCTACTATTGAACCACACCTTTCTAATTCTCTTTCACACCTTAAGTACTAGACAAAGACACCTGTAAAACTACCTTGAAGCTTATCATTATACCCTTCTTACAGAAGCCAATCTTGTTATCAAACATCCCATCATCAAGTTTCTGTCCAATAATCAACTTTCACCCACTCCTAAAGCTTTTACAACAGCATTATCTCATATACCTGAACCCACCTACTAACATCATCCCATAAAACATGCTCAATGGAAAGAGGCCACGAAATGTGAATTTGATACTTTAGAGGCAAATAGGACTTGGATAATGGTGCCTTTACCTCCTAATTATCATGCCATTGGATGTAAATGGGCCTAGAAAGTCAAGTTACATGCTGATGGTACTGTTAAAAGATATAAATCACAGCTGGTAGCCAAAGGTGATAATCAAAGCCTAGGCTTTGATTATCAAGAAACATTCAGTCTCATGGCGAAACATACTAATGTTCGACTATTTTTGGCATTGGCAGTTATAAAAGGTTGGTTTCTTACGCAACTGGACATAAATAATGCTTTCTTGAATAGAGATTTAAATAAGACTATTTTTATGGAGCTGCCACAAGGATATCAATTTCAAGGGGAGTGTTCTACCAATGGTGAAATGGTGTGTAAGTTGAATAAGTTGTTGTATAAACTTAAACAAGTGTCACGACAATGGAATTCAAAATTTACTAACTGTTTACTGGCATATGGTTTTCAACAATCTAAGCCTGATTACTCTTTATTTACTAAGAACATTCAAGATGGAGGATTCATTGCTTTATTGTTATAAATAGATGATATTATGATTGGCAACACCTTTATGGCACTCACTAATGAAGTCAAAGTTTACTTAAGATCTAATTTCAATCTCAAGGACTTAAGGAAACTTAAGTATTTTCTTGGATTGAAGATAGCATCAAGCAAGGGTATTTTTCTTTGTCAAAGAAAATATACCCTGACCTTTTAGAAGAATATGGTTTATTGGGGTCTAAATCAATAACTACAACAATTGAATGCCATCATAAGATGTCAAAGCTACAGATGAAGATCAATAAAGGACAGTACTATGTGTAGACAGTTGGTCAAAAAACACGTGTATTACATTTGTAAAACCAAATATTTCATATATAGTTTACATACTTTCTCAGTACACGGACAAGCCAAGTGAAGCTCATTTACAAGCAACATTTAGAATCCTACGATATCTTAAAACAACACCTGGTCAAGGTATTCTATTTTCCTTTGATTCTGATATATGTTTACAAGCATATAGTGATACTGATTGGGCCAATTGCCCGAATACTAGAAGATTAGTGACTGGTTATAGTGTGCTGTTCGGGAATTCATTGATGATGGAAAGCTAAAAGGCAAAGTGTAGTAGCAAGGTGCTCCACTAAAACTGAATATCGAGCAATGGCAACAACCTATTGTGAAGTCATTTGATTATCATATTTGCTCAAGGATTTCAATGTTGAACATTCAAGTGCAGTAAAATTGTTTTATGACAATTAGTCCACACTTCATATTTGTTGAAACTCCATATTTCATGAATGCACAAAACATATAGAAATAGACTATCACTTCATACAAGAAAAGGTAGCTACTGATCTAATCAATCCATCATATATTCCAACAAAATCACAACTTGCGGATCTCTTCACCAAGGCGTTACAACCTGGTCCATTCCATTCACTTTTGCACAAGATGAGTATTCATAATACTCATCTTGAGGGGGAGTGAAAAATATAAATTTATTTTTATAAGCTAGATATAGTCGTTTTTACCTTAGTTACTTTACTTGTTAATGTTACTATTGTAAATAGTTAGTTTAGTTCTTTTACATTTTTAGCTTTCATATAATTTCTATATTACAAACTTACCAGCACTATAAATAGTTGTCTTTCTTATTTTTACAAGATATAGAATACAATGAAATATTTGCCAAATAAGTCCATCCATATTCTTGGGAAATTTCCAGATTTTTACACGTCCTTCTGATTTCCATTCCCTTCATCATCATATTGATGATAAATCTCCCCATGCTTTGCCATAAGAACTTGGAGTTCCTACCGCAGTGAAGGTAAGGTAACACTATGTAGTACGGTGCAAGAACATTTTTATTTTTTGATGTATTTTTTTTAAAAAAAAATTATTAATATTTAATTTTAAATTTTTAAAGATTTTTAGTTTTATTAAGATGACAGTATTAGTGAGTTGATAAACACGGTAAGTGCATCAAATATAAACCATTTTAATTTAAATGATGTAAAAAAAATTTTATACCACTTTAATATAAATCTAGTGATTAACGAGCCGTCGCAGAATAATCAGTCGAAACAAGAGTCTAGTTGCAGTTATCAAAAGGTCGGTCACAACTCCCATTAACAAAAAGTTTTTTTGGGATACAATATAATTGACATGGAAACGAACTGCATGAAATTCCTACCTTGTCCTCAACGATGGAATTTGATCGAAAGCCCCTAAAGAAAAAAAGAAACAATCCCGACCATTCAATCAGATTTGAGATGCACAAGGGGATTGCCTCAAGGAAATATCCTCGAAATGGAAATCAATCCGTAACATGCATTAATTAACACCTTTAGAACATATTCAGTAATATTGCGTCTGCCGCGTCAGTTTTCCGACTGGTGAGAGACACGTATGCTGAAGTAGTGCTAACAGACCCAACAATGGCTCTTTCCGTACCCACATGAAAAGTTTGCAGAACACTGGTGCTGTCGCAGTACTAACCTTTTTTGCCATATCTGGGAAACTTGAAAAGTTACAGAAGAAAGAAACTTCACAAGGCATTGTTTCCAACTACTATCTGATAGAGCATATGGCATAGCATCACTCAAATCATGATCTCCTCCAGTACCCACTTGGAATTGTGTCTGTACAACTATAATTTCAGCAGACTCATCATCCGTAACACATAGGGCATCACTATCTTTACTTCTGATTCTGAAACATTTTCTTTTCGTAATCCTAACCATAGTTTGGGTACCCGGCTCCTTGAAGACAATCAAATAGATTATGCTATGTTCCACACCTTTACTTGATCAACAAGAGTGAAAAAATAAAAACCAAATAGTATAGAACTTATAAGTACATGATTAATGGATTAGAATAATTGGAGAAACACAATAAATAGTTTGCTGCATTTATTTCTGATTTTTCCATTGCAAGGGAACCATTCGTTATATTTGCCAAAGAAAATCGCAGCAGTTCTTTATGGATAGGGTTTTCATAGCTCCACCTGGTTCTGAAGTCCATATATTTCTCGACCCAGTTGTAATCTGCAGAAAGATCAACTTGAAGAGCTTTATCACTCAAAGACAAAGATGGCAAAAGGAAATGCTTCCATGGGGGATGCATGAATGACTACTGTTACTGCAACCAACAATATTATTGAGCCAGGCTTTGGCTAAAAGGAAATGTGCCTAATAAGATGTACAACCATCTTTAGAAAAGGGTAGGTTGCTTTTACTCTGGAAATGATGTGAGAATGAAATATATCCCTCCATAAACTTGAGCTCATTGATAAAGGTGACTCATTTAACTTTCACTTTGCTCTGTGATATGGTGGGACAGATACTTCTACCGTCCAATTTAAATGGCCTTAACGCTTTGGCTTCTCAGTGTTCGTGGAATCCACTACTTACCTAAGTGTCAACTCCATCTTAAACTTTTATGAGGGTCACGAAGCACAAATCCAAACTGATAGACAGACTCCTCTTAGATAGATTTGTGTAAAGGGAGTCCTTGTAATAGGGAGAGAAAACATTTTGCTCTGTGATATGGTGAGATAGATACTTCTGTTGTCCAATTTAAATGGCCCTCAACGCTTTAGCTACTCAGTGTTCGTGGAATCCACTACTTACCAAAGTGTCAACTCCATATTAAATTTTTACAAATCCAAACTGATAAACAAACTCCTCTTTGATCGAGTTGTGTAAAGGGAGGTCTTGTAATAAGGAGAGAAAGCGTTGCAAACAAATAGCAAAGACAACGGAGACGCAGATCAAAGTAGTTTTTGAAATGCTGAGTATTGTGACAAGTGAAAGATAATATTAAAAATTAAAGAATTAGAGAGAAGTTCTAAAAAAGTATGTATTAGCTTTGGGGAGGAAGAGAAGGCCGAATGAATTATGAAAGTTTTATATATATTGTCAAAGTGACTATTACAAAAAAAAACTTTAATACACATAATATATAATATTATTAAGAAGGGCTTTAATGTTGGTAACCATTATTAAGAATTAATATCAAGTAATAATTAAAAACTTATTATGTAACTATTGAAGTAATTAAGTGTAATAAAATTTATTTTCAAGTAAAAGATAATAATAAATAAATATACGTAAAAAGATATAAGAAAAAAAATTATAGGTCTCTTGTTTTCATTTTATTTTTGTTTCATTATGTATATGCTTATTCATTTTTAATGGGGCTTAAAGATTTGCTGGATCTATGACTCAATTTATCAATTGAACTACAGGTGCAATTTTTACCCAAAAAAAAATAATTAATTAATTAAGAAAAAGAAGAGAAAGGAAAGGTCGGCTGTCATGACAGTCAACCTTTCCTCCCTCTGCCAAATTTTTAAAATTTCCCCACAAAATTCTTGAAATTGATTCCCAACGAAATAAAATCAAATCAAATAAAACTAATTTGAAGGGATTTGCAATTAAATGGAAAATTTTAAGAAAATGCCTATAAACACCTTAAAAATCGCAGCAATAGAGGTTTGCGGCCGCTAAAAAAAAAGAGAAAAGAGTGTTTTCTAGCTACTGGAGAAAAAGAAAAAAACCTAACCTAAAAAAGGAAGAAGAGTTTCTCTGTTAGAGAAAAACAAAAAGAGAGTTTGTGTTTTAAGAAAAAGAAAGAAGAAGAAGAAGAAGCCAGGAAGAAGTTGTTTGATGCTGCCGTTGATTACCGTTCAGCACCAAACGGTGCATTCCAAACCATGAGAAGGGAGGCAAAATGAGCTTGAAAGAGTTTCAAACGGGTCCGAAAATCATTATCCAACAACCTTGGGCTATTCTAAGCCTAAGCTAGGTATGGACCTTAGACTTTGTAGTTTGGGCTATACCATGTTTTTGTGGTTTAGACTTTGTTTGGGCTATGTTATTTACTCTATAGTTTAGTTGGTATTAAGTCTTTACATTCACATAATATGCATTAGTTTTTTTAGTTTAATTGATTTTTTTAATATCTATATATATATAAGTAGGAGAATGATATATATATATGTATGTATGTATGTATATACACAACAAAAATAAAAAAAAATAAAATAGAATGCTAGTAGTTTAAAGGGTGAAAATATAGAATGAATGATTAGGAAAATAAAATATTACATAAGATGGTTGCTTGGATTATGTCAATGATAGAATATTTACTCGAGACATGAGAAATCATAATCCCAAGTTAACATTTTTAGGTGAAGAATTTAATTTAAACTCTACTAGTACAATGGGAAGGTTTTAATCTTAAGGTTCAATATTTTAACTCAAATAAATATTTCTTTAAAATATTAATAAAAAAAGAACATTAATAAATAGAAAAAACATAAAATAAAAAATGAAATAAAAAGGGAAAATAGTAATAATAATGAACATAAGGTATGAATAATAATTAATATTGAAATTTATAACTTCTCACGCACTATCATTGCATTATGTAAATGTTATAGAATCTTGGTCTATTTTGTATACAAGTCAAGGCTCAAATAATGGGATTTTTAGAAAAAACTTGTGAAGGCGAGTTCCTTTCAAAAGTTCCTTAGGTGAAAAGATATCTTTGGGTCTCACTAGTTTAATGAGAAGGCTCAGAAAATGTTCTTAATAAAAAGCCTTTACTTGTATTAGGGTTTGCATTACATGAAATTATTGTCTTTATTCACGAATGATTATCCCAATGATGAGATTTGCTTCATAAGCTTGAAAAAGGTAAGTTTTTCTAAATAATTCCCTAGGTGAGAGAGTGTCACTAGATCCCATTAATATGATAGACAGATTCGAGAAATATTCTCAATAAAAAGTTTTCATTTAACATTTATCGAGATTTATGCCATGCATTTCATAAATGCATCATGTGCACATCACACTCGTAAAACCGAATAATAAACCTTAGGTCAAAAATAAAATAAAAATAATAATAAATTATAATTAAGGGAAATAGGATAAAAATCAAAATTTATGGCTAAGCAAGGATAGCACATGATTAATTGGTATTGTTCTTTCAGCAAGCGTCGCGAGAGTACTAATACCTTTCCCGTGTGTAACCATACTCCTAAACCTAACTCTAAAATTTGTAAAATGGGTTTTTCTTCTTTAGATGAACCCAAAATCAATTTAGGATCTTGTTGAATAAAACAAGTTTAATAAGTGGTCAATCGTACTTTGTAAAAAGATTGATGGCGACTCCTAAAATTTTCACATCAAGTAGTCTGGTTCTCAAACCTACACATTATGATAGTTGGACAACTCCATTAAGGACTTCAAAAGTCGAGTTAGTAACTAATTATAGGTTTTCTAAAGCCTTAAACAATTTAATGTTTCTTTTACTTTTAAGCATTGTTGTTTTTTGCATTTATTATTTTGTTATTATTATTGAGTACTTTTAATAATTGTTGGGAATCTAGGCAAGAAGGACATGAGATTAATGGTCAAAGGTTGATACATTCCTTCACACACACACAACACGTTGCATTCATGCATGAGCCTTCTACCCAAGCTCTGTTATTATTAAGAGGGGGTTAAGTAGCTACACTCTCGTAAGGTGATAACCTCTACATGAGCTAGCTAAACGCTCCCACTTAAATTGAACCTAGTTTGTTTGAAATATTTAATGGGTGAGGATCAAGGTGCCTAGTTTGAATGGATGACAGTGAGGAACAGTTTGAGAACTTTTAGCTTCATTTAAAACCAAACTCACTATATAGAATGTCGTGAGCAACTTTCACCTAAGTAGAGTTTCACCCACACGTCTACAGAGTCTAACTTTGAATTAGGCACATGTGAAGGAACTTTTCTTACACCCTTACTTTAAATTTCTCACCAAAAAAATAATAATAAAATTGTAAAGTAGATAGCGTCCCATGACATGATAGATACCCATGATATTAATTACTATCTTTGTCTTAGAATACAAGTTAATTTTCTTTAGTTTTACTACCTTGAATTTATTTTGATCGTCATGCATTTACATCAATCATGTTGCATATATGGGAAATATCTGTGCAATAGTTATTGACTGAAGGAATCCTGATTACATCCATGGCATTGTCATCGACAAGCTTACTAAACTTGGATAAGAATGACTATGAGATAGAATTACAAATGAAACAAGCTCAACAAAATAAAGAAGATTATTTGGCTAAGGGGCATTTCTCGAACCTTCCAAAGAAGGTTCACCTCAATCTCAAACAAAATGACTTTTTAAAGATGATAAGTATTTGGGACCAATAAAGGTGCAATTGACAAGACAGCTTTTATAAAAAGTATGGACATATTACGTGGCTTCTTCATGTAAACATGGATGATCAATTATTTAAGGCTACCACTTTGTTTTGGGATTGTTCTTACTGATGTTTTGTGTTTAATGAAGTAGATATGACACCAATAATTGAGGAGTATTCGTCACTACTTCATATACACTACCTCAATCTCAAACAAAATGACTTTTTAAAGATGATAAGTATTTGGGACCAATAGAGATGCAATTGACGAGACAACTTTTGTAAAAAGTATGGACATATTACGTGGCTTCTTCATGTAAACACGGATGATCAATTATTTAAGGCTATCACTTTGTTCTGGGATCGTTCTTATTGATGTTTTGTGTTTAATGAAGTAGATATGACACCAATAATTGAGGAGTATTCGTCACTACTTCATATACACTAAATACAGCCTGATAAAATATATTAGAGGGCTCAAAAGATAGGGCATCGAAGAAAACTAGCCAAGATGTTGGATATCATCACTAAAAAAGTTATTTAGTTCTTAAAGAAGAAATGAGATACCGAATGTCTTGCATGGAGTTTTTTGCATGATTACATTAGGAAGCTCAAGGAGGATGAACAGGGTCAACTTGCCTTAGCCTTAGCCATATATGGATTGGTAATCTTCCCAAAGATCTTAGGGTACATGAAAGTCTCAATCATAGATTTCTTTGACCAAGTGATAAAGAACATTAATCTAGCTCCCGCCATTTTAGAAAAACATTGAGATTTTTTAATTATTGTCGTCAAAAGGATGAAAGACTTTTCATTGGGTGTGCCCAACTCCTCACTCTATGGATTAAGAGTCACTTTGAATGAAAGTTAAAAGATTCTGAAAGCCTTTTTTTCCATCAAGTATTCCTATTCGTGTATTCTGCGAAAATGGGTGGCCAATTTGCAAGGAAAAAGATGAATGGATTGCAAGACTAAGAAAGCTTATAAGTGTAGAGCTAACTCGGAGAGCTCCATGGATGCTTAGGGTCCAAGTAATGTATAAGTGTGGAGAGGGTACCACTGATGGGACCTTAGAGAGTGATCAACTACCCTTCAATAATGGTACAGAGACAATTTGGATCAGAGCAATGTATACTAATGACCTATAGACTTAATCAACTTGAGTTCGCATACGAAAAGCCTAAAACCCTGAAAAAAATCCAAGAGATAATCTAGGCTTGGTAAAAAACAAGTAATGTGGACTAGGAAAGATTCACAGATGAGGTCACTATTGGATATGAAGCATGACATACGCAAAGAGTGAAAGACATTGTACATCCTTCAAAAATTGTTTCCAAATTCCCTTTTAATCTAAAGCCTTAAGATGCCTTGTCAGAAAGTGAGTTGGCCAGAAAGAAGCTTAAGACAAAAATGATAAAAATGAAATGTCAATATGACGATATTTAGAAAGAAATCAAAGAGGTAAAGAAAGAGGCAACAAGGAATGTTCAAAAAGCTTTTAATAAATGAAATGAATGAAAAAATAATTTTGAAAATTCAAATGCTAAATGTTCATCCTTGGTTGGTAAAATTCAAGAAATGCAAGAAGAAAGAGAAAACATGCGTTGTGAGTTACAAACTTTCCAGATCTCTGATGATACCTTGCAAAACAAAATACAATTACAGAAACAAGTCTTACAAGTGCTCAAAGGCGATTGTAGCCAAATTGAGACAACCATAAAGGGCTATAAAGAATAATATGAGATCTTCAAACAAGAATATCTTCAAATGCAAGAAATAGGAGAATTGCATGAGCAAGACCTCTAAAGGAAGTAAGCTGAATAAAATGGATACTAAGGCAAACAAGGGAAATGGCTTTCAAAGCAAGCGAAATGGTTGACAAGACTGAAGCACTCAACAAGAAATTTTTCCAAAAAATGAGCTTACTGAGTGTCGAATGGATCACCTTAAGATAGTACAGAACCAATACGATCGAGTTGGTTGTTTCTTTACGTAAGAATGAATGTAATTGGATGTTTAACCTTTATGGATCAAGATTTCTTATGGAAATTATTGTTAGATGGCCAATATTTTTTCACTTGCACTAGCATCACATTTGTATAAGTTAACCTTATCAGCTCCTAATTTCTAGATAATAATAGGAATTTTATACTTTTCATAACATTCATGCAATAACAATGCATCTAATTCATGTTTATGGTTACAAAGGTTTCTAAAATAGCTCAACCACTTAAACCTTGTGACCAACGTGGTCATAATACTCGTCGACAAGTAAAGATCATAGAAGAAGAGTAAAAGAACTGAATGGATACAATGGACAAATCTTAAGAGAAAATGAAAAAAAGAGTAGCAAAAATGATGAAAATGTTGATGAGTTTAAGTAAAGGAAAAGAAGTAGTTGTTGTTCAATTTTCTACCCACATAAGTATACATATTGCAAAGATACTATAGTGATGAGTAGAGTGTCGATCCCACAAAGAATTGAATTAATACTTATCGTTAACTACTAAAATTAATATATCTTAATTTTATCAAAACAATTAAAACTAATAAATTAATAACTAAAACTAATCTAAAATATAACAACATGATTATTGTCTCTCTCTTTTAACTCAGTTTAGTGGATTAAGTTGTTAACCTAGAGTTATAAATTATTTACAAGTCTCTATTAAGTTCCTCATAAAAATATCACTCCCAATTAATTTACTATATGTCTATGCAAATTAAATTGAAAAAAAGTTCAATAAGTTCGTGCTCTAATTTAGACTATGTATGGCTTATAGGTGTATGTCTACCCTATATGCAAATCAAACCACCTAATCAACTAAAAACATTCCATTATTCTCTATTCTATTCAAGGTCTACCTAAGTCTCCTTCGTTAAGATTTAACTTAGATTTTCAATTCAATCTAATTGGTGACCAGTCAACTAAAAAAATTAAGAACAGAAAAAAATAAATAATTTAAATCCATAAAACATAAGTAAAAGAGTGATAAATAAAGCAAACTACGTATTGAGTTCAATCATAATCTTAGATAAATAATTTAGTTTCTCATCAAGTCATACATCATCATTGAATAAAGTTTAAATAATAAAAACAAAACCAAGAAAATAAGAGAATACCAAAAAGATAGAAAAAATCAAGGATTATATTCTTGATCTCTAAATCTCCTTAAATCCTTTAAATTCTTCTCAGTTTCAATAATTTTGTAGCTTGAATCTCAGCTGTCAATCCGATGTTTCATTCTCTTTCAAAAGGTTGTTTTATAAGGTTTTGAAGTTAGGCCAAGCTAGAAGAAGAAAGAAGTAAATTTCAACTCGGATTTTCTCATCAAACTATATGGGCCGTAGTCTTGTCCAATTAATTATCAAAAATTATAATTACTCTAGAACTGCTACAATGTTTCAACTTCAATAAGATTTTTTACCACATTCCATGTCAAACTGGGTGAAGTGTAAACATAAAAGTTGTATCTTTTTCTCTTATCTTTCCAATGGTCAAAGAATCATCTTATTTAGATCTCTATAAAGAGAGTTATAGTCAAAATATCAAAACATGTGTAGTAGAAGTCTGCACCTTAAAATTGCTCTTCTTCTTCTACTAAAGTTCTTCTCCCGTCAAACACCTACAAAAGCACAAATAAATAAATAGCAACCTATCTTAACCACATTAACGCCAAATTAAACATAAAACTGCCTAATATTATATTGACTCACCTAAATTAACTAATTTAAAATAATTAAATAAAACTTACTAATTTCTATACATTACTACAAGAAGTAAGCTAAATTACCACAAAATTAAGCCCAAACAACTTTATATTATAAAGTTATTAGTGGTCAAAGAGTCAATTCTACTAGAAAACTCACAAGTCATTAACAACTTGAAGAATGATCCAACTCATCCCTCGGGGCTCATTCCACTTTATGCCTAAACTTTTCGAAAGGTTCACCCTCAAATGACACCACCTGTCGATAGTTTCTCTTATGCTTATGTACCACTTTCAATGGGTCCTTTACTGGTTCGTGGGCAATTTAAATCGAACTCGAGAACAAATCCCACTAAACCAATACACGTCCCAAATCTAGACGATCCAAAGGAGCAAGAAAAATTAAAAAAGATTTCATCAAAAATAGGGGAAAATGAGAAAGTTGAGAAGAAGTACAATTTGTTGAAAGAGCACATTTGCGCTATTGAAACAGTTGATAGGTTTGATACCATAAAGCATTATGTCACTTTGAAACATAAGACTCGGGCACTCATCAAGGTAAAACTCATAAATTTCACTAAAAAGGAAATTTTGAATGGCACTAAAAACCCCTTACCTAATCCTGTAAGGCCAACAATAAATGCTATACATAGAGGAATGATGTAGAGAGTGAAAAGGAGTGTCGATAAGGTCTAAGTGTGACACCATCGATTACTTCATAAAATAGGTAGAAATAGCGTTTTTTTGCCAATGTGACACAAAATGTAGTATGCAAGTTCATCAAGAAAGAGATAATATGTCAATATGGACTTCTAAAAAGAATCATTATTGAAAATGCAAGCAATTTGAATGGTACAATGGTAAAGGAAGTTTGTGTTAAACTCAAGATTAAGCATCATAACTCAATATCTTATCACCCAAAAATGAACAGAGCAGTAGAGGCAGTTAACAAGAATATCAAAAAGATTGTCAAAAAGATGACTAAAGTTTATAAGGACTAGCATGAAAAACTTCCTTTTGCTTTGCATGCATATTGAACTTCTGTGCGTACATCCATGGAGGCAACACCATATTCACTAGTATATGGCGTGGAAACAATATTACCCATTAAAGTCGAAATCCCATCATTAAGGGTGTTAATGAAGATGAAAGTGGGAGAAGCCGAATGGATCTACTCTCATCATGAATAGTTAAATTTGATTGAAGGAAAAAAGATCCATGGCACTCTACCATGGTCAAATGTACTAGCAAAAAATGATGCAAGCATATGAGAAAAAAGTTTGTCTTAAGCACTTCTAAGAAAGTGAATTAGTTCTCAAAAGATACTCCTTAACTAGAATGACTTTTTGAAAAATAGACGCCAAATTAAAAAGGTCCGTATGTGGGGAAGAAAGCTTTTTCATGAAGAAATTTAATTTTAGTTAACATGGATGGAGGAGATTTACTTAATCCGATAAATGTGGATGCAGGAAAAAAGTACTATGCTTAAAAAAGGGAAAAGAATCGTGTTGAAAATCTAAACTAGCAATCACCCTTTAATTTGATAGGTTGTATGGGTGAACGGAAAAAGTTATGACAAGTCGACCTACAACACTATAATGGCACAGCTCCTTATGCTCGTTGGCCAATTAACATTTGACTCTGCATAACTAATTAAAAGAATTAATTTGTGCCTCTACCATTAACTATAGCTTTTGATTAAAATCGTAAACATTTGATACTTGAAAATGGTATCGAAGCGAGATCACAGGTTTGAATCCCAAGGTTGTTACTGGGGGAAGATTGTTAGGTATGGTACCAACAATCACCCTTTGATTTGATCAATTGTGTGGGTGACCAAAAATAGCTATGACAAGCCAACCCACAACTCCTTAATGGCACAACTCCTCATATTTGCCAGCCACTTAGCGTTGGGCTCTACACTACTAGTTAAAAGAATTAAGTTGCACCTCTACCATTAGCTAAAGCTTTTGGTTGAAATGGTAAGCGTTTGATCTCAAAAGCAATTGTTAGCTCTATGTGCTTGAAAATGATTAGAGTTTTGACATGACAAAGATGATCAAAATTTCTTATCTAAGTGATTCTTGAATGCTTTTGATGTGCTTTTATGTTTTTTTACTTGATTAACATTTAAACATGTGTTTGAGGTTATTTTGTGAAAGAACAAATCTTTTGTACACTTTGAATCTCAAGTTCAAGTAAGAGGAATCAACTATTGGAAAAGGAAACATCGATTCTTGTAATATGGAATACTTAGATAAGCTACTAGACAAATCAATAATCAACACTTGGAAGACAACATGTTGATTCTGGAAGTTTACTGGACAAATCAATAATCGACACCTGAAAGACAACATGTCAATTCTGAAAGCTTCAAAGAGAAAAGTCAGAAACTTGGAAAAGAAGCAAAGTTAAAGGAAAACGGATAATAATGGAACATCCAAGATCAAATTGGAATTTTCAATTTAGGACCCAAATATTCACAAAAAATCAACACTAAGAGATTAACATGTGGATTCTGAGAAAAAACAGAAAGTTACAAACTTGAAGGACAACAAAAAAGAATCGACACCTAATGAAAAAGATGTCAATTCTCAAAAAATAGAAAGCTCTAAACTCTAAGTTAGGCAAGAAGAATCGACACCTTAGAAATGAAGAATCGATTCTCTAACTATAAAAAGTAATCGTTTGACACAAAAAAGATAAGAAAAGCTATCTCCTTTACATCAATTTATAAATTGGTATTTCACCAAATGGATGTCAAAACAATAATTTTAAATGGTGAATTAGAAAAGGAAGTCTAAATGGAATAACCAGAATGGTTTGTTGTTTCGAGACAAGAGCATAAAGTTTATAAACTTTTCAAAATGTTGTATGGACCTAAACAAGCACCAAAATAATAGCATCAAAAATTTGATGAAGTCGTTTTATCCAATGGCTAGAACTTAAATGAATTTGACAAGTGCATATATAGCAAATTTCAAAATGACAAAGGTGTTATAATTTGTTTATATGTGGATGATATGCTAATTTTTTGTATAGATTTGGTACAAATCGAAGAGACAAAGAAGTTTTTGTTAAATAACTTTATAATAAAAAATATGGGTGTAGCGGACGTCATATGAGGTATTAAAATATTTCAAGATGAAAATAACATAACTTTATCACAATCACACTACATTGAAAAAGTGTTTAAAAAGTTTGATCTTAGTAATTGAATACCAGCATCTATACCCATGGACCTTCAAATTAAATTACTACTTAATGCTAGTAAGGCTACTATTCAATTATAATATACAAGAGTAATTAGTTGCTTAATGTATGCAATGACATGTACACAAGTAATCCAAGTATTTTGTATTGGCAAGCCATAAATAGAATACTAACGTACTTAAAGAAATGAATCAATTATGAACTTTGCTACAATGAATATCCGTCAGTACTAGAAGGATATTTAGATGCTAGTTGGATTGTAAGTTTAGAAGATCATACTTCTATAAACAGATAGATCTTTATGTTTGGTGAGGGTGCTATTTCGTAGGGGTCCAAGAAACAAATATGTATAACGGATTCTACCATAGCAACCAACTTTATTGCATTGGCTACTGCCACCAAGGAAGTTAAATGGCTAAAAAATTTACTTTATGGTGTGCCTTTATGATCTCAACCAATTTCTCCAATTTTTATCCATTGTGATAGTGAAGCAACTCTAACAAAAACAAATCATCAAGTGTATAATGGAAAGTCTAGACATATTGGATTAAGATATAGCTATGTCCAACAATTAATTTCCAATGGAGTGATCACTATAACTTTTGTAAGATCTAGTGAAAACTTGATAGATCTTTTAACAAAAAGTCTTGTTAAAAATCGTGTAAATAAGACTGAAAAGGGGATAGGGCTCAAGTTCATCAATTGAAAGTCACTCATAGTGAAAATTTGACTCAACGCTTGGTATAACGTCAAGTCTTGAGTTCAATGAAATAAAGTACATTATCTATATGTTTTTGCTAGCACTATAATATGATATATTATATTCCATCCCAAGTAAAGTGCTAAGTACCCATAATGGTAAAGAAATGATAAGTTGTATACTCTTAATAGACCATAACATAAATTTGTTAGAATGCTTTAATTACAAGGGCATTTTTTATGAGATCTACCTATGTGACTATGAAGTGTAGCTACTTTTAGGAGCTCAAGAGCTTAGCTCTAACAGCACTCATAAAAAAATGATACAGACACATGGCTAAAAACGTCATCGGATACTGTGCAATCATTGGTGTTGAAATCATTATGAGAGATGTGTTTAGTTAATCAAATGGAATAACTGGTTCAACGCATAGTCTACCATGCAATTTCGATTAACGTTAACATGTTTTCACTCAATGAAGGTTTAATCAGAAGACACTTTCATTTATGCAATTGATTTTCAAAATTATAAAAAATTTGGATTAATTTAAAAATGATGAGGGATTGTTGAACCTTTTTCAAATTAATATGGGACACAATCCCATGTTGCAATAAAAGAAAAAGTTATGTCTGTTAAAAATTAAAAAATAAAGGAATGGTCATGTTTGTTGAAAATAAAAAAATAAAAGAAGAGTCACGTCTATTAGAAAAGATCAATAATTGTAATTGTTTGAAACATACATAACTATGTTTGTTATGAATAAGCACTTAAGCTTATAAAAAAGACCTTCCTTTAAATAACAAAACGTACAATAAAAAGTAATAACAACAACTCTCATTCCTTTCTCAACGTTTTCCAAGTTTTCTTTTACATCGTTTTGTTGCAGAAAAATCTTACAAAGGTTTGATAATCTTATCATACTCTAGTAAGAACTCAATAGATTGATTTCGTCAATGCAAAACATCTTCAATTACTGGATTTCATTATATCTTTGAGATTTATATGTTGATAACTCTTTTACACGTTATAAATAAAGATGAATAAAACCTTAACTTAAAGACAATGATATTGATACGTGCATTGAAACCTTTTCAATATCTTTCAATTTGGTATTCTAACATAAACAATTTAATTTCTTTCCTTAAACTAAAAGAAGATTGAAAAAGAATTTCTTGAAAACTCTCAAAGCCTAATATCAGCATTCTTCAAAATTTCTTCACGTCTTCAAAGGTTGAATGAGACATTTGGAGGAGCGAGGAGCTATGAGTATTCAAAATCTTCATCGTCTTTTGAATTTGTGCTGTAGTTTGGAAGACTTAATTTGAACTTTTGGACTTGTAGGTTGGGAGACCTAATTTAAGAGATAAAAATAATGAAGTTTAATTAGTATAACTACACATCTATGAGATAATTAATTAATAAATTAATTATTTTATAATTAATATAATTAACTTGAGGTCTTCAAGTTCCCATGTCGACATGATTCATCTTTAAGAAATTTCTTTAATTACTTAATTTCGGACAAAAAACTGCTTTAAAGTCACTTTTATCCTTAGAGAGCTATTGTAAATTGTAACGAGCAACGACTCCCTCCCGAGTTGACTTGAACTGCTTTACACTTATGATGTAAGTGTACGTAAAACGACAACGTCTCAAGCATAGGGCAGCAGCCCCAGCGACTACGCGTGGTACTTAATTTGCCACGAGAAAATTGAAACTTTAAAAAGAAATTCTACTAAAATGCTGTTAGATAAACTGTCGGGATACGCTAATCTGAATGGCTGTGTCTGCTCTGGCACTGAACCAGCAAGTCCTCTGCTTCTCGAATTCAAGGACAAGAGCAATATCAAGGCCATGGTTTCCCAAAAAAGCGACGCTTTTGAATTCTCAAAAGGCTCATATCTTTATAGTTTCTTGCTCTTCCTCTTCGACTTCCCAGTCCCCAGAGGCCAACACTCAGTCTGCAGAGTCTTGTGTCAATCTGGGCCTGTCCCTCTTCTCCAAAGGACGCGTACGTATTACTCCTTTCTTGCCTTAGTTTTGGAATGTGGGTGTCTTCAATTTGGGAGAATCTTTTGCAATTAGAGCCAAAGTTTTTTTTTTCTTTTGTTTTTCTGTTCTTAATGATTCTCTTGGATGCTACTTTAGATAGTATATACTCATTTAGTCAATGTCAGTTGTGAAATTGGCTACGCTATGAAGCTAAGTTGAAAATATACTCTTTTTTGAAAACTTTTGCATTTCTCTATGCTATTGATATATCGGGCAGGTTTCCGCATTGAACAAGTATTCTATAATATCCTGTTTAAGGTTGCAGCATATTGCTCTTGCGGTCCGTTATATTAAAGACCTTAACTTTACCGTATGTTAAATTGTAGAGTATTGTGCCATTCTAAATTATTTTGTTATCCAAGGAGCGAAATCGTGCTTGTTTTATTATTCTGATGCAAATCAACCCTAGCTCAGCGAACAGCAAACTCCTATCTATGACGACTGAGACTGATTTCTGGATTACTTGATTTCCATGATAATGCTGATTCAAATTAATTTTATGAAGTTATTGATCACATTTTTCAGAAGTAGATAGTCTCAGATAGCGCATTGTTCCACATCACTGGCAAAAACGTACCTATGGAACCCATATTTTCTATTTGTAAATTCAAATCATATTTTTGTAAAACAGTGCCTTTAAGTTAAATGGATATTTCAGGTTAAAGATGCTTTAGTCCAGTTTGAAACAGCCCTTACTTTAGATCCAAACCCTGAGGAAGCTCAAGCCGCTCTCTATAACAAAGCATGCTGCCATGCCTACAGGTAAGGATTTCTAATGTTTTTTCCTTCTTTTGTTAATAGTTAGAACTTCAAATTATCATGAATGATTCTAGAAATTGACATGTACTTTAAGAAAGATGGAGGTTGCCAAACATAATGCTACCTTTATTCTCTCCTACAGCACCTGGAAAGTAGCTTATCTATAGTATTCAAAATTACATACTCTTATTAAATGAATGGATACTCTGTCTGTCTGCCAACTTCCCTGGCCTCTTCTTTTTTGAAATCCCCCCATACATAAGTATCCAATAGAAGGTTCTGGGAATCTGGTTTGAAGTAACATAGTTGTTCGTGTTATGAAACTCCTGTGCATTAATCTCAAGAAATAATTTATTACAAAAAAGGGCTACACGAACTAACAATCTTTCTTTTTTCTTTTTTTTTGAGGAAGAGGGGAAGGAAAGAAAGCTGCTGATTGTCTGCGTACAGCATTGAGAGACTACAACCTCAAATTTGGTACAATTTTAAATGATCCTGATTTGGCCTCCTTCAGAGCATCGCCTGAGTTCAAGGAATTGCAAGAAGAGGTTTGTTTGCATAAGTTTTCTTGCTGCCACTCCTCTTTCCCAAATCCCACCAAGTATCCTAAATGCAGCAGCGATGGAATCAAATGAAAGTAATTCATCCCCATGAGGATCAAATTACTGAAAGTTGGTTTTGTTCATAATTATTTGTTATCTTTCCAGGCCAGGCTGGGCGGAGAAGATATAGGCTACAGTTTTCGAAGAGATCTCAAACTTATCAGTGAAGTCCAGGCCCCATTTCGTGGGGTTAGAAGATTTTTTTATGTGGCATTCTCTGCAGCTGCTGGAATTTCACTGTTCTTCACTCTACCCAGGCTATTTAGTGCTATTAAAGGTGGTGATGGTGCTCCTGATCTATGGGAAACTGCAGGCAATGCTGCCATAAATATTGGAGGTAAACAAGGAGATCAGTTATGTTAAGCGTGTGTGCGTGTTATGTGTGTCAATTGATGAGTTAATCTCTGATGTTTTGTTTGAACATGTTGGCGTGACCATCAAGCTAATAATTTGTAACTGGCTTTTGTAAAATGACTAAGTTTTTGAATCAGCTATCTACAGGTATCATTGTTCTTGTGGCATTGTTCTTCTGGGACAACAGGAAGGAGGAAGAGCAACTTGCACAAATATCCCGAGATGAAACTCTCTCTAGGTTGCCTTTGCGCCTTTCCACCAATCGAGTTGTTGAACTTGTGCAGTTACGAGACACTGTTAGGCCAGTTAGTATTAAAATCATCATTTTATTTATTGTTTGAATCTTGCTTGCAAGTTCTTGCTGCTCCATGATTGCAAACTTTAGATAGATCATTACAAATTTTATGCCTGCATGGTCACTGTAAAAGTATAGTCTTCAAAGATAATGTTGCCAACCATAAGCAATTAAGAACTGAAACCTTCATCTCATTTCGTCACCAGATAATACATTTCTTGTACTGATTTTAGCAAATATACTTTACACATTTCCTAAGTAATCAAAATATTAAAATTTAGGCTAATAATTAATAAATGAAGCAGGACAGGTACCTGTCATAGCTCTATGTGTTTCTTTAATTGTTGTTATATGCCTTGTGGGCACCCCTGTGTCGAGAGTAACCAGAACGTCTGTGACCATAAAAATTATCTGTTTTGTTTTCTGTTTCTACATCTTTTGTAGTGAATGCTACTGCTTGGGGTGGGGATGGAGACAAAAAAGAGAGGATATAAGGAAAAAAATGAGACTTACCATTAGATCAAAAGTCTTCTAGACTTACTATAGAAGATTACATTGATATCTACTACCTTGGTTGAGTGTAGATACATCTTAATGCACTGTCATTTCCTAATTGGTCATCTAAATATATGTCAAGTTTAACTTTAAGTTGTGTTATTTTCTAACTTACATGCTGATGCATTTTATACGCTCGCCCTTATCTATATGGTTTTTGTTGTTACATTCTGATTGAAGGTTGGATTCAGGTTATTTTAGCAGGGAAAAAGGAAACAGTTTCGTTGGCTATACAAAAGGCTGAGAGATTTCGAACTGAGCTCCTCAGGCGAGGTGTTCTTCTAGTACCTGTCATTTGGGGTGAAGGTAGAACACCGCAAGTGGAGAAGAAGGGTTTTGGGGCTTCTCCAAAAGCAGCAGCTGCTCTTCCTTCTATTGGGGTAAAATACAAGTTGCTAACCTGTAGTAGATTAGTGGCCATACGAGGATATAGTTCTTCTTCACTTGTTACTTTATCGTCATTTGTATAGCTACTAGGACTTCTTAGAAGTTTACTTTGTGCTGTACATGTGACTGCATCTTTATGCTTAGGTGTAATTGTGCTGGAATGTCATAGATGCATAGGCTTGCTGCTTATAGCAATCAATTTTACATGGAATCTTAAGTAGTGAAAAATTAAATGCATGCACCAAATATGGTTTTTGATTGAAACATTTGTTGCTTTCATGACACTTTTTGTCTTGGTGTCATGGCAGGAAGACTTTGAGAAACGTGCTCAATCTATAACTGAAAAATCAAAGTTGAAAGCTGAAATTCGATTTCGGGCTGAGGTTGTATCACCTGAAGAATGGGAAAGGTAACCTGCTACTCCATATTTTACATTATTGTTTTATCCTTGTTTTAGAAATTAGATAACAAAAGTTGTCCTGTAAACCATCTTTTGAGGTAAAAAAAGGACTTTGTCTTGACAAACTGTTTCAAACCATTGATTGCTACTCAATTACCAGTGATAGGCTCAAATTGTGAATGGACATCTTTTCTTTGGTTAGCTTTGTTTTCCTCTTTGAATCTTTTAACTAAAGATTTTTACTTATTTCAGGTGGATCAGGGACCAACAAAAGTCTGAAGGAGTTACTCCTGGTGAGGATGTGTACATAATTTTGCGCCTAGATGGTCGAGCTCGAAGATCAGGAAAAGTAAGAACATTTCTCAGAAAATTGTGCTAGTTCCTCTTCTTGGGCTGAGATAATAACAAATACATTGATTATGAGATTGTGTCGTGGCGGTAACTTAGGAAGAGTTATAACTGATTGCTGATTTTAGTTGCTCAAAGTTTTGGAATTTATGAACACACTAAAAGCATTGCTTGGTTTTATATCAGCTGTTGTTTTCATTTCCTGTAAGGCTATTAAATAAATCTTATAAACCTCCTTAGTTATCAGTTGTCACTGATCGGGATGAACTGACTTAATGACCATAGACTCCAAAGGAGTAAAAGTTCTGCACTTCAGGACATCTTAATATTTCCTTATACTTAACTGCCATGTGGTGATGTGGGTCAGTTGCGCTCTAAGCTCTATATTCTCCATCTTAGGTTTCCAATAACCAATTATGAAAAATTGAAACTTTTCTCCTCTTTATCATGGTAAATTTTCATGGTCGCAGGGAATGCCTGATTGGCCACAAATAGTGCAGGAGCTACCACCAATGGAAGCATTGCTAAGCAAACTAGAAAGATAGGATCTCTGTCAGCAACTCTTACTTGAGTATGCTTTTGAACGAAGACAGAACAGATTGCATCGCTGATGGGGATCTTTCCTGTTGTCTGATTAGGGATGCATTAGAAAACCATGTTTTTCTTCCATGGTCCTTTTACACGGTAGGAGATTCTACATCCATACTTTTAGCATTGTATTATTGCTTTGTAAAATTGAACATGCAAACTTTGGGACAAATAAAAGAAATTAATTCTGGTCTATGTAATTCATCTGTTATTTCGCTATTTTTAGGTTTTAACAATGTTGGACCTGTACCCTTTTATCTCTTATTTCTTTTTCTTTTCTTTTCGGAGTGGGGAGGCAGCTTTTATGGTGGACTTTATTGGCTTTGTTTATATTTTTTTGTGTGCAATAATTGGACAAGCCAGCACAGCACGCTGCTTCTTTTTGCCACCCTTAATACTATCGTTTTAATGGGAGATTATCAGTCTTATTGCGGGGAGCGAGCCCTCCCTTCACCGTTTTGGATGCATGATCATGTTATAGTTTTCAATTAATTAACTTCCATTTGTGTAAACATTGAACCTATCCTTCATACCCCCAATACGTAGTCAAATGTTGTTCCAAGGTTTTCAGGGTGCCCGGAATACTTTTAACAGTTTCAGCCTGTTTTGTTTTCGACCTTTTTGAGCTCAAATTTATGGTAACATAAAATGTAGCAACTTCCCCTAGAGATTCATTGATTACCATCTTCTTGGCTTCGGATAGCAAAATGACTTATTGAGTGATTGTGTTATTTGCCTTGCTACTTAATATTTACAGCAGAGAATCGATGGAGAATGCGCGGGAAGCGAAGATGGTTTAAAGATTGAAGAAGAAAGGAAGGTTAGTCACCTGAGTGTTTAGGCTGCCGTTTAGTACTTTTCTTTATGTCGTTTTACCTTCAGTCAAGTTGTTTACATTTAGGTTGCCTTTGGTATATTGGCAAGAATATTGCACTTGCTATATAGATGAGAACATCTATATAGATATAGTTTACCAAACGTCACCCTCCAGTTTGACTTTATCTAGTGACCTTTTTCTGCCCTTTACCCTACACCGTTTAGATTTTTGGGTGTATGAGCCGTGAATGGTTTGCACAGGTCCATGTCCTTTATTTCCTTGGCATTTGTAACCCCGGACGTTGGCACTGGTTGGTTATTACTTTCTGCCTTTTTTCTCTCATCCAACAGTGTATATATATCCGTTGGTTCATTAAATGAAACGTGTTTTCATCGTGCCGTGTTACCATTTTTCTTCTGTTTTTTCCTCTCTTGGCTCTCGACTGTTCTTTCTTCCCTGTGCCACAGCTGGTTGTTTTCTCAGAAAACCTCACCTTCTTCAACACACCTATTATAGTCAAAGTTTAAATTTGAGTAGGGCCAACTTTTAAACGTTCGTTAGACAAAATATAAAAGTATCGAATATAGTCTGGCAGATGCATCGACATAGAAAGGAGCGAGATATAGAGAATTGAAAGAGCCAAGGTCGGTCCATGGGGTGGGTAAGGTTGGGATCTTGAGGCACATGTGTTGTGCTTGCTTCTAAGAATCTGATAAGATTAAACTAATTATTTCAGATATGCTTTAACCGGAGTCAACGACCTTTTTATGCCTATCTTGATTATATGATCTTTCTTTTAAGTATTTTTCCTATGCAAGAGGAAGTATCCTCACCCAAGCTTTGAACCCTGTGAGCCTCTGAAAACCTCAGACCAAACACCTGAATAAGCCACTTGTCAGCTCATTTGGAAAACAACACCTTGCAGAAGAAAATTTGTGGTTCTATAATGCGGTGTTCAAATTCTAGAATTTTACTTTGACAACCCATTTTTGCATTTTTTTACAGGCCACTTGAGTGGCTCTAAGCTATACGTAAATCTCACCTACTATCTGGAATTCACAACTGAAATCGACAAAGAAAAGCTAGTATAACATGGAATATCGATCTACCCCCATGAATAATGGTCACACGTCTGCAATTTCAACGGATTATCTATTGCCAGTTCTGTCATTTTCTTGTATTAGGTTTTGAAGAAGTCATACGTTTTCAAGGACTCCCCAAACTTTCTAAATAGCTATCCAGGCGTCGTTTGAACTTGTACAAGAGTCATTGATCTAATGAACTTTATCAAAGAATAGAACGAGTAACCCCGTGTCACTAAAAACATTTCTTTTTTCTTCCATTGTTGGGTTAGGTTGTGCTTCTATTATTATTCTGATTAATCTTTGTCATTATTATTGTCAATAGTCATGGGATTAG
Organism: Theobroma umbraticum; assembly: GCF_002168275.2. Lineage (NCBI taxonomy): Eukaryota > Viridiplantae > Streptophyta > Magnoliopsida > Malvales > Malvaceae > Theobroma > Theobroma umbraticum. Next base: position 5,518,543 of record NW_018397258.1, on the reverse strand, counting down.
GACAGGCAAACTATTGGGAGGTTGTTGGACGAACTAGGATTTAAACCAATCCTGTAACGTATGCCTCCCCCATCAGCCAACCAATTGCCTTCTTGGTGTGCTTATACGTTGAACCATCATTATCTCCATATTTACGAAACTACCAAGGATTCGTGTACTTTGTCCAATGCTTTTATATTTATTGTTTATTAATATTCTATAAACGAAATGATATGTTCATAATAGTGTTGGCCAATAACAAAAATATAATCCTAATTTGAGCTTGTTCTATTATCATATTTAGAATTAAATATTTATCAATTTATAATATATATTGAAGAACAGGTGTTTTCATGTCATTGTCCCATGCAGAATTATTGCTGTGCCATTCAAATAAATATTGAATGTGGTTTCATCATACACATTTAAGTTCCACTTCTTCGAGAAAGAAAGGCAAGAACAATAAATTTTGGGAACGGAAAGGAGAAATTGGACAGGGGAAACAAAACCTAACACTGGTGCCAAGTCAAGTGGCATTTTGGATAAATAAGGAGTTAGTCAATGTCATTCTCCCAACTCTCTTATTAGTAGCTTTAAAAACAAGTCGCCACACCCCTTCTTTTCTTGTCCCGGCTTAAGCAACTGCAGCATAGAAAAACATACAACAGCCAAAACAAACAAGCAACCAAGATGTCTAATCCCTCTGGTTTTCTCCTGGCCGTTTCCTTTGTCCTCACAACTCTGATCATCTCCTTGTCGACCGTCGAAGCAGGTGGTGACCACCACTTGATCAACTGGGTTCCGACCAAGGCTGGCTGCCAGGGCTCCATGGCTGAATGCATAGCTAACGATGAGTTTGGTATGGACTCCGAGATCAACAGGCGCATATTGGCAACCACGCAGTACATAAGCTACGGAGCTCTGCAGAGGAACACCGTGCCATGCTCTCTCAGGGGTGCATCCTACTATAACTGTCAGCCAGGCGCACAAGCTAACCCCTACAGCCGAGGTTGCAGTGCCATTACCCGTTGCCGTAGTTAAGGTTATTCTGCGACTCCCCCACCCCGGCTGTTTTTTTGTCCTGTCTCATTTTTTTTTGTCATTTGTAAGATAGAAATATACCAATAAAGTTGATTTAGTCAGAATATCAAGCTCGTCTCTGGTGAGATGGAGAATCTATGTTGTTGAAGAAATTCTCTGATATGCTATCATGTAATCTTGTGTGATTGTTTGTCCTTTAATTTTGCTGCTTTCGAATCCTAATTACCTTCAAGTTTCAATCAGTTTCGCTTCATTTATACTAGAAGATAGATTGATTGGACAGTTTTGGTTTACCATCTGGGAGAAGATCCTGGTCAACCCCTCTTTGTTAACTCCAGCACGCAATGGCAGATTATGAACCAGGCATGAAAATAACGTCAGCTAGAACTAAAATCCATGGCAAGTACCATGATGGTAGACCAATGAGAATGATTATATACCAATTAATGGAAGGGGGAACATTAATTGAACTTGTATTCTTCTGACAAGCACAATCATAGCCATCTTTGATACCACTTATTTTGAAATGTCATTCACTCTTCCAATAATTCAAAATAATTTGGAAGTACCATCTATTGTTTTCAAAATGTATTCTGACAACATATGATCAACTACTTCGCATACCGCAACTGAAGGTTATTAGAGATAAAATGTGATCTCAGACAAATCATCGTCAGAAGGACAACTTCAATTATCAGCTTTAAGTTCCTATAGCATTTCCAAGTGCTAAAGCTGATACACTTGGGATTGCCTACACAGATTAAGGATTAGGGTTAACAGCTGCTCATCCAGAAGGCTGGTCAATGAAGCAATGCTCAACACGTCAAGTTTAATGACCAAACCTAAATAATTATGTATTTGCTATTGCACAGAGAAAGAGCACGAATGTTAACAACAAATCACCTCATATTCATTAACTCAAACTATAATTTGCCAGACTGGCATTAAAAGCAGATAATTGTTACTCCCAGTTCACAGAAGATATAATGAGTACAATAAAAACAGAAAAAGAAAAGGAAAAGGTGGACACTCAGTAATGTCCCTGATCTCTCGCCAATTATGCTTGCATACAAAATAAGATACCACCAAATTACAATCGTCAACCACTGCTAAAAACGCTCGTTGGCTAATTTTCATGCTGAACCTTCCTCTTGCTTTGCTTCATCAGACTTTTGCTTTGATGGAGCTAAAGGAGATGGAGAGCCTTCCACTCCCATCTCTGCTTTTAGGTCATTGATGCTCTGCTCCAGCTCGTTTATACGGCTTCCCATTTCATCAAGTGCTTTGCAGTTAAGGAAACAGTAGAGGTCCACACTTCATAATAATACTAAAGTAACTAACTAACTATTTCCATTTAAAGCAATGCTATGGCACCGCAAAAACATAACAAAGTTTCAAACTTGTTCAAATCTGTCCAGCAAACAGTTATCAGATACAGGTCCAAAATCACTGTCCCACCAAGCTTCTTAGCCTTATTTCAAGAATTCCTTATAAGTTGACAAAAGTAAAACTTAAGTATACGTTACTCTAAAACATTCAACCTATTTATGTAGCAATAAAATTAAAAAGCTCAACAAAGAAATTTAGACAAACTTCTCTGTCAAACATATCATTTAGGACAAGCCATTTACTTCACCAATGAAGCAACTCAGCCATATTCCATATCTTGTTCTTTTTGACAACATTGCTATCCTACGGAAAAACATGTTTCAATAAAATTTAACAACACATGAAAAGGATATTCTTTGTAATTATGGAATCAGACATTGTTTGAAACCTAGATTGCTGCAAACAATATTGTTGTCAATAACAGAAACATATTATTCCAACAACAGAGGGTCTAATTGTAACTCACCATTTGTTGAAGAAGATTTTGCACCTGCAAAAATCAGTCGAAAAGATCATTACTAAGAACTTAGTAGAAAAGCACATCAAGAACCATGGCAAATAATCGCCGAAATACATCCATCAGAAACTATGGTCCTTGCACAACTTTGCAACCTAAGAGTTGAGACTAAATCAAAATTAACAGTAGTTATGCCCTCATGGTACTAGCAAAACAGCATAAATTGAAAGCAGTTGTCATTCATGGTATGAAAAAGGGTGAAGAAACTCACAAAAACAGTCATATCAGCAGTGCTTTGCTTTGAGTCGTCCGAATTATGCCCGTCCTGCAAAAAATGTATATTAGTCAGCCCATACCACACAGCATTAGCAAATGAGTAATACACAATTAGCCCCTACTTCAGATTGTTTAACACTAAGAATGCAATTGCTCACATCGTCAAATACCTAGAAAACTATAATCCTCTAACCAAAACTTTTAACAAGAGAAAGAACTCGAGCGGGAATTCCTTCTGACTTTGCTAAAAATCTCAAGGAGACACAGGAATTGTATGCCATTGACTAAAAGGTTTGGGTCTTAAGAGAAGTAAAACCCTAAATAACGTCATAAAACCTACACTACCATTCATAATAAAGCCTAGAAAGTAAAACTTTAATACCAGCATTGCAAGCACAACCAATTTTAATCCAAAAAGCACTACTAAAATTTAAAAAATAATAAAAATCAAACGAGAAATAAACCAGAAAAGTATAATTGTTAAAACCCATAAAGATTCAAGATTGTTTAGAGAATACAGATCTAAAACATGTCGAAAATGAAGCTTTTTAGATCAAAACCTTTAACATCCATGGTACGACTATAGATCGCACGTTTCTGGGCAATTAAAAGAAAAGCAGCAAATGATAGCGAGGAAGATTATCAGCTTTAAAGCTTACAGAAACAAGAAATGAAATGAAGTATACCATTCTTTGGCAGTGGATCTCTGGTTGCTCGCGCTGCTCCTCACTCCTCACCTCAGTTGCTTAAAATTCGAAACTTGGAAGCTTGAGGGAAATCAGAAATGATCGCTGCTTGCTTTAAAGGCGTATAATCGCATTCCACTTTCATCCGGCTTACACCTCTAATTTACCCATATGCCACTCCACTCGAACATTTTTTAGCCTTTTTTTTTCTTTTTGATACGTTATTATATATCTCAAGAAAATGAATTTAAAACGTAAATACTACTGTTTCGATATTAGGTTTCATCATGTCAAAAGAATATGTAAAATCGTAAACTGAATATTATTTGAAAGTTACGGTTATGGCATTTTTGTCATTGAGCATTCGCACCCAAGTTCCAAGCCCAATACGACTTGGGACAAGACGAAGAGGCAAGAGCCCGGGAGCGCCACCGCATTCAAAATTCAAATAGTCTGGGCCTCATTTTACAACTGGGGGTCTCTACGGCTTTACCAAGTTGTTCATGATCCGCGTATATCTAATCTGCTTTTGTAATCCTGATCAAGGATTAATGGGCGGACCCCAAACAGGTGTAGGCTTTTTGCGTTGTGCATTCTGACTTGCCTAGTAACATAATGCTTTCATGAAATAACTTCAAACGAAAGGAAGATAACAAGAGAACCTCTCCTTCGATTTTAGGTGGAAAGGGATTCAATCCAATTCTTTGTACCCATACATACATACATCCATACATAATAAAATCCTAGAGAATGCACATCAAATAATTGCATGCATAATAAATTCCTTAATGTGTTAGAGGTTACTTAAACGGTCACCGCTGGTTGTTGCTTTCTGCAAGATAGGAAGCTTGGACCCTCTTCTTATGGGGAATCTCACCAATATAGATTGCACAAAACTTATAATAACCTTCCCATTTCTATCTTTTTGAAAAGGTTGTATGTGCGAGTACAAGTTATTTCAGGATTATCTTAAATTGACAAGTAGGTTTTCAGAATTTCAGTCACCAATCAAATGGTAAAATCTAGAAATTAAGTTCAGAGTTAGCATTGCGACGGGCTAATAGAATTGCCCAGATAAAAGAATAATAGCAACATGCAACTAAGCTCATCGATCTATATCTTAAGAGCAAGTCAAAAAAAACAATTATATATTAAAAAAAAAAAAGAGTTGCCGGGAGTCTCCCTGTGCATAAATTACTAAAGAACTTGATATGAGGTGTAATGGGATTACATTTATAAGATGAGTACAAAAATTTCACCAGCCAAAGAAAATACTTGGCACTTCATTTCTCCTTTCTACTATGCGTTTTATCACTCACACAAGGATTTTCCGGTGAAGAAGACCATAAACCCCACAATATAACTAGGTGAAGACAAAGGAGTAGAACAGATGAATAAGGGTTTGATGGATACACATTCCAGCACAGCTCCACTCCTACGAACAAAAAAACACTGTACAAAGAAAACAGAATCCGAAATATCGTGAATATTACAAGGAGGTGACCGTTCCAAGTTTATTCAAGAGCAGGAGTAAAGAAGTTACCGAAGCAATGTAGGGAAAGGTGTTCTCCACAACAGGTAAGGCAAGCTATAGAAATACCTGCACCAGAGACGATAGTCAGGCTCAGATGAAACTCTTAACATGTTTTTCACTGGAGATAAATTATAACAAGAAAGAGATCTGAAATGATCTGATTCCATCTCAAAGTTTTGTACAGCAGGAATAAGATATTCTCAAACCAGAAAAGCATCTAGATAATCCATAATTTATAATATCATAGCAGGCATCATAGTCAAGATTTTTTCATATACAATTTAGGAGGTTAGACAACCTAATATGAATAACAAGGCATTTGTAGTAGCATGACACTCACCATGAATAGAATTGATAATGCAATGAGCGGGCACATACAATGCCAATGAAGTTTCCAACAAACATGGTTGTCGTGATATCTGAATTCATTTCCACTAAATTTAGTATTCCAATGAAAGAGGGAATAAGCGATTCTCTCATGAAGTTCATGGAATGATCACAACTTACATTCTTTCTTGAGGGTTTTTGGCAATGAATTGCTAGATGTTGAGAAAAAAGATCTAATCCTCAAACACAAAAAATTAAGAAGCCCACCTTCATGCCTGCAAAATACCAGATATATGTGCAATTAACATGATCATCATCAGTTACATGGCCAGAATATTGCCTAAAAAGCTAAAACCAGACATTTTTGCATAAGTAGCTCAAACATCAAGAGCAACACAAACCATCCATCAACGAACATTCTCTAAATGGATTATGCATTGGGGTTTGTGTCATAATATCTGGGTTTATCTAACACAAGGCAGGCTCTGTCAAGGCTTCTATTAGTAAGACAAATTATATTTTTCCCAAAAAAAATCCTGTGACTGCATGCTCATTTCTTAACACCAAGAGACATAAGCCATTTCACTTACTTGCACCATTTATAATGAGCAAAAAATGCGAGTAATACAAGGTGAGCAATCAGCAAAGAGACAGCGAATTCCTTTGATACAAAAATTGGTTCGGGAATGAACTTGAAGTTGACAGACCTGGCAAAAGAATAAAAAAGCAAAGTTACTCCTCAACAAAACCCATTATCATGCAAGTAAATTACAGAAAATTATAGTCTGAAAAACAATGAAGTACAGCGCTATTCCCAAAAAACCACCCCTGCATACAAAATGATAAGCAAGCAAATGGGTACAACCTCTTAAAAATATCAGTGGACCTTTATCCCTTCAAAAGAAGTTCAAAGAATTATTGAAGAATAGTTTCCAGTAAACCCTAAAATCTACACAGCTTTACCAAACAAAAACTGAATACAAGCTCAAGTATATTTACGGCAAGCGATATTTTTTAGAGACAAGTTTATGAACCATCAATATTTTGAACTACTCAAAGTAAACACTTAATACCCTCAAAGGCAGGTAATAACATGAATATTATAACATAAGAACTTTTACGCGAGCGATCTTAAATTTAAGCTCATTGACTTAGCAGAAGGATACACAACTCCCCGGAGGAGATCAAAGAAATAATTTCGTATCAAAAAGGTTTATAAAAGGCCAAAAAAGAAACTTCTCTCAAATTAAGAATTCTTTCAGATCAGATTTTGATCTAGCAATCCAATCTGTAATCTTGTTCCTGCACCATACCAAGCTAATATTCCTTGAAATATCAATAATGCAAGAAAAATTACCTAAACAATATTTTCATTTACCACCATCCAGTAAAGATGCTACAGATTAACCATGTCAATTTGTTACTAACCAGCAACTAAGGGAAGGGTGAGCATTTTTATACTATAGAATTACCAGAAGTGGATGAAGACACGTCCAAGATTAAAGGCTTGTGATATATATTCGATTGGATATGATACTAGAAAGGGCAGCCCCAGCACAATCTGCAGAACCATTTACTGAGTATGTAGAAATGAATCAACATATTGGCAAAGAATGCCTCCTGCCACAACATTAAATGCAGTAGTCCAACTCACCTAACCACATTGAAAGTAAGTTAAGATGCATGGAGATTAATATTAACTTCCCATGTTAAGAAAGAAAAAGAATATAATCTGTAAAGCAAAGAAAAAATTAGAAATAGAAATCTCAATTATCAGGAAATTTCCAATGCTGATAGAGTCCTCAAAGGCCAACAAGGAATAGCTCACACACCTGCACCAGTGCCGCACCAGCTAAAGCTGATATTATCCCACTGATATTCATAGCCTGTAGAAGCAGTGATTCCCAAGAAAGATGCAACTGTTTGAGCATAATAACTGACCTAATTGCTAATTACTAGAAAAATATAATGCAGCAGAAGTTAATGCACCTGTAGCATGAGTATTAAAAGAGGTGGAGCATAAAGGAGGACATTCATCTTTATTGAAACTGCAGCACTACACATAAAAAGAGGGAATATTGAATCAACTTTTCTTTTCTTTTCTTTTTAAAAGAAAAAAAAAGTACTAATTAAGTGAGCATACTACCTAAAAATAATCAATCCCAAATGCCACCATTCGTAAAGAATGGATGCCATTGCAGCATGGAGAAGTGTCATTGCAAAACAGTCATTAAACAGACGAAGCACAAATATTGAGTGAACTCTCTTTGAAAGAGAAACCAAGCTCAGAGCCCACCATGGAAGCTGCAGGACATTGCAAGAACAACAAATGCTAATATCAAAAGCCAAGACAAATAAACAAACATTGTAACAAAGAGGTCAGAAACATTAACAGCGAAGAACAATTTTGTTTTCCAGAGATTGGATGGCTTCTGCAGAATGAATATACAGATTTTACCAGTGCTTGAGGAATGGTGCAAGTGATAATTGAAATGCAGACATCTCAAATACACAAGCTTCCAGCATTAAAGTAAAGACATGTATTTTAGAACTTTTACCAGTATTTTCTACTTTATCCGCATGTAAAGTAGATTGTGAAAAACTCTACGTAATTTTACATAAAAAGACATCTAACTACACCAGAAACAAAAAATGATGGTGATATTATAAATTAAAGGGTACATATTAGCGCCTGAACTAATAAAACACAAGTAAATTTCATACCACATCAGTCTTTACATAGATTAATAAGACGATTCCCAGGTTTATGATGTATAAAATCGCAAACAAAATCTGCAATCAACAAAAAAAAAAGCAACAAAGAAAATTAAGCATGGAGTATTGTTTTACATAACAACAAATCAGAGACAAGAAAATTCAGCTTGCATAGTACAATGATCACCTGAGCTGGAAAAACCTGTCCTCCGGTAACATACTGAATAGCGGAATAAACATAAAGGAAGCCAGCTGGGTAGACAAGCGGCCCAGTGTCTCCTTTCAAGTTCTTGTAATCCCTTTCTCCTCCAAGAAACCCACTTACCTGTCATTAAACACTAATTCCACATTATCCCATTATTTAAAAAAAAAAAACTGAACCAACCCAGAGAAAGGAATTTGCTTGATTAGTATAAAAATACCACACCTGAGACATGTAAGCGTCCCAATCTATCTTCGTATCTGAAAATTAAAAGTGTGAAAAGTCACCAAAGAGTTTCAGGGAAGAGAAAAGAGTGACAGAATGGGATTTTTGGGACCTTACAAGGGACGTTGGCGATGATGAAGGAGACGAGGAGGGCGTCAATGAAAAGCAAAGCCAAAGCCATTGCGGTTTTTGGGTTTTTGAGAAGTTTTGGGATCAAAGAAGAAGCTCCAGCATCCTTTCTTCGAGAGCGTTTGGCATGAGCAGAAGCTGAATTTTTCACTGCCATGGATTTTTTTTTCTTAATTTTGGGTTGAATTTGTGTTTGCCTTATTTCGTCTTTGCTGTTGATCGTGGAGAAAGAAATTGGACTACTGGAGTTTCAGAAACAAGCGCAGGAAATGAACGGTCAAGAAAATGTTTTCAAACAAAGTTGGTTTGATTGTGGCCGTTTGATTGCTGTGGATCTGGTGTGTATAATGAGTTAGGAGTGGGCTGCAGATTGGTCACGTTTGATTGATCGAGACGCAGCTCCCTTGGTTCATGGTCGGGTTGCGTTGGGCTAAATAAAAAGACCCAAAGAACAGGCCCAAATCCTATCTGCTTCTTTTTGTTTTCTTTTTTCTTCGATTAACAAATGTTTTTAATTGGAAATATTCCATTTGTACATAGGTTAATTCAAAGGCTAAATAAACAAATGAGTTCCTAAACTATTTCAAAAAAATTAATTACGCTCTTATTTTTTTATTATGTTTAAAAAAATTTTAAATTTTTATTTTGAGTTAAATAAATCTTAAACTATTAATTAACTTTTGTTAGTCAATTATAAAATTGAAAATTTTTCTACAACATCGCAGATGACGTGTATTAAAACTTGCTGACTAGAAATTGCGTGTTCTCTTTTTACCTATCCACATATCCAAAAATAATTAGATTTAAGATTTGAAAAAAATTAAAACCTAATTGCTTCAAACTAAGTGCTGATTACCATCGTTCTTAACATGGAAAAGGTTTTCAAGACCTTTTGTTGTAAATCTTTTTCATGATCATAACACCTTCAAGATGAATATCTACTTTAGGCCTAACAGACTCATTTTCAATTTGTATCTATTTCTCAACATAACAAGTTTCAAACGGAGGATTAAATTTTATCTTTATAACCTTATGATGGGGATTACAAAGAGTGCTTCGTTCAAGGTTGAGAGGTTCAACTTTGATTTCGGAAGAATATTTCTCTTCAATACATGGGATATGTCGATCATTAATACTAGGCTTCGAATTCTTATTCTTACAATTACATAAATAAGTTTCCAACTATTAAGCAATACTATGGTCAACTATAAAATGGGAAGGGAATGGATTGATCAAAAAAAGGACTATCTTTAAGCATTGATCTTCTTCCTCTAAATCCCTAGAGATTATTTATTGAGGCAAGAGATAATGAAGAGTTTTAGAAGAAGAGTTTTGATAGATTATCTACAGGAGATAATGAAGAAAGGTGTTGGGAATTTAATAGGAATACAAGGAACAATTCAATTTTGAGAAGGATTATTGTTTCTTTTTAATATAGAAATTAATATAAATTTGCACAAATAAAATAAAATAACACATCAACATATTACGTGGTAGATGATATGATATAAAATTACCAATTGTACTATTGACTAACAAAAGTTAATCAACAGTTAGTAACAAAGGCTTATTTAGTTCAAAATAAAAATTTAGAGATTTATTTGAACGTAATAAAAAGATAGGAATTTAATTGATTTTTTTTATATAGTTCAAGGATTTATTTATGTATTTAACTTAATTCCAATTTAAGGACCCAAGTATTTGACGAGAGCATATCTCTTAATTTTTGTATTATAATTAACCAATTATAATTATGAATTGTGTAAAATTTATGAAAATATTATATGAAGCTCACATGTATAAGTGTAAATTTTTACATAATTTTTTATTGTGATTAGGTACTTCCATATTTTGTTCAAGTGCATGCAATTCTCCTGCTTCAAATTTCTATTTTCATAAATAAAAAAAAACAATTTCATGATTTTTTATTTAGAAAAAGAATTCAAAATCAATTTTTTAAATACTATCAACCCAAATCCTTGATGTACAATCTCGGACTTAATTTAGGTTAAAAGTCACAAATCTTGTCACACGAGGAAAAGGAAGTCCAATTTTTCCCTAAGCAATAGCAAGCTGAAAGCTGTGAATCTCTAGTTCATGTATCACACTAGGTTGCCAGCACCAATTAAGGTGAAAGAAGTAATAAAGGCTCATTATCTCATTCATTAGATCCATAAAAGCTATATTTATACAATCAAACCAAATGACATGATAAGAAATTTATAATAAGCGTACTGTGTATAAAAAGTTGTCTTAAGAATATTGTCACTTTTAATTTTTAATTGATGATATTCAAAATGAAGGTCAATCTTTGAAAGTACTTGTGCTCATTGAAATTGATAAGACAAATCATTAATTCTTATAAATGGATATTTGTTTTACATAATCACTTGATTTAGTTGTTTATAATCGATGCACAGTCTCATTTTTTTTCACAAATAACATTAAAGCACCTCATAAGGATACATTAGTTCGAATAAACCCTTTGTCTAATCAATCTTGCTACTATTTTTAAGTTCTTCCAATTCATAAGATTCATATGGTAAGGAGGCTTAGAAATTGGTCTAGTTCTCAATATTAAGTCAATGGCAAACACATCCATAAATTTTCTAAAAATAAGAATATTATTCAAGCATGGTTGTTCCTTCTCATTCTCAACAACATAAGCAAGATAACCTTCATGCTCTTTAGAAAAAACCTCACTAGCATGAATAGCATATATTGATGCTGGAAAAGAAATTTTCTTGTCACCTTCAAAATAAAATACCAATTGATCTAGAATAGAGAAAGTAACAATTTTTCTAATAATAATCAACATTAGCATGATACATAGATAATCAATCCATATTAAGAATCACATCAAAATCAAAGTGGAATCAAATTTGCCATTAATTCTCCTTCTCTAATTTTCATCAAACAAGACTTATACACTACATCAGCAATTACGAAACATTAAGCTACGCTCTATGTTCTGGATCCGAGCTTCTGAAGGTGATGAAGCGATTAATGACATAGGCTAGTTGTCAAAGCTATGCAACTGTCTCATTAGATGAGTGCCTCTTCACCATCGGCTTGGTGTGTCATGGGTTCCTCCTTCTTTCAATGAGTTTCAAATTTAACAGGTACAAGAGAAAAAACTGTACATGAATAGATATAAGAGAATAAAGTGTATGTGAACCGGTATACCAGAACAAGGCAGAAAGGTGAAACACTTATACTTTAAGAAAAAGTTAAAAGGAAGACTTCCTAACTATCTTCATATCTAAGCCACTAATGTAACTTGTGAATCCTACAACTTATTCTAGGTCACATCCACTATTATCATGTAAAGTAGTGCTTCACTTGCTCTAGTTATTCTAAGTAAAGTAGTGCTTCACTTATTTTAGTTGTTCTGCGTGAAGTAGTACTTCACTTATTTTAGTTGTTTTACGAGTAATAGTGTTTCACTTGTAATAATTGTTATCATTGTTCTTTGTACAATATTATATTGTAAAATAAATTCTTAGAGAATAGGTATTAATCAAAATCAAGTATTTACATTTTACCCCATGCATAAGAATTCTTACTTAAAAATAATTATTGTGCATTAATTTAAAAAAAATTATTTTGTACTATAACGTATTGTACTATAACACCTCAGGTAGTAATGCCTCGGGTAATACCACCTTAGATAGTAACATTTTAAGTAGTAATAGATTAGGTAGTAACATATTACTGTCTAGTGTAATATTTGATTGATTATATAACAATATATTTTCATAGAATAAGACTTTCAAGAAGCAGATTATTAAAGGGAAGTTAATCTTTTTAATAAAAACCTCGATTCTATGTGATCTATAAAAATGAAGCTACTATGAACGATTTTCTTCATTCAGATTCAAAATAAAGCAAAACAATTTCAAAGCAAGGTCACATCTTTTATGACTTTTTTTTTAGCAAGTAAGTTCTTCTTTTTGTAATTTCTTGTTGTTTTTTATGTTTCTTGCTTTTAAAAAAAATTGAATTTTTCTTATTTGTTGCCCCCTGCATGAAATATTTTTTAAAAAATTAAAATATGAGAAAAGAAATTTTTCATACATGAGATGAGGCTTTTTGATTGAAAGAGAATTGCAAACAAACAAATTGTTTGATTTTAGATGTATAGTAGGGCTTTAGATCAAGAATTATGCATAAATCTTAATTGTGTTGAGCTGTTTAAATTTTTTTTTATATATTTGTCTCAAGGATATTCTAAATCCAAAAAGTAGTATCTATCAAATAAAAGCTATTAACAAAAACATTTGTATGTATATCTTTTGATGGGAGCCTTTTAATTCATCAAAGAAGAGAAAGGTAAAGAAAATTTAGCTATGTAAACTAGAGTGAAAAAGAAAAATAAAAAGTTAGCCTACAAACAATAGAGTTTCAGAGGGCAAACATTAAATTTTCAAAACATTAGAGCTTTGATTTTTTTTTAATTGATGCTTTTCTTAATATTGAAGCTTTTAATATTCTGTAAGCTTTTTTTATTTTGAGAGCTCGTAGCTTGTTTAATTAAAGCTCACCAAAATGTAAATGGGATTCTTATAATAAGGAAAGGATGTGGTACAAACAAGTAAAAGTATGTGCCAGAGGTGGCGAAGAGGAAGATTGGAGCAATTCCTAATGTTGTCATCGATAATGTCAAAGCGACTCCAAATATTGAGATTGTTCATAATGTTGGAGTTGTTACTGATGATGCTAGAGTTACTCTGATTAATTCTCGTGCTTCTTCCTCCTTAATGCCAAAACACAAAGATGCCAATAGTGTTTTTGACATTCAAGTAGCATGTACTAAACAGAGTGGTAGGAAAGTCAACTTCCATGTTTTTCAAATTTTATCAAAACACATGGAATACTTTGAGCATATTTTCAATATAAAGAGAAAATTTTGGAGTACCACCTTTTTAAAGAATGTAGGTGTTATTTGTTTAAAGATGAAGATGTTGGGTAAAGCTTTAATGATTTCCCATGCTCCATTAATGAATACCTCATCAGAAAAATTACAACTAATATTGCAGGATTTCAATGACACTTGTAACGTTGGATTCAAACTTGAATGCCTCGATGATTGTTAATCTAAAGCCAAAGCTTTTCTTAACAAGTCTTCCTTGGAAAAAGAGTTAGAAGATATTGCAACAAAGATAGCTTCACTAAGAAGGAGTGAAGTTGAAGTGCAAGAAAAATTAGATGTCATTGTCAATATTAAGAATAATAACTCTTCTCTATGGAGTATGTAGTTGGCCAAGCTTTTGCTTCTCATTTACTTTTTTGAAAACTCGCTCAAGCTAGTACTTTGCTATTGATATATCGTATCTCTTTTTCTTTTGCAATAATAATAATATCATACGTATGTTGTGTACTTATTCACATTTCACATTATTGTACGTTGCCAAAACATAACTCTTAGCTTTACATCAAAGAGATTAACTCTAACCTAATGTGAAGGAGATTAATTCAGCCCTTAAAATAAGTAAGCGTAAGAGTTGCAACCAATTTGTGAGTAATAGGCTATGGCAAAAAAATAAGCGATAAAGCTTGCGACTAATAGCATAACATCATTATAGCCAAATTATAAGAGATAAAGCAACTAGCTAAAGTATGAATGATAAATTATGGTTAAAGAATGAGCGATAAAAGCTAACGACCAATAAAAAAAATCCTTACAACTAAAATATGAGTGGTAAAGCTTGAGGCTAAAGTAAGAGTGCTGAACTATGGTCAAAAAATGGACGATAAAGCTTGCGATCAATAATATAATATAATTATAGCTAAAATATAAGCGATAAAGTTAGCGGCTAAATATGATTTTTTTTTCAAATGTGAAATTCCAATTCATAAAACACTAAAGAGTCAAAGTCATAGAAATATCATACATAAGTGAGAACCAGGTTGCTTTGGACACTATTGCTCTTAAGTAGTAATTCTCTTGCTTACGTCTTCTTATGGAATATTCTACGCAAACCTCTATATTCAAAAAGCGATAGTGGAATTGTCCATCTTTTCTGGTAAGACAAAGGTTTTTTTTTTAATTAAGTTTTTACCTAATGCAATCACTCCTTCCTAGTGGAATCACCAAAATGGAAAGGGGGTTCTTGTAATAGGGAAAGGAAGGGTTGCAAACAAGTAAAAGGATATGCTGAAGGCGATAAAGAGGAAGGTCAGAGCAATCTTGAAGTACTAACCGTCGTGGCAAGTGAAAGAGAATTAAGGAGTAGAAGAGAATTAAAGAGAGAAGCTCTAGAGAAGAAGTGTTAGCTCTAGGGGGAAAAACCCCTCTAAATGAATTGTGAGACTCTATATATAGTGCCAAAAGTGACAATTACTGAAAAATAGGTTTTAATGCGCATAATGAATGACATTATTATGAAGAGCTTTAATGTGAGTAATCATTATTATAACACATTATATTGATATTAAGGTGGTGATTTTATGACATATAATGTGAGTGACCATTGAAGTAATTGGATGTAATAAAACTTGTTCTCGAGTAAAAGGTAATAGAGAAGAGGTATACGTGAAAGATACAAGAGAAGAAACTGCATGTGAATAAGTATAAGAGAAGAGTTGTACGTGAATAGGTACAAAAAAAGAAGATGTATATGAATAAATATACGAGAACAAGTAAATATGTGAAACACTTGTACTTCAGAAAAATGTTAAAAGGAAAACCTCTTAACTCTCCAGAATATTCCAAGATGAAAATAATCCGTGAATCCTGTCACTTATTCTGAATTGTTTTCACTACTATCCGTGTGAAGTAATGATTCACTTACTCTAATTGTTCTGAGTGAAATAGTGCTTCACTTATTTCATTATTTTGTACTTTACTTGTTTTAGTTGTTTTACGTGTAATAGTGTTTCACTTGTAATGGTTGTTTTCATATTTTTTGTATAATATTATATTATAAAATAATTCTTAAAAGAATAAGTATTAATCAAAATCAAATATCTACATGTAGCAAACAAACAAAAATCAACAATGAGGTCAAAATTAAAAAAAAAAAAACTTGTACAGTTGAACTAGTATTACATAACACACGTAGGAGCTTTTCGGACTAAACCAAAGTCCAAAACTGCAGAAGTTAGTTATCCAGGTTTTTTAATATTTGGGTTAAAAACAGATATTATCCATTGACAAAATGTTAAATGATCAAAGCTACTCTCTCCTTGAAAGCACTAGAATGCGCAGATTGAGAACAAAGCGACCTCAGAAAGCTACCTTTCTCATCCACGTGTGACACTCCCTGTCCAATGTCCACTCCTCGCCACTTCCTCCGTCCACCTGTCACTCCTTTTCCTACCTCTCAAATTAATTTAGCCCTGAAACACGCTCTCCTCTACATAAAGCCTCACCTGAAATTCCTCCGTTGTCGTAAATTAAGCTCT
>NW_018397258.1:5500892-5502076 GCF_002168275.2 Theobroma umbraticum | reverse complement strand
GGCTCAGATAGAAAGTCTTAAGGCCGAGGCTCAAATTTTGGACAGACAGAAGGAAACAGCACGGAATAAATTTGACTCTTTAATTGGGTGAACAATCTAAGAAGCATCATTTTTAGCATTTGATTATAGAAACTTTAACGATTGATTATTGGTGTACAATCATGGCTTGCAATTTTTTAATTATGAAATATACAGTGTGCATACAAAGGGGGTTTCACGTGTAAAACACACATTATGCTCAAATTAGATCATTAGTTATTAATTTAGTATATTCTCCCATAATTAAATAAAGAATGTTTAAAGTTTCGGTCCAATTATTAATTTTGTCTTCAATATTACAGTTTTGCACAAGAGGAGGAGCTCCATAAGACGAATGGGTGAAATTCTTTAGTTTCATGAAAAGATTTTAGTTTTATTAAATACCGAAACATTAATTTTAATTATGTAAAAAGAAGTAAAATAAATTATATTTCAACTAACATTTGAATATTTAATTTATTAATTGACGTATAATTCTCATATTTAAAGAGTACATGAGAAGGGTTCTAATCCTCTTACGTATTGATCGAGATTCAAATCGTTCCTTTCTTAATTATAAAAAAAAAAATCAAATTTCAGCTGACAAAAAAAAAAAGGAGAAGCAAGTAAGCATATGCTATTCACAGTGAAAGGATGAGATACAGCTGTTTTTGTTTTTTTGCCTCTGAAAAATAAAAACAATGTTTATTTATAAGTATGTATAACCGCCTTTGGATTAGGAAATTTGCAAACTGCATTTTGGAAATCTCGGGGGATGTGAAAAAAATAAGAAGACAAGGAACCCTCCCCGACACATCTCATCCCACAGTTTTTCAAGTCCTCGCGGCGGGTCCCGGCATCTTCCTTCCAACAGCTGTCTTCAAATTTCGTGTCGGAAAACAAATCACGCCCTTAGCTTAAACTTAAGCTCTGTAAAATGCTTTGGATCACAGAAAAACGCGTTTTTCGTCCTTGAAAAAACGTCTGAACCCCTCTCAAAATCTTTCAAATCCGAATCCCAGAGTTCTTAATCTCTCCGATTAGGCATTGTTTTGGGTTGAACCGAGAGCGAATCGGGCAGAGAACAGGAAAATGATAGACAAGTGTTTGGGAGCTCAAAGATCTAGAAAGATCCAGAGAGCTCTCCGTCACTGCAAGGTCACCAT
>NW_018397258.1:5498192-5500792 GCF_002168275.2 Theobroma umbraticum | reverse complement strand
TTTTGTTGAGGAATGGGCAATGGGCACTTGATATTCTTGATGCTTGGGCTCCTATGGGTCCTAAAGGGAAGATTAGGGAAGAAGCCGGGAAGGTTTTGACTCGGGAACTTAAGGATCGACCGGTTTTCGAAGCGGATGATCAGTCTGCTATGGTTTACTTGTTGGCTACTCAAAGGGAGAAGTGGGGTGATAAGGTTTATTTGGAGAGTGCTTATTATTTGCATGGTTATTGGGGAATTTTGGTTGATAGGTATGAGGAGATGATTGAGAATTATCATCCAGGTTTAGGTGATCATCGGTGGCCATTGGTGACTCACTTTGTGGGATGTAAGCCTTGTGGGAAGTTCGGGGATTACCCAGTTGAGAGGTGCTTGAAGCAGATGGATAGAGCATTCAATTTTGGGGATAATCAGATTCTTCAGATTTATGGGTTTACTCATAAGTCTTTGGCTAGTAGAAGGGTTAAGAGAGTTCGAAACGAGACTGGTAATCCGCTTGAGGTGAAAGATGAACTTGGACTGCTTCATCCAGCTTTTAAAGCGGTTAAGATATCCTCTTCTTGATGATATAGGCTGTCTATATGATCTTATGCTGCTAAATGATAAGTTACAATGTTCAAATGTTGTGTATGCAGTGGGAATTTTATGGTTTAGGTCTGGAGAAATAGTATTCTTTTGTTCCTTATATGTGTTTAAATTATATGTTCTTAATGCTTTCCAAAGGAAAACAGAGCCCATTATTTTGTCTGCATCTATTCAGTTTTGTAGTATATGAGCAAATCGGTTCTGTCAATATTTTAACCTGGTGATACATTATCACTTGATTTGTCAGCCATAACGTTGCTGCATTGTAATTCAGTCAATTAGATAAATACTAATACTATTATACTAGGGATGCGTCATGGATCAGTGATGTTTATTGTTTTCAGTAGCTGGAATAGTTATTTATTGATAGGGTATTTAAGTGGAAAATGGTGGCTTCTGATATTCTTTAGAACCATTAGCTGGATGAATAGTTTGGTTTAAAATTAAACTTTTCTGATTAATTGCCTGTTTACCTGGTTCCTAAGAAAGAAACATTCACTGAATTATGTATCGTAACCAATATCATTAGTCTCTCTCTCTTGCTGTGTAGTCTCTCTGTTTTGGACTACGTAGATCCCCCTGGAGGAAAATGAGATTAAGAATGAAGCAGAAAAAGAGATGGAAGATGATGATGAGTCCTGCAAGGAATAAGCTCAGGGGAGCTGCTGGGGTACTGCAATTCCCCACTTTTTATCTTTTTGACCACGGATACTCGAGGACTGTATAATTATAGTGAGAATATAAATGAGGGTAGTTCATAAGTATTGACAATTCAAAAGATAGAAGTTGGGGAACTGCAGTCGGCAAGCATCTGTACTCATCTTGTTCCTCAATGGACTATCACCATTTTTTCGTTCCTCTTTCTGACGTCCTCTTTCTTAAGG
Source organism: Theobroma umbraticum (assembly GCF_002168275.2). NCBI lineage: Eukaryota > Viridiplantae > Streptophyta > Magnoliopsida > Malvales > Malvaceae > Theobroma > Theobroma umbraticum. Next base: position 5,499,324 of record NW_018397258.1, on the reverse strand, counting down.
ATCTTAACCTTGACATGATCATAACAGCACTAGCCCCTCTGGACATGTCCCTTGCAATGTTTTTATCTGCTTCCGTTGTTCTCTTTCACTTCATCAATCCATTTACATTGAGCAAGCTCCTTTATTATCAAAAGTTAATATACCATGTCATGTGCTTGCATTGTAGTAATTTCCTGCTAGATATCATGCATTTGGAACTCAATCAAAACCCAAAAGGTGCCAGACAAGATTATGAATTTCCGATACTCATGAGTCATGATTCAGAGTTGTTTCCAATTGTTATTATTTAAATTTGATCCGCATATCACATATACAGAATTTTGTTAGCATAGGGAAATCAAGACTCAGAGCCTAAGTCCTAGCTACATAATAGCTCATTTTAAGGGAGCCTTGCATGAAAATGAAGGGTAATTGTCTAATGCAATAAAGTTTTATGATGATATTGCTAGCAGAAATTGCCGTATACTAATATAATACGACGAACTCTGGTTTATCTCGGTTCTGTGGGTCATAGAGTCGTCGTATATGTCTGCTGTTCAGGATCATATACACAAGTTGGTTGGTGGAAAATTATGTGGTTTCTGTCAAAAAATTGAAGAATTTTAATTTCAAATATTCTGCTAGAACAACACGCCAAATTAAACCCAGAGCATGTAAGGGAATGATAAATCAGAAAGTTCAATGCCAGTCCAAGTTTTCTTTCAAGTTGTGGAACCAACGAGATAGAGAAAAATAGTTGCGAAATCGTTTTATTGGTCGAGCCCAATAGTTGCAACATCCTTCAAGACATGGTTGATAATGGAGAAAATTGCGGCAGGGAAATGTTCCCTGCTCAGGGAAGATTATGCTAAAACATAGTGGGGACTCTTCGTGGATGACAAGCCTAACCTTGTTGCAGACATGTTATTGATGATACTTAAGAAAACAGTTAGAACGAAGAAAAAGCTACAGGGGCTGGAAACAACGAAAAAGCAAAATGTTCAGCTACAAAGCATGTCATTGGAGACCTGGTAAAATTCAATATATATCAAAAGCAATAACTTGGAAGGAGTAACAGATCAATCATCTGGATATGTATATTATTTTTGGCCGATCTACAAAACAAATGAACAACTTGATAATAATAAAATAA
>NW_018397258.1:5480297-5498092 GCF_002168275.2 Theobroma umbraticum | reverse complement strand
CATCTTCAATAAGTTTCAGTTTATTGGTCAAGAAATGTGATAAAAAAAAAAAACAGGGGGGGAAGGAGAAAGAAACGCACCGTTTAACACCGCGGAGATCAGAGAAGATTGGTGTTGAGGAGAAAGGAAGTCTCTGCATAGCCATAATCCGTTAATTTCCTTGATCTGTTCCCATGAAGGAATTGGGTCACCGATTTGCTTATGCTGTGGATCATCGTCTTCGCTGTCTGATGATTCACCGAATACTTCCCTCAAAAGTTCATCGTGATTCTCCATCTTCAAGATTGTCGTCGACGACCGAGCTTCGTGGCCGCCCTTGGTAGCGTTCGCTACCCATATTGACGTCGGAAGCATTAACACTTATTGGGCCATCTCAAAAAAACCAAAACAGGCCCAGATTACAAGGAGAAGCCCTCGAAAAGTCGAAAAGGCAAAAGTTTTCTATATTTATAAAGGAAAATGTTAATTAGTGTTAAAATTAGCGTATGGTTTCTTCTTAAAATGAGAAAAAATTATATTAAATAAATTTTTTAATTATAAATTTGACTAACCTTAATAAATATTGATGAGTACTCATTAACCTGACCCAATTATATAGTCTTATAATTGGTAAATTTCCATGGACATAGAATTCCAATCCTTTGATCCTCTTTTTCTTAAGAATTAATTATCTTAACATAACCATAATTTTATGATCTTAGCAATGTCATCTAAAAACCACGCTAGTATATCCCGGCTAAAAAATTTGGTTGCCAATCCTCCCTCTATTAAATCTTATACCATACAGAAGGTTTTATTTAGGACATTAGACATACAATGTAAAAATAAAACTAAAACCCACTCATTTGGCAGTTCCCTTAAAGACACAACTCTATCTATTTATCAATAACAAACATAAAATTTCAATCATCAAATGAACAATAAGAACCAAGAAGTCAATTTAAAACGTCTATTACAATGAATTGTTATCAACATTCATTTAGTCTTCCATCATGAAATAGATGCTTCATAATAACAAAGATAATAACAAAATTTTGAATAAACTATCATTGTAATTACAAAAATTTGAAATCGAATATATTTTGGTTTGTATAGTTTTAATTTTTTTTAATTTTAAATTTCCAATGTTATGTTGAAATAATCTTTCAATCAATATTTTGATAAGTTTAATTTTAAGTGTTAATTGACAGTATTTGTTTGACACGTGATAGATGTTAGGGTCGCGATGATCCTAAAAAAGATTTGTATCAATTATGTATTAGAGTGAAACTAAATATTTAAATATTTATATTATTTTCAACTTATAAAGCACTTTTTGTAAGATAAAATTAGCTCAATTGACCAACCTTGCATGTTAGTGTAGACCATGACAGTTGGTATTAGAACCTATAAAGTGCTAACCATGTGTCACTTAAGTCAATAGACTTTTGTTGGAGCATAGTAAGATATCATGGTCGTAGTAGAAAGTCGTGAATCTTATATTATTTTTGTAATAAAGTGAGATTGGATATGTAAAATGGCATTTGGTAATTTAATTTGTTTTGTTTCTTTTTTTTAAGTAAAAGCAGAAATACTGTTTTCATTTTTTTCTTAAAAAAACAAAAATAAAATAAGTTTGGTCATATTTTTGTTACAATAAACTTTTAAAAATAAAAATATGAAAATATTTAAGAAAGTTTCAATTTCATATTTGTCTTAAGTGCTTAGACCTAACAAGGAAACGTAAATATAACTATCATAACTCACGAAGAAAATGACATAAAAAAGAAGAAACATTATTCTATCTAGATGCTCAAAGTGTCTAAAAACAATAAATCAAATCCAAAAGAAAAAATAAAGTCAAAAAGAAAAAAGAAGAAAAAAAAACTCACTTGAAGTGGATTAGATATAAAAAAACTCATCCGAGATGGAAAAGTAAATGAATTAAATAAAAAAAAGATTTAGGGTGTGATAGTTGGAAAAGAGAAAGAAATAAAGAAAAAAAAAAAAGAAAAAGGTCGTTTGGAGTTGGTCTAATTAAGGATGAGGTGATTCCGTGTTTTTTTTTGAAAACAAAAATAAAAATAAGTAAAATATCTTTTTTGTGTTTGTGTTTTTTTCATCAATTTCAAATCCGTTTTCAAAATAGAAAAAACAAAAATAAGGTTACCAAACACCTTTTTTATTATTATTTTCATAAAGTGTTTATATATCTTTTAACTTGTGAGATTTTTTGCTGAAGCTCTATTGTGTCAAAATAATATAAAATCTCCTTTGTAAAGTAAAATCTTGAGATTCATTGAGTCAAAATGATGTATAATATCATAAAACTTAATAAATCAAAATAAATAATATTTTATAAATTAAAATAAATCAAAATACTTGTTATAAAACGAAGCTGTGAGATCCAATTAACCAAAACGTCAAAATGGATAATATTTTATAAATTTGTGTGAAGAGTGACCATAAACATGTGTAAGCTTATATATATATATATTACATTACTTACATCTTTGAAATTGTTGTAGATTTGTAATTGTAAAAATAAAAATATTTATGACAAAGCAGAAAAATATAGATCTATTTATTTTAAAATATATTTCTTAATGTATTTTAAAAATGAAAAATGTCAAATTTTTTCTTTACAACTCTCTTTTTTTTTCTCCCTTTCTTTTCCCGACGGACTAGGGACCAGTCATAGACGATAAAAAGCTAGATCTGACCCAACTGTCGCAGTGTCGACAGAGCCAAATTCGGCCCTCTATGGCCGTCGACCGACTCTTAGTTAACGGAGGAGAGAAAGGGAGATGAAGATAAAAAAAACAAAAACCTAAAAATCGGTTTTTTTGCACATTGGCTCAAACGTGTTTGCCATGCAAGACACGTATCACCAATTGAGACGTTAAGCACAATATTAAAAAAAAAAATCATTTCAAATTACAACATTGGAATTACGTAGACTAACGAGTTAAGTTTCCGACCGTCTTCGTTGTTGCAAAGGATCCTTTGTAATAAAGATGAAAAGGTCAACAAGTTGCATCTCCTTGATGTTTGTGCCAATCAAGTGCATAGCCATCCGTGCCCATGCAGAAAATGTTATCTTCACACGTAAGAACCCTATCCCATTTCGCCACAACACGCCTCGACTACAACGCCACAGGTAAAAATTCTCAACCTTCTTAATGGGCCGTCAAGGGTATAATCCCCCTTGCCTTGCCCAATTGAACTATATTATTGGAGTAAAATCCAGCCTCCAAATTATCAAGTCCTGTAGTCTTACTCCGTTTTGACTAGAATGACCATTTTTCATCACGCGCCACGTGCCAAAGTGATATATCAAAGCCGTAGATTCGTTAGTGGGGATCGACGGGTGAGGTAGGGGAATTGCTATAAAACTGGAGTTGTTGCAACGCTCTGTTTCGTCCCTTCCGTTATATTCGAAGAAGCTCGTCTGCATTTATCTCTTCTCTCTTTCTAACTTTTTTTCAAGCAGGAGTCTCGGAACGGGTGAAATTAATGGCCGAATCAGATCCCAATCAGCCAATAGAGATAGTAAGCCCTTCATCTCTCACTGGTACTATGCTAATTGTTATTTTACGATTCTTAATTTTAGATCGATGAGATTGATTTTCGTTTTTCTTTTTATTTTTGTGATGAATAACGAATTGATTCTACATTTGATTTGGTTTTTTTTTTTTGACGAAGAATGAAGAAAATGAGAAGAAACTTAAATATCTAGATTTTGTTCAAGTGGCGGTGATCTATGCAGTTGTATGCTTATCAAGCATCTACGAGTACGCCAAGGAAAACTCCGGTCCACTTAAAATGGGGGTCCAAACCGTCGAAGGAACTGTAAAGACCGTTATTGGCCCCGTTTACGACAAGTTTCACGATGTTCTGTTCGAAATCCTCAAGTTTGTTGATCGCAAGGTCAGCACTCTAAAAAAATTTTAATTTTTCCCTCTCTTTTTTACTTGATTGAACTTATGTAAAGATAAAAATCAGTAAAATTTGACTTTTTGGGCCTTTTTTGTTAAGGAATCAAATTCTTTGACTTCTTAGGAGACATAGCAATTTGATGAGATTCTCGGTGTTCACGTTGTTTGCAGGTGGACGAGTCCTTCAGTGAGTTGGACAGCCGCATTCCGTCATTTGTAAAGCAGGCTTCAAGCCAGGCTCAAGCCATGGCTTCGGAGGTCCAACGAGCCGGCGTTGTAGACACGTCTAAGACCATCTCGAGGACCATTTACACCAAGTATGAACCGACAATTAAGGAGTTGTACTGCAAGTACGAGCCGGTGGTAGAACAGTATGCTGTTTCGGCTTGGCGGACGCTTAACTGCCTCCCGCTTTTCCCTCAAGTGGCTCAAATCGTGGTCCCCATGGCTGCTCACTGGTCGGAGAAGTACAATCAGGTGGTTTATTACTCTGGGGAGAAAGGGTATGCGATGGCGTCGTATCTGCCGTTGATTCCGATTGATAAAATCGAAAAGCTTTTCGAGGAGCGTGGAACACCGCTCGCTGCTTCGACTAATGGGGAATCAACTCCGACGAAGTGAAATTGTAGGGGTAGGGTTTTGGGGATTGATGATATCTTGCTGAAGTGGTTTCTGTTCTTCCTTTTTGCATTTGCATTTTTGGGTTTAGCATATAAAATGGTCACATGAGATGGAGCTTATAGGGTACAATAAAAGGATATAATTTTATGAGAAATTTTAAATAATTTAAGTGTTTATTCAGTATTTTAAAGTTTTTAAATGTGATATTTTTTTGATTAAATTTAATTTAAAAACAGATCATAAGTAATGCGATAACGTATACTAAACTCATGGTTGAAAATCTGCCAAGAGAAAGAGTGTTTGCATCAAACTCTTTTAATGCAGCAAAGAAGAAAATTTAAAGTTGAATGAACAAAGTGAAAAACAGATGTGAATGTAATGAGCATCCATGAAATTTTCTTCCCAGTTAATTCTCCGATAATCGCAACTTGCACTGGGGCCACAGCCCACAGCCCAAATCGTGGCTGGGATTCAATTTTGCTTAATCTCAAATGCAGGGTACACATGTTTTGCAGCTCTCCGTCGAAGTAAGTCCAACCAATGCAATGCTATTGATTTTCAGGCCTCACGTCCATATATTAAAAGTTGACAAATCAGTATTATTTTATTCCCATGTGGCAAGTAGTAATCTTTCATCTCATATACAGTCCACAAACCCAACTCCTGTCTAGAGCATCCTAACACCTGAACCATTTCCATCGTTTTAATGCCATCCTACGGCATAGAATCTGGGTTGCAAAAATATCTTTGCCTAACCCTTTTAAATCTCCTTTTTAAAATAACCTTGAAATCATTTTGCCAACACATGCTGACACGGAAAGCAAGTTAAGCCCAAGCATGGTTTTCAAATGCCATCTGGTTAGGGATTTGACTTCTGTTTAATCAGTGTTAGTTTAATTTCTACTGAGTTTTGGTTTTTATTTCCTTTTTGCAGAATGTTAGATCCACGCAAACATGCCAATGATTAAAAGCTAATCAATCCATGCATGATTAGGCCCCCGTGACTGATTCCTTCTCTGCACTTTCTAGAGTCCATGTGCTCACCCCCCTCCTTTTCACACTTAATGAACCCAAAATTATATGGAAAACTAAAAACAAAAACATAAGCTTAAAGTCTCCAATCCCCAATCCACGATGTCCCCGGTTGGTAGGCTAATGGCAAATACTAAATTATTAGTGTAGAGTTTTCACCATAGTCTAAAATAATACTCTGCTAGGAATAAGCTGATTTGGGTTAAATACCTTTGCGTTACTGCGAAGCATCTCCCAAATCAAAGCTGCCAAACGAGAATATACACAACACCAACTCATCATGAGCTTCCCAGAACTTACACAACTTGGGAGTTGAAACTCCCAAGTTGCTCACTATTTTTATTTTTTATTCACAAAACTAATATGTCCCCGTTTTTTATGGTCACAAACAAAAGTCCGACTTATTCCAGTCCGACCTTCCTTTCTTTTTTGCACTACTGTTGCCCTCTGTAACGCTTGGTTCAGAAGCGAACTCTCTCCTGCTTTCTTTCTGTCTTTTTTATTCTTTTATTTTCTTGGCTGCAAACTTGCAACTTGCAGACGTACAGAGTTTTTTTATATACCCTTAAATCTAATAGGATAAGTTATTTATGTTAAACTTTATGAATAATTAATTTATATTAATCCAATATTTATCATAATATAAACTTAGCAATTGTATTTTATTAAATCATATTATGAAGTATAATATTGTATTATTATTAAAACAAAATTAACTTAAACTGATTTTGATAAAACAAAAAAATAAATAATGTAAGTACACACTTTAAATTCATAAGAAAACTTAGCAAAGTACTTGTCTGCCCATGAATTGAATAGTCGAAATCTGCAACAGAAAAACATGTTTGCATTGGATAATATTTTAATGAAAAACTTCAAAAAAAAAAAAAAGAAGAATAAGTGGTAGATTGAGATGAATGTTGGACGCAAGTGAAAGTGATGATTCAATTGGGATAGCTACGTATGCTGGGTGAGAAGGGGATCAATTGGTATGTCTATGCAATTAATTGGTGGAAAGCTGTGGCAAACCGTGGAGGACGGCAGCTGGCAACTTGAATTTGACTTGTTTCTAGTTTGGGTAATCGGGATCCTGTGTCTTTAATTTTCCAGTGACGGGCCACATTATTTGAAGCTCTGCTCCCCATTCTGTCAGCCTATTTTGCAACTTCGTGTGAAACATAGCTGGATATTTCTGCACTCCCCATAGTTGGCTGCCAAATAAATTATAATAATGAAGAATTACCAATCACTTAAATTAATTATATTGATGGTTTCATTTGTCATGCATATGATAATAACTGTAAATCACCACGATTTAAGCATTATTTGAGTATTCCTTAAAAAATAAAAAATAAAAAAAACCAATAAGATGTTACACTTATGTCAGCTCGCATTTCGTGTTTATAACAATAACCATTAACATCGTAATAATTGATTTATTTGATTGTTTGAAGTTTACTGTATTATTGAAGACGAAGGGAATTAATAATCAAAGTGAATTATATGATTTATATAGGTGTGAAACTATGACCATCTGATGAGTATAAAAGAGGTGTAACTTTCACGAGAACCCATTCAACATTTGGCTCATGAATATTGAAACAAAAGCATGAGAGTCATAATCCTCTAAAAATTCCCTTTTCTCATCAAGGTGTGGTCAACCCAAAAAATTCAACAAATCTTTTTCTTATTTCGGCTAGAAATCCTAAGTGGGTTGACAAAATCTGAGAAAACCTTGGTTCACACTCATATCCGGACAGTACAGTGAAGAAACCCCAACCAATAGTCATAAACCAAAACAGCAATAAATGTCAAGTAATGAAACATCCTCCAAACAAATTAACCCATGTGCCTTTTTATTCACAGTGCCAGAACGCCCTGAAGCCCATTTCACCGCTTCCTAAGAATCGTAACCTCCAAAACTTAAAATCCAAATAAAATAAAATAAACCTACCATAATCGTACTGATGAAACAAAATAACATAAATAAACCCCGCTATTTATTCCATATTTTTATATATTTTATATAAATAATAGGTGCACAGGAACCTTGATAACTGATCTGCCCGCAATCATTCACCCCTTTTCTCTTTTCCTTTCCCTCTTTCCTTCTCTCTTTCTGATTCTCTCTTTCTCTTCTTTTTCTTCCCAAGACCCAAAGTTCGTTCCTTTTTCGGATCAGAGAAAACCCAGACCGAAGCCTCTTCCCCTCCAAACCCTTCCTCTTTAAGAAGAAGATGGTTGAAACGCGACGGAGCTCTTCGTCTTCCAAACGCTCCCTTTCCTCTCCGGTTACCTCCCCTCCTACTTCTAGTAAACGATCCAAGGTCTTGTCTTTACTCCATTTCTTTGCTTTTCATTCCAACAATCCATTCTTTTTTTTTCCCTTTAGGGTTTTTAATTTGCATGCGTGTCAAAATCTTTTCTTTTTCTCCTTTAGATTTGAATCTGGGACTGATATTTTTTTCTTTAGGCATCTGAGCCGGCGTCGTCGTCAACCAATGGAGCTGCAGTTTCTGGGCCGCTTAACGAAGCCCTAGGCCCGCCTAAAGAATCCGGGTCGGACTCACGGGTAACGGAGCTCCGTTCTTCTGATCTGCGGGTATCTGATGTGGCTAAGGCCGTTGATGCGTCTGTCACCGATAAGTCTGCTGATGCTGATGTGGAGAACGGTACTTTGGTGTCTCCGCGGTCCTTAGGTGCGATCCTCGATTGATATTTTCATTTGGGTTTGGGGTTCTAAATGATGGTTTCTTTCTTTTAATGGGGTTGGTTTGGGTTTGTTTATGGGTTTTTGACTTGGGTGGTTTTTTGGGTTAAGTAGGTGAAGCTGCCATGGATGTGGAGAAAGCGAAGGCGGTTGGAACAGGGTTTACTGGTCGGGTTAAGAAGAGACCAACGAAGTCAGCGAAATCAGGTTCTAAAGTCCCGTGGGGAAAGCTTCTTTCCCAGCACTCTCAGGTATGTTTTCTGAAATTGCCTTCCTTTTTTAGTTTTGGGCTGGATTTTGGTTTCTGATCTCTGGTTAATTGAGTAAGTATTAAAAATTTATATCAGAATTCTTGGTCTTTAAGCACAATGGTGAAATGAGAAATGAAGGTTTTTTTTTTGTTCCTAGAACTGTTAATGGCTTACGGGTTTTGAAAATTTGTAGACTTTGAATTTTGGATGTCAATGAAATCTTACTACATAATTTGTGATTAGAGCAATGGTATGCTTCAGTTCCAATCATCGACAGGAAACTTGGAATTCATAATCGTATATGTGAATTGGAAATCCTATTTTAAGTTAGAGACTTAAACTTGAATGCACTGGAAGTTTTCCATTAGAGAAAAGATCTCGAATTATCTAGGGTGAATGGGGTTATTAGTGCTCCCTTGTTGGTCTATTTTGCAAACACCACACTTGATGTTTAGAATTTGTAGATGTCAATTCTAGATATCTTGAAATGTTACAAAACAACCTGTCATTTTGGCAATGATATGCTTGGGTCCTGAAGACAAACAGATTAACCTTGCAGTTCATTTCCTCTAGGTCTACTAATTCCATTGGAAATTCCATTAATTTGGTCTTGCTGAATGCAATGGAAGTTTTCTTCAGAGAAAAGATCGGGAATTTGTAGAGTAGGTTTTTATTGTTAGGTTAGGAAACTTTATTATTTGTACCTGGTTGGAAGATATTACTTAAGCATGAGTTGCTGGCAGAATCCCACTCTTTCATGACTAGAAAGACACATGTTAAAAATGCCATTTATGCACATAGCAAATTCACAGGAAAATTACTTGTAGGCTGTCTTGTTAACTCAGAGTTTTTTTAGTCTTAGTGAGGTTTAATCTTGTTGATTTGTGATTTCCTTCTCAACTATGGTGTGGATGAACTAGGTAGTTTTGTTCCCTCTCTTTTTCTAGCCAAAAGACTTCAGGAAAATGTTTTTTTTTTTTTGAGAGCAAAAGTGGGTTTTCTTTTTCTTTGCTTTTGGTATCTTCCAAAGGTGAATCTTGTCAGCTTGCTATTACTATTATTTTAATCCATTGGCTGTCTTAGTTATAGGGAGGTAATCCTTTTTCATCTCTTTACTCATTTTGCTTCAATGCTTAGATGCCAACCCTCAACTCCAAACTTCCTTAAGGAAGGATGTACCACCTAGTCACAAACTGATTGGGCTCTTTAGATGGATTTTGATGCTTTATGGTTGTTTTCATGCTAAACTACTGGTTGTTTTGGATTCTTATTAATGTTCAATTCATCCCAGAATCCTCACTTGGTCATGTGTGGCACGCCATTCACTGTTGGCCAAAGCCGTCAGTGTAACTTATGCCTTAAAGATCCCAATGTTAGCACTATTTTGTGCAAAGTGAAGCACATAGAGGTATGGATCTTTGCAGTACTTATTTGAAAAGCTTTTTCTTGTAATTTTTGTTTTTGTTGTGTGTATGTGGTAGTGCTGATCTTTTTTTTTTTTAAATGTAGAGTGATGGCTCTTCTATTGCCTTACTAGAAATTACCGGAGGAAAAGGCTCTGTCCAGGTTAATGGGAAGATTTATCGTAAGAGTAAAAGTTTAATTCTAAATGCAGGCGATGAATTGATTTTCACTAGTACTGGAAACCATGCTTATGTATCCTTTTTCTTTAATATGTCTAACACTGTTCTTAAACAAATATTCATATTCCTGTCCCTCCCAAATAAAAATCTGTGTGGTATTGTCTGCCTGCATGCTTCGTTTTTCAACTTTGATGTTATTATGATATTTGTTGCACCTTATTACTGTTTTAATTCCTTAATGGAAACTTAGATTTTTCAGCAGCTCACAAATGATAACTTAGCTGCTCCAGGAATACCTTCATCTGTAAGCATTTTAGAAGCCCAGGCTGCTCCTATAAAAGGTATTATTGAGGCACGATCAGGGGACCCGTCGGCTGTTGCTGGGGCAGCAACAATATTGGCGTCTTTGTCAACAAAAGAAAATTCGGATATGTCCACTCTACCCTCTGGTTGTGATGTGTCAGATGACCGTGTTCCAGAAGTGGACATGAAGGACAGTGCTAGTAATAATGATCCAGCAACTGTTTCTTCAAGGGAGAAAACTGTTACTCCCCCGCCTGATACTGCCAATGAAAACCCGAATCTAGATAGACTTGGATTGGATGATACCATGGATGCTGACAATTCAAAGGTCCCAGGGGCAGGTTACCCTTTAAGGCCATTATTGCGTATCCTTGCTGGTACATCTTCTACTGACTTTGATTTGAGTGGCAGCATTGCCAAAATTCTTGATGAGCAAAGAGAAATTAGAGAGATGCTCAAGGAATTTGACCCTCCTATGGTTTTGATATCAACGAAGCGGCAAGCATTTAAAGACAGCTTACAGGAAGGCATTCTCAATCCGGACAATATAGATGTCTCATTTGACAATTTCCCATATTACTTGAGGTAAATCGTGTGCTTACTGCTCTTGGTTGGGTCTTGCACTTCTGTATTATCGGGGAAACCTACTTTTGGTTATGTTTTTACATATTTTGCATATCTCCTTTTCTGCTTATTTGCAAGTCCATACGGTATTTATGCAGTGGCTGTCAACCACCCAATATGTCATGTGATGGAAAATAGAAATTCCTTATGGTGCTGCCCAGTATTGTCTTTGTGTCTTTTGTTTTTGTTGCTGTTTCTCAGATTTGGAGCATTGGGAATTTTGGGTTATTTATGTGAAAATTTCCATTGTGACAGTGATACGACAAAGAATGTATTGGTAGCCTCAACGTATGTGCATTTGAAGTGTAATAAATTTTCAAAGTATGCCTCAGATCTTCCTACTATGAGTCCTCGTATATTATTATCTGGTCCTGCAGGTATGACTATGTTTTCTGTTAATTTGCCATGTAAACTATGTTTATTTCTTTCTTTTTTTTGCTCTTTTTAATCCCTGCTGAGAGTTCTTAATTGTCTTTTGATTTGTATAGGTTCAGAAATATATCAGGAGACTTTGGCAAAGGCCCTTGCGAAACATTTTGGAGCTAGATTGCTAATTGTTGATTCTCTTCTCTTGCCTGGAGTATACTTCTTTCACTTCTCATCTTGTTTTGATTCTTTGCCAATTGCATTTTATGAAATCAAGATTGGGTTGAAATTGCAGTTTGTGAGCTTCCTACTTCGTTTCTAGACGGTTATTGTTTGATCTTCTACAAGATCAGGGGAAATTTGTTGGTAGTCTATGATTATTGTTCTTGTCGTTGTTTATGATTCTGGCTTACCAAGCATGTAAATGACTAGAGTTCTTTTTAATTTGAAAACAAAAATGTGTCAAACTCTGGTTGGCAGTTCCCTAAGAAAATTGTGTATTACCTGTTTCTTAAGCTAGATGTTGCATGAGTCTTGTTTACTTTGTTGTGGTTGCACAAAGTTCTGTATTGTTTGCCTTCTGTGTTTCTAATTGTCTGGATGTTTCGGTGGCATCTTATCTTCTATTTTTTCCTTTCAAATATGTTCAGGGATCAACATCGAAAGAAGCTGATGGTATGAAAGAAACTTCAAGAGCTGAAAGGGCATCTATATATGCCAAAAGAGCTGCACAGGCTTCTGCTGCTTTGCAGCAGAAGAGACCAACTTCTAGCGTCGAAGCTGATATAACAGGTGGTTCTTCACTGAGCTCCCAAGCTTTGCCAAAGCAGGAAGTATCTACTGCAACATCTAAAAACTATACATTTAAGAAAGGTATATCATTTCTCTGCAATAATATAAGGGAGTTGGCTTTGTTGTTTAGTAGTGCTGTGGCTTTCTAAACAGTTAACTTGTTGATGAACCATTATCAACTTCTAACTGAATTAAGTTATTTTAAAACTTTCAGGTGATAGGGTTAAGTTTGTGGGTGCCACAGCACCTTCTGGACTTTCCTCTCTACAACCCGCTTTAAGGTACTTTCTTGCATTATGTTTTATATTCTTGGATTAACCATTGGTCTGTTTTCTCTTTAATAGTAACTAGTTTTCCCTTTACTTCAAATTTTAATTTAGAGTTTATCTTTTACTGGCACTGTCCTTGCAAGCATGTCATGTTATGATTACATGCCATGGATTGATGTCCTGATTTAACTGCAGTTCTGATACCATACTCATTTGAGATGTTTGTATGTGTTTTTCTTTCAAAATTTTGCTGCTAGTGTTGGCATGGTGGTTAGAATATGTAAATTTATTATGGGACAAATCTTATTACTGTGTTCATTATGTTTTGCAATAGGTTGAGTAATTTTTGTGTTCTACAGGGGCCCCACAATTGGTTTTAGGGGAAAAGTAGTCCTTGCTTTTGAAGAAAATGGTTCCTCAAAAATTGGGGTCAGGTTTGACAGATCTATCCCGGAGGGCAACGATCTTGGGGGGCTTTGTGAAGAAGATCATGGTTTCTTCTGTGCTGGTGAATTTTCATCCCATTTCTTGCATTGACTTATGTGTCTTTTATGATTTATTGTGGACTGTTATCCAATCTTACCCATTATGTTTTCATTCTATGTCTAGCTCACTTCACTTACAATTTCTATATCACTCTACAGCAAGCTCACTTCGCTTGGATAGTTCTGGAGGTGATGATGTTGACAAGCTTGCTGTTAATGAACTTTTTGAGGTACATTGATTGATTAATACACGAGAGCTATTGCTTTACCATGTTCTTGTTTTGAAGTATTTAGCACTGAATTGTCTCACTTTTATAGGTTGCATTGAATGAAAGCAAAAGCAGTCCCTTGATATTGTTTGTGAAAGACATAGAGAAGTCTATGGCTGGAAATACAGATGTGTATAGTGCCTTGAAGTGTAAGGTTGAGAAGTTGCCAGCAAATGTTGTTGTAATTGGTTCTCATACCCAGATGGATAATCGTAAGGAGAAAGTAAGCAACTTACTTTTTTTTTTGTTTCTTTCTTTTATGCTGTATGAAGTATGTTTAACTGTTTGATGTTGGAAACTTTGCGTTTCTGCAGTCTCATCCCGGTGGCCTTTTGTTCACAAAGTTTGGAGCCAACCAGACTGCTTTACTTGATCTCGCTTTTCCAGTATGTCAAGCATCGCCTTTTTTCTTTTACTTTAAATATTTTGGAGTAACTGCTCTCTTTTTTTTTTGTACCAGTGTCTAAATTTATTTATATACTTGACTGTTTTAGTGTTTTCTAAGTCTACTTGTGTTGACCTTTAGAGGGAGCATGTGTGATTTTATGCTAATGTTTCAAGGTATATTGCTTGAAATGGAATGCTTTGATCTTTTCTGGAATTGAGACATGATTACCATCTAAAAATGTTTAGATATGCCCGTTACCTGAATTTAACATGTGGCAAGCATTCTTAGCTGTTCCATTGGGTAGCATTTCCAGTTGTATTACTTCTCTTAATTGACTCTGTTCCTAGAGTGTTCTCGCATACGTTGCAATAACATCCTTATTGTATTAGCCTTTGAATGGTTGATTAGTAATCTAGGATTCTCCTTTTTTTTTTTTCTCGTCCTCACTTCCTTTCTTATTTCAATAACACACCTGATGTGAGTATCATTCCTTGTGCAGGATAATTTTGGCAGACTTCATGACAGGAGCAAAGAAACACCTAAAACAATGAAACAAGTTACCAGGCTTTTCCCTAACAAAGTGACGATCCAGTTGCCTCAGGTTTGCTTCTGTTAGTTTCTGCATCAGTCCTGTTACAAATTACTAATACTGAAATATTTAAATTAATATTACTGAATCATCGCAGGATGAAGCTTTACTTTTGGACTGGAAGCAGCAGTTGGAACGCGACATTGAAACTCTTAAAGCACAGTCAAACATTGTTAGCATTCGATCAGTGAGTACAGCTATAATCTTGCTTTGTTGTCTTCCAGTTTTCTCTTTCTGCATGCTAGAAGGAGCTTCTGTCCAAAAAGTACATTGCCTGAAAGTGGCCTCCTTCCTGGCCGTGGTAAAACCTCCTTTTTAAGTGTAGGATAAACTTACTTAATATGATGAGAAACTACAAGAAAGCTGAAGAAGGTTATGATAAAACTACACCTCTCCTCCCAACCTGTCCTCCCCCTCTCAAGCTGACAGAAGTTGCCTTTTGTGTCCTTGTTATATCTAGAAATTAATCAACGGGCAATTTATTTGACAATTTGAGGTACAAGTTTGTTTTGGAGATTTGTAACAGTTTTATGCTATCAGGTACTCAATCGAAATGGCTTGGATTGCCCCGATCTGGAAACACTTTGTATTAAAGATCAAACCCTTACAAATGAGAGTTAGTATTCTCGAGCTCCTTCGTATATACTCATTCCTTCCAAGTGTATATTCCTATATTCCTTTTTCTTAATGTTTAACATTTTTACTATCTCATATATAAAACGATTTTCAGGACTATTTTCTTTTTTGAAAATTTAATTGAATATTTATGTCAAAGGTTGTCAAGTATGAAAAACTCTTCCCTCTAAAATTCAAAAGCAGGATTATATGCTTAAGATGGAGGTAGTAGTAAATATTATGATATTTTTTACTTTAATATTACTAATTTTGTACCTTTTCTATTATTATAGGTGTGGAGAAAGTGGTAGGCTGGGCACTTAGTCACCACTTCATGCATTCTTCAGAAGCTTTGGTGAAAGATGCTAAACTTGTAGTTTCAACTGCAAGGTTTTATATTCCCTTCATTTATTGTAAATTTTTAATCTACAACTCCGAAATGTTAAAAGGGAATACAGAAACATATGAACGAAATGTTTCTCCATTTTATTCTTGTGGTAATTTTTCAGTGACTTTTCTGTTGCAGCATCAAATATGGGCTGAACATTTTGCAAGGCATTCAAAGTGAAAGCAAAAGCTTGAAGAAATCACTTAAGGTACAGTTGTCTTGTTTATGGGTTTTATGTCTAGTCATATCTCCTCTTACAGTTGTCCATGATCTATCTACTTAGAAATTTTATTATACTATTGAAATTACATGTAGTTTTACTTATTTTTAGGATGTGGTCACTGAGAATGAATTTGAGAAGAAACTTCTTGCGGATGTTATTCCTCCAAGTGATATTGGGGTTAGCTTTGATGATATTGGAGCCCTTGAAAACGTCAAGGACACCTTGAAGGAATTGGTGATGCTTCCCCTTCAAAGGCCTGAATTGTTTTGCAAGGGACAGTTGACAAAGGTTGAGTCAATTATACATATCTCTCAAAATGTAGTTTTGCTTTATCATATTTTACTTGGAATGTTGAATTTTCAAAGTAAAACCTGTTGTTTTCTTCTTTTGTTTGTTATTGCTTTTGCAGCCCTGTAAAGGAATATTGCTGTTTGGGCCTCCTGGTACTGGAAAAACAATGCTTGCCAAGGCTGTTGCAACTGAAGCTGGTGCAAACTTTATTAACATATCAATGTCCAGCATTACTTCAAAGGTATTTTTTAAGTGCATGGAAACTGAGGCCATGTACCTTTTTTGTTATATTTTCCTTTTGATATATGTATGTGACATATTTGTATGGCTTGCAGTGGTTTGGTGAAGGGGAAAAGTATGTTAAAGCTGTTTTCTCTCTGGCCAGTAAAATTGCACCTAGTGTTGTTTTTGTTGATGAGGTTTGTTCAACTTATATGTAAATTCTCCTTTTTTTTTTCATTTTTTTTGTGTTTTTTCTGTTCTCGCTGAAGATGATTGCTGGTATTTCACAGTCTTTCCCTCATTGTATTCATGTTCTTCCTCCTGTTTCTTAAATAGGATATGTAGTTGTATTGACTTGACTTGTGTTGTTATTATAGGTTGATAGCATGCTAGGAAGACGGGAGAATCCAGGTGAACATGAGGCTATGCGTAAAATGAAGAATGAATTCATGGTAAATTGGGATGGTCTTCGTACGAAGGATAAAGAACGGGTGTTGGTTCTTGCTGCTACAAACCGGCCATTTGATCTTGATGAGGCAGTCATCCGGAGGCTCCCTCGAAGGTAGCTTTCTTGTTTCATGTCTTTGAATTGCTGTAATCTGACCTATGATAAGCATATTGACTTTTCTGTTGAATGTTGTGCAGATTGATGGTTAATTTGCCTGATGCTTCAAATAGAGAAAAGATTCTAAGAGTTATACTAGCCAAAGAGGAATTGTCACCGGATGTTGATTTGGAAGCTATTGCAAATATGACTGATGGGTATTCTGGAAGTGACCTGAAGGTTGATTTTTCTACCTTTTTACTTGATTTAGTTGTCTTGTTTGAAAATGTGAAGGGTGTTCGTGAACCAAAGATGATAGAAGTAGGCTAACTGCGAATCACATGCTAATACTAAATTGACTTGGTCATTTCCTCTTTTAGTCTAAACATTGATTCTTAATGATTTTTTATGTGTAGTTCTGTACAAGAGTGGCACTAATTCTGCCATAAACTAGTGAAGTTTTTTTTTCTCTATAAAAAAAATTTACTTATCAAAGTTTATTAGCTAGGCTTCTTGATTTTTGTTAACTGAGTTATCTTTTAAATTTTATTTAAAGCTAAATTGAATCTTTTTAATGAGTTCCCTAATAAAGTTTATGATTGCAGAACCTTTGTGTGAGTGCTGCACATTGTCCCATACGAGAAATTTTGGAGAAGGAAAAGAAGGTCAGTCGGATATTTTAAATTTAAATGTTCTATGACAAGTTAGCAGATATTTTAATAAACTATGTTGGCTTTGCAAATGTTGCGAAAAAATAGTGAATCCATCATGTAGATGCTGTTTTGTTTTTGAAAGTTCATGTAGATGCTCTATGGGCACAGTATTGATTGTGACTAGAAGTTACATATTTTGACTAGTCTTATTCCATGCAATTGTATGGAGTGGGCGCTTGACTACCTTGTTACCAGCCATGTTGCTTAAGGGATGGTAAGGGAAGGAAATGAACTCAGTTATATCATGCAATATTGATACAAGAAATATTAAACGAGGAATCTTGCCTCTATTTATATCCTCATGATTTGGAAGGATTTAAATAAATGATACTTTGGTGGGTTTTGGATGGATAAATGTAGTGCCCCTTCTATGATCTACTGCATGCTTTTCAACATGAAAGTTTACTATTTGTACAAGAGTACACACTGATATATCATGCAATTTCAGGAGAGAGCAGTGGCAGTGGCCGAGAATAGACCGTTACCGTCCTTGTATAGCAGTGCTGACATTCGTTCTCTGAAGATGGATGATTTTAAATATGCACATGAGCAGGTACCGCACTTGGTCCCAATCATTGTATATTTAGAGCTTTTGATTTT
>NW_018397258.1:5466510-5480197 GCF_002168275.2 Theobroma umbraticum | reverse complement strand
AACCGGATATTCATTTTATTACAATTAAACCATGTTAATTTTTACCTGCGCCTGGTAACCAGCTCTTTGCATCCCTTCTGTTTTGGCGGCAAAATTTTAGCCAAATAGGGTTTAGTCTGTCTCCTTCTCCTTTTGGGGGCTAAACCCTAAGCCCTAACTTTCCCTTCGCACTACGTACTTGACCACTCCCGTCATTCCGGTTCCAGGGTTTTGTCGTTAGAGTTGCTCTTAGATGCTCGATTCATTGAATTATTAACTCTCCTTCCATGGAAGGACCGGCTCCCTCTAATTCCCCTGTAATTAAGCTCATACACAAAGGCGTTGTCCACAGAATCTGCGCCGGTCAAGTCATCTTAGACCTCTCCTCCGCCGTCAAAGAACTCGTCGAGAACAGCCTCGACGCCGGCGCCACCAGCATCGAAGTCGCTCTCAAAGAGTACGGAGAAGAATCGTTTCAGGTCATCGATAATGGCTGCGGTATTTTACCCAATAATTTTAAGGTAAATAATATACGTTAGCAACACAAATTTGTCACCACTTCTTTGGCTTCATCTTGATAATTTTAAATTATTTATTTATTATGTTTTGTAGGTCGTGGCGCTTAAGCATCATACATCTAAGCTTGCAGATTTTTCAGATCTTCAGTCTTTGACTACGTTTGGATTTAGAGGGGAGGCGTTGAGTTCGCTTTGCGCATTGGGCAATCTGACTGTTGAAACGAGAACGGCAAACGAATCTGTTGCCACGCATTTGACTTTTGATCATTCAGGTTTGTTGATAGCTGAGAAGAAAACAGCTCGACAAGTTGGTACTACTGTCACTGTGAAGAAGCTGTTCTCGAATCTACCAGTGCGAAGCAAGGAGTTTCGTCGCAACATACGCAAGGAGTATGGCAAACTTATTTCCTTGATGAATGTGAGTGTATCCATGCATGTCAATAGCTTTAAAAAAAAAATTTTATTACTTGTTATCTAGGTTCATTTTTTATGCATGGACTAAACAACGTTGGATCATGGTTGCTTTGTTATGCCTATTGGCGATTGTGTATTAGGTTTTAAATAATGTGTTAATCTGAAATGCTATACCTGTGTTAAGACAAAGTCTATTGAATTTGTGGATTTATATGTTCATGTGCTTTGTCATTGATTTAAAAGGACTGCTTATCTGTGAACCTGTTTATATTAAGACTTGTAATTCAATTTCATTCATTCTCGGCAAAGCATTGAAAAAATAATGCTTATGATTGGAGACTTTGTATTGCTTATTGTTCAGATGTTGTTTGCATTCCTTGTAGTCTCTTGCACATGATTTATGGTGTCATCCTTACCATATTTAGATGCATAATGATGCTGTAGAATTATTGATTTATGAAGAGTGTAATGTCTTTAACCGTGGTGACTAGTCATCTCCTGTCTTTATTAAGAGTTAGGAACCCCTTAAACATAGCTACATGGTATGTCTTCACCAAGTTGCTTATCACTCTTCATTTCTTTTTGAATTTTGTGCATAAAAGGATATTATTCTCATGTTGTGTAAATACAGGCCTATGCACTTACAGCAAAAGGAGTTCGGTTAGTCTGCAGCAACACAACTGGAAAGAATGCAAAATCTCTGGTAGTTAAAACTCAAGGAAGTGGTTCCCTTAAAGATAACATCATACAAGTGTTTGGCATGAACATGTTTAGCTGCTTAGAGCCTGTGTCTATATGTATATCAGATGGCTGCAAAGTTGAAGGGTTTCTTTCCAAATCTGGACAGGGTAGTGGCCGCAATCTGGGAGACAGACAGTACTTCTTTGTAAATGGTAGACCAGTGGATATGCCTAAAGTCAGCAAGCTTGTGAATGAGTTATATAAAGGTGCAAACTCTCGGCAGTATCCCATAGCCATAATGAATTTTACTGTACCAACTAGAGCATGTGATGTCAATGTGACTCCTGATAAAAGAAAAGTATTTTTTTCTGATGAAAGCTTGATTTTGCAATCTTTGAGAGAGGGTTTGCAGCAGGTATATTCCTCAAGTAATGCCAATTTCTTTGTTAATAAAGTTGAGGAGAACTCTGAGGAAGCTCATTTCTCTGAGCCTCTACTGGAAAAATCTAATATCCTTCCAGAACAGTTATCTCCAGTTGGAATCAATTCAAAAGTTTCCATGAGGGATCATTCTGCAGAGGACAACACGTCTCTTAGAACAGTTAAAATAAGCACTCAGAGTTTGCCTTTATCAGAAGGATCAATTGCTAGTGATGAAGAGAACTTATTAAGGAAGGGCTTCACTTTAAGAGTACAGGGAACAAAGAAAGTTGATGGAATTGTAGAGTTTAATGGTGGGCAATTGACAACTGACATGGATGGTGCAGCTAGCAAAGATTTATCAGGAGGAACAATCCATAGTCATTGTGAGAATTCATTTAGGAAGGACTTCACTTTAAGAGTACATGGAACTAATAAGGTCGATGGTCTTACAGGGTCTAATGATGGAGGA
This sequence comes from Theobroma umbraticum, assembly GCF_002168275.2. Lineage (NCBI taxonomy): Eukaryota > Viridiplantae > Streptophyta > Magnoliopsida > Malvales > Malvaceae > Theobroma > Theobroma umbraticum. Next base: position 5,477,713 of record NW_018397258.1, on the reverse strand, counting down.
TTGACAACTCAAATGAAAAATATACCTAACAAGGATTCTTCATCCTCTTCAACTGCAATTGGGAAAGGAATTGCTGTAAGTAGATATTCTAGTAGTTGTTCAGGCAGTGTTCAATCATCACTGAGCAAATTTGTAACTGTAAGTAAGAGGAAGCATGAAAGCATTAGTACTGTATTATCTGAAGTTCCTGTCCTAAGAAATCAAGTTCTTCATTCCCAATTGACGAGCAGCCATTCAGAAATGCATGCTTCAGGCACAAGAGATCGAGTTGATGACTCTTCAGAGGTGAATGAGAATGAGCCATGCAAGTTTCTCAGAGCAGATAGCATCTTGGATGAAATTGAAAATCCATGCTCTCCTAGAAGCAACACTAATGATGGAAAACCTGGAAAGGTACATGGATCTATTATCTGTTCTTAACTTGGTCTGTCCTGCTTTACCGGTCAAGAAACAAAAAGAGAAAAAGTAAAGCTCAATACATTAGTTACTGAGAATGAAAGTAAGTGCAACTAAATTTAGGAAAAATCTGTAGAATCATATCAGAGAAGGTGGCGTTTTCCTTTTAGAACAAATTGTTTAATTTATGCTCTCTGACTCTTCTATTTTCCGATCATATCCATGTCAAACATATATCAGATGCCTCAAAAAAATAAAAAAATAGAGTATTTGATTATAACGATACAAAAAAACTGTATCAGACATAGGTATCTGCAACGCATCTGCCCTTGTTAAAGCAACCTAGGTAGAAATCCTTGTTAGGGTGCAATCGTTCATAATCATGAAGATTGACCCCAAAAGTCTAATTGTTGTCAATGTTTCTATCTTCTGATTTCAGCTAGTTCTTTTGCAGGAATTAGAGGATCAAGAAAAAGCAGTGCCTTCTGCCGATATAAAATTAATTGATTCATTTCGCAAGGATCCTGAGGATATGCCTGAAAAAGCATCCATAGTTAAAACGTCAAAATCTTCATCTTCTGCTTTAGTTGTAGATGTTTCCATACCTTCATCTGGTCAAAAGATATGTTCCACCTTGCAGTTTAGTTTTCAAAACCTATTGACAAAAAGGCGGCAGAAGATGTCAAGACTGTACAGTGGTTCCGGATTTCAGAACATGAAGACGAAAAGGTCTATGAAATAAAAGCTTCATATCCATGTTGCAAAAGTAGTTATCCAGTTCTGTTTCAACTGATTTGATTTTTCATTATTGCCAATAGGTGTTATACTCTTGCGACACTTGAGCTCTCTCAACCAGAGAATGAGGAGCTAAAGAAACAAGCTATAGCAGCAGCTACTAAAGAGTTGGAAAAACTTTTCAAGAAAGAAGACTTTGGCAGAATGAAGGTTTTTATGCTATAAATACCTTTTCTTATCACACCATTTTTTTAATCAATTTTTGTCTTTTGTTCTGGTGGCTCTAGATTCTTGTGGGAAACACTCAGCTGCCTAGCTTATGCTTTTTGCAGGCATGCATGAATTTCTTGAAAGCTAAATTCATACAAGTTTGGTCCAGTTGATTGGAGTGAATATATAGCAGTGTGCTTTACATTGATGCTACTGAGTTGGTTTTACAATCTCTGGTTAGAGTTGGATTAGATTTTGGTTAGGTTTCAATTATGAATAGCATGAACTCAACTTAATGGCTCTTGTGAATTGTTAATAACATTGATTACTAGGCTGCTTTTTTTTCTGACCTATCAGAAGCTGTGCAAATCTGAAACTGTGGACATGGTGGCTGAATTTCAACATGCGTGAACTACTATCATGTTAATTTGTATTGACCAATAGTTGCTTCTTCATAGGTGATTGGGCAATTTAATCTTGGATTCATCATTGGCAAGGTAGACCAAGATTTATTTATGGTGGATCAGGTAATATCTGAGCTGACTTTATTTTCTCATGCTTGCCTGATTTCCACTTTCATATGGAGGTATTTCTTTCCTTGTCCTCTTTGTTAATAAGTAAATAAAAAAAAATAAGATCTCTGTATTTTCAGCATGCTGCTGACGAGAAATACAACTTTGAGCGTTTGGCTCAATCGACCATCTTGAACCAGCAGCCTTTGCTTCGGTGAGGAATTAAAACCTTATTTAAATACTTATTTTGAAATGATTGTTTTCTCATAGTTGAGATGCTTGGTATACTTTTGCTTAGTTGTGGAAGAGGGATGTCAAAGAAAAGAAAAGTGTAATATGCCCATGTCATAAGCATCTCCTTTTACATCTTTAGCAAAACGTCTGGCACGTGGTATAATGGCGTTATTTTGGTGTTGTTTATAGGTATAACAGTTGTATAATAATACAGTGATAATGTTCATCATCTACTAGAAGTTTGAATATTTTCAGCTTTGAAGTTTTTCATTAAGGGGTGGGAACTTGTATGACTATGATTATATTCTTTTCATTGCTCTGAAGCGTCATTTAGACTAGTAGATTTAATTGATTAGGAAATAACAGAATACAAAAGTGGCAAGGTGTTCAACTATATAACATATGTTGTTTCGGATTGGTAGTCCAAGACTTGCAGCTTACCTGTTTCCATTTATTTTCCTATTATTTTTCTGCTTATGAAGATCATTTTTATTTCCAATAGGAGTTGTATTCTGAACTTGACTTCCAATTGTATACAGGCCACTGAGATTGGAGCTATCTCCTGAAGAAGAAGTAGTTGCTTCAATGCATATGGACATAATCAGGTTCAATCTTCTATTGTTTGTGGTGTCTCTAGTCATTTATCATTTGTATGTTCTATTCTTTCTGAATCCTTTGGAACTTCAGTTTACATATGACATCTCTGAAGCAAAGCAGCTTTGATGAAAATCTACTAATGGTGCTTTATTAATTTTTTATCTCATATTTTTAGGAAAAATGGGTTTCTTTTGGAAGAGGATCCACATTCCTCACCAGGGCATCGTTTTAAGCTCAGAGCTGTTCCCTTCAGTAAAAACATTACTTTTGGAGTTGAAGGTAGTCCTTGTTTTCAGTGTTCTTATGTCTTTAAGTGATCAATGATCTTTATTCAAGCAAATTTACCCCTTTACGGTATACCGTTTTAAGTACTTCATGTATGTGATTAGAATTTATTATTCACAGTATTTGACTCGCAACTAATTTATTTGGAAACGGACATGATATAAGATGTAAATGTGAACATGGCAAATTTAAGAAAAATGGATATCGAGATGGTCGGAAACAGAATAATAAATATATGACTAAGTATGGCAAGTTTTGGAGCTCACGGCACATTGACAGATGTAAAAAAACTGTGCATCTGAAAAAGAAAGGCATCCAGTAAAGGGGCACTAATTTTCTTGGATAAATTGTGAAAAAATTATTGGCATTTTATAGACATGTTCCGAAATTTGACTTGTCATTAGAATATGCACCTGAATAATATTTGTTGACAGACTATTGTTGTTCCATGCAATGTAATGATGTATTTCTCAAAAGTAAAAGCATTTAGAGATTGTCTGCACAAACATATTGATTATTTGATATCTATATAAACAGATGTCAAGGATTTGATTTCTACTCTTGCTGATAGTCAAGGAGAATGCTCAATAATCAGTAGTTACAAAATGGACACATCTGATTCTGTTTGCCCAACTAGAGTTCGTGCAATGTTGGCATCTCGTGCTTGCAGATCGTCTGTTATGATTGGAGATCCACTTGGACGAAATGAAATGCAGAAGGTAACAACCATCTTAGCCTGCACTGACCTGGACTTTTCTCATAGTGAAGCATGGTATTTTATAAATGCACATATGCTGTTAGCTAGCATATATAGGGTTTTAAAAACATGTGTTGGTGTGTCTCCACTCGGTGTTTTAGCCAATTTCTAGGACTAGGGATGGGTGTTGATCATTTGGCAGCAACTTCTCTATCGTTGGAGCCTATTACAAATTTTCTGATGTCAAGGTTCTCAAATGATGTATGTTTGTTGAAAATTCCTTGGTTTAGTTACAAGGTCACAAGTTTTACGTGATTTCTTCAGATAATTGAGCGTTTGGCAGACCTGAAGTCTCCTTGGAATTGTCCACATGGCCGGCCAACGATGCGACATTTGGTAGACCTGACAGCCTTAAGAAAAGGAGCAGATGTAAATGAGACAAGGTCTTGATTGACCTTCCATGTGGTTCTGCTGCAGGGTCTTCTCTTAACTTATTCTGTATACAGTTTCAATTTATTCCTCATCTTGGTTCAGGTATGTTGTGTCAACTTTAGATGTCCGCTAGTGAGCGGTGACAAGCGCTGGAACGTACATACTGCATACCAGGAATGGCCGTTTGTTGGGTTCCTTGAATATTTTCATGGTTTTCATTTTTGTTAAAGTAATGTACATACTACACTACACAGCCAAAGATGAACACAAGACTTAATTCTGATGAAATTACTCAAAACTAGCCTCCAAGCATCAAGATGAGAAAAATCGACGCTAGTTAACAAAAGATTTTCTTGACTTGCTGCTAACTGGGAAAGTACTCATCAACAAGGTGAACTAGTTTGCAATTGCGACGCAGATTTGCCTGCCTCTGACCGGACGACACTTCAGATCATATCTCACCCGAATTGGGAACATTGGATTCCAAATCTCTTTCTTATTTGCTTTTCCACTGCTCTTTTCTTCAGTTTTATCTTGTCACATTAAGCCTCAACAAAGGCGTATATATTTTGAGTAAAATATAGTACTAGTATATCTACGTTTCTCTTTATTAATTTGATTATCCTACTTAATTGTGTATTTACATTTTATAGGACTAACACAAGTTGTTATGTAAAATGTTTTTCAAATTACCCTTTACATTTTAATCAAAAGAAAAAGATATTAACAATTATCCTTTATATATTATTATGGGCCAAAAAAAATGATATTTAACCTTTTAAAATCTTGTACAACTAACAAACGTTGCCATTTTAATAAAAAAAATTTTGGAAAAACCTTGGGCGCTAATACTCACATCACATGTAAAAATAAAAAAATAAAAGGCAATCAAACGTTTTGTTTTTATTTTAAATTCTATTATTTGACATTTGACCTTATCATAAATAATTAAAATGTTTTTCAAATTGCCTTTTATCATTTATTTTAAAGAAAAAGACAATAACAATTGTCCTTTTTTTTTTCCCCAAAATGAGATATTTTAACCATTTAAAATCTTAATAAAAATTTTAAATAAAAAGAAAAGGAAGCTTTGGAGCTGGCTCTTTGCATATCGCATTGCTTTAAAAAAAAAAAATAGAAGGTAGTCAAATATGGTAAATTCTATAATAAGATCATCATTTTAAATCTTACTGTAAGGTCAATTAATAAAAATCATCAGATCTATAAAATTAAATTACAGTCATTAATTTAAAATTTATAAAAAAATTGTTAAACTAATTCAACTGGTAAATAAAAAATTTTCTTTTTGATCGACTCTTTTTATACCTTATTAATAAAAATTATTTATTTGCATTTCTTTTATTTAATGGTTGAAATTTCATATTATAAATAAGATTATCATTATAATAAATCAGAAAGTCAAAATTCAAAATATATAATAATAAAAATAAAAACATATATAATTTAGAATTATCATTAAAAAACCTAGACATCAAGTTTTAAAAGTTATGATTAAAAATCTTTAAGGTAAAGCAATAAAAAACGACATAAAAACTTATAAAAGTGGAATAACTAAATTTAAAATCGTAATGTGAATGTGTAAAAGTTAACGTAACAAGTTAATTAAAAAAAATTAATTTTAATAAAAAATAAATATTTAAATTTATATTTTTAAATTAAAATTATTTAACAACATATAAATTTTAATTTTTAAATAATAATAATAATAATAAAATAATTATAATTCAAAATTGATATAGATAAGCCTTAACGTAAAACTGTAACAATTGACGTAAAAACTTATAAAAGTGGAATAACTAAATTTTAAATCTTAATACAAATGTATAAAAGTTAACATAATAAGTCAATTAAGTAAAAAAATCTAATTTTAGTGAAAAATAAATATTTATATTTATATTTTCGGATTAAAAGTGTTTAACAATATATATATTTTAATTTTTAAATAAAAATAATAAAGATAAAAATAATTATAGTTTAAAATTAACATAAAAAAGCTTTGATATTAAATTATGAGAATTGACGTAAAAACTTTTAAAAGTAGAATAACTAAATTTTAAATCTTAAAATAAACGTGTGAAAGTTAACATAACAAGTTAATTAAATAAAAAAATTTAATTTTAATGAAAAATAAATATTTAAATTTATATTATCGGACTAAAAATATGTAATGATATTCAAATTTTTACTTTTAATAAATAATAATAAAGATAAAAATAATTATCATTTAAAATTGACATAAAAAAGTTTTGACGTAAAACTGTAAGAGTTGACGTAAAAACTTATAAAGGTAAAATAACAAAATTTTAAATCTTAATATACATGTGAGAGAGTTAATGTAATAAGTTAATTAAGTAAAAAAGTATAATTTTAATGAAAAATAAGTATTTATATTTATATTATCAGGTTAAAAGTATGTAATAATATTTAAATATTTATTTTAAATAAAAAATAATAAAAAAATTATTATATTTAAAAGTTATTATTGAAAAGACTTGACGTAAAGTTATAAGAATTAATATAAATTTTATAAAAATGAAATAAATAAATTTAAAATCTTAACATAAATGTGTGAGAGTTAATGTAATAAGTGATAATAATAATTTTTATTATATTAATTAATTAAATATAATTTTAATATTAAAAAAATAATATTTTTATAGTTTAAAATAAAAAATAAAATAAAATTAAAAATTAAATAAATTTAAAAATAAATTAAATAAATTTAAAAATTATATATATTATTTACCTGTTTACCTGGTAAATAAGCTTTTATTATTTTTTAAAATTTTTATTTATTAACTTTACATTAAGATTAAACTTACTGTAGCAGTTACCAGTCCAATATACAAGAAAAAGTATTGGCCGAAGCCCGGCTGGACACTCGAAGCATAGTCGATATTAGGACAGTGAGATCGAAATCGAATTAATCCAAAGCCGAAAGAAAAAACAGTAGGATCGAATAAAAGCCTAGTTGTTTATCTCTCTCCTCAGCCCTCTTCTACTCTTGTGGTATTTTCGATTTCCTTTGCCTTTTTTAATAGGGTTTTAAGCCGATAACCTTTTTGCCTCTTTTTTCTATTGTAGCAAAGGCTTTAGATACTTGTACTTCTTCATCTCCGATTTGTATAATTCACATTAGCACAGGCTAGGGTTCTAGACTAAAGCTTAAAATTGTTCTCACGTAAATCCTTTGCTTTCTCTTACCCTTTTTAACATTGTTCTTGACCTTTTTTTAATTTCCTTTTTCTTGATTCGCTAGGTTTCTGCTTCATTCAGAAAACAGAAGATGGTATGTTCCTCTCTTTTTATCTTACGTTATTTGTCTGTTTGGTTGCTTAGAAACCCAGGAAAACTGGGAGAAATCGAAAAATTAAAAAAAGAACGTCTTTTTAAATGCTGTTAAAGGGTTTGGGGGTTAATTTTGGTATCGGTTTACGGTGTTTTTGACTATTATATCTTCTTTCGTTGGCTAACCCAATTTCTATATGTGAACCTTGGGCAGCTTCCTCTTTCTCTACTAAAAACTGCACAGGGGCATCCTATGGTAAGCGCATTATTTTCCCTTCCATGCTCTGCTCAAATTACCGTGCAAAAAGGTTGCTCTAGTTATTAATTATTAAACAACTTGCGTTTTTCCTATTCACTAACAGCTGGTAGAACTGAAAAATGGGGAGACCTATAATGGGCATTTGGTCAATTGCGATACTTGGATGAACATCCATCTTCGTGAGGTTATCTGTACTTCTAAGGTAGAAATATGAATTCATTTAAATGTTTCTTATTTTGTTTTTCTTTCTAGGAATAAAAGTAAGATGCTTAGCTACATAAATAATGAAAAAAATAAATAGAAGTAAGAATGCTGTCTTGTTTTTTTCCTTTTTAGATTATGGTTGGGGTTTGATTGAAAATTTAATGTAGGATGGAGACCGGTTTTGGCGAATGCCTGAATGCTATATCCGTGGAAATACTATCAAGTATCTTCGAGTTCCCGATGAGGTACCCTTTACTCCCATATGCTGTTATGTTTCTTTACTTGGCAAATGTAGGAGTATTCATCAAATTATTAACTTCATCCACTCTGTTGTATTTTATAAATGCTTCATGCTTAGTTCTCTTCAGCATGAAAGCATAGATTGGATTTTTATCTTTCTTTGCCTTTTTGGTGTTAAAAGGTATCCTTTTATGAAAATATCTGTCATCTCTAAATGACAAATTCTAGATCTTACTTGATCACCTTTGGGTTCCATTTGCCGAAATTTTAGGTCTTAATGCACTTTCAAATATTGTTGCTTGGTTTTTATTATAGTTGTCATGTGCTGTGCTCTTACCCATTTTAGTAACTTTACCATTGAATTTCAGGTAATTGATAAAGTTCAGGAAGAAACAAAGACTCGTGCAGGTATGATTCAATTCTCTTGCTAACTATTAATAGGGATGGATAATCATCTTAGTATTGAAATTAAATAGAAACATTTGGGTACAAATGGTATATTTCTCTGAAGAGTTGCATTGCGACAATATATACTACATGTTCTATGGTGTATGTTGCAGTTTGAATTGTGTTTGGCAAATTGTATGCTGAATGTAATGTAATTTCCTATATTCATAGTCCACTGTGTTTCCATATTTGTTGTTTTTGTCTGCTTCATAGAACTATTCTTCCTGCTTTTTCCTTTGTCTTCTTTTATTTTGTGTATCCTGTACATCTAGAAAACTGCCCTTAGAATTTGGTACCGACTGTGACTGTGTGCAAATCAAAACTTTTCTCTTGAAGTTGATAATGTTAATTACATTTGAGATTTATGCATTTGAAAACTGGAGCTCTAAACTGCCTGGTTTTGCTGACTTTGCAGATAGGAAGCCTCCTGGTGTAGGCCGTGGCAGAGGTAGAGGTAGAGAAGATGGTCCTGGTGGAAGGCAACCAAAGGGAGTTGGCCGTGGGCTAGATGACGGTGCTAAGGGTGCAGGTGGAGGCCGAGGTAGGGGTGGTGCAGGTGGAAAGACCAGTGGAAATAGAGGTAAAATGCTGAAAAAACAGCTGCACAAGTGTGTGCGTGTTTGTGTGTTTATGCAAAATGCATTTGTAGCTCAGCATATTATTGATTTATCTGTCATATCTCGCATAATATTTGGTACATTCATACTAATAGACTGCCCTTTTCCTTCCGGTGACAGGTGGTGGCCGAGGTCGAGGCTGATGTGATGGTGCTTTGTTTTGGGGTGACTTTGCCACTTTTAGAAGCATGTTGCATCCAAATGACTCAAGTTGGGTTCTTCTGTTGGGTTAATTCTATCTGTGATCGTCTTAAGTGCCAAACATAGGTAGCATTGCAGAATTCAGTCGAGGACCTTGTATTATGGTTTATCATTTTACCTTACTGCCCTTTTCTTGTATTGAGGTTGTAGTTTGTAAGACAATTTTCTCTGTTAAGTTAATGCGTTCAAGTTAAATGATTATCTCTCTGCCTTTTTGTGTTGGGCACTTGCTTCAGACTTTCGTGCCTACTAGTGGAATGAAGTTATTTAATTTTCTTATAGATATTCAAGTTATTTATAGAGCTTTAAATCTGTTGTGATAGCACACATGTTCCTCCTCATATGAGGGGAAGAGAGATGGGAATTGGGAAAAGGGTAGGTCGCAAAGGGTGGTAAGCTCCCCGTTACAGAAGCTAATCTGCTCAAAAACGAATGTAACAATTTCCTTAAACAGTATAAGATTTTCATTTTCGAGTACGTTGCAATATAACAGTACCGACAACTCCAAACTTGTTGCTCCAAACTTGTTGCTAGCTGGAAAAAGTTACAAGGCTATCAGATGAGAAAGCGTGAGCTGAACAGTGGATATTTAGTAGGGATTATGCCTACTTTTTTTGCGATTTCTTGGTGACTTCATGACCAAAGCACTCGAGATCCAGGATCGATTGATCTCTGAGGAATCATCAGCCATCCAACAACACAAGCGACCATCCTCACCACCAGTCCAACCAAAAATGCCTTGGCTTTGAGCAGGCTCACTCCTCATGCTTGACATAGGCAATATACTCCTAACAACACCCATATGGCCACCCACAAGAACGGCTTCTGGGGGTCCTATCGCTGCTGCTCCTTTATAAATTACTGGGAAATAACCTAAAGAGCCAGCATTTGTCCCACCAATCACCCACAAATTTTCTCCTCCAAAGCAGTGACAATCAACAAAGTAATCAACCTGCCAAAACAGGAAAGGAAACTTTCCAATGGGACTTTTGGTACAAGATCTAGAATAAAACTTAATGCCTGTTTTATCCAATTTCCAGAGTGGCTTTACTCTAGAAAGACCGAATTGGAAGGAAGCTTTTAGCTTTACTAACTATTGGAAAGTTTCTTGGGGCTAAGAGATAAAGCTCCAATTTGAACTTCTAAAATGTGTTGTAACAGAAGCTAGTAAAAGAATTCAATTATGTTTTGAACTTACATGATCCAATGTCCAACTGTCTGATGCTAGTGAACGAGCATCCTCAAAGTTAGCTTCATTTGATCCATCCTTCCAATTCCATACACTGCAAGGGGTAGTAGGATAGAGTTTAGGCACTAGTCCAGGATAAATTTTGTTAATGTAAAACATTTTTAAGTTGGGTTGTCGCAGCTTTAACTACTAAATGCACAGTAGATTTGGATGGAATGCAAGTGAGGACAATCTGCTAATATCTTTTTGCATGTGATGTCATTTTGAGGGTGGATTCTGAATTATTTGTTTCATGTATTCTGCGGAAGTAAAAATGGGTCATAATTCACTCATTGTAACCAAAGAGAACAGAGCAGAGTCCATCTCCCAATATCTTGCAAATTTCAGAAACAAATCCTCATAATTAATGAATCAAGTACAAAGATACCTTAAGGTCTCAATGTTTGTCAAACACCAGAGCTTCTCATAAGACTCACCAAAAAACCCAACTTTCCCAATTGAAGTTCCTACATTGATCACCTGAAATAATGAGATAAAAATTAAATTAGATTCTGATAAGAATTTTGCCAAACCAGTGCCACGAAACTATGCATTCTGTAAACTATTAAGTCAAGCTAAAAATTTTAAAATTTTAAGATT
>NW_018397258.1:5463839-5466410 GCF_002168275.2 Theobroma umbraticum | reverse complement strand
AAAAAAAAAAAGAGGAAAAACCATTGCAGCAAGCAACTCATGATCGCTCCACCATCATCAAGGACTTCTCAGTTAACAACCCTTCATAACGTAACTGAATGAGATACCAAATACATCCCATTACAATTTGAACTTATCAGAGCTGAAAATTTGAAAGGATTTTGGAATGGAACAGTAAATTTCCTCTCCCATTACAGTAGTAGTAGCAACATTACACATAAGTGCAGCATGATATGCCAGACCCTGGATATAAATCTTCAACCATATTTTGAAATTCGAATTGGACGTGTAAATATACCATTGTAAGGACAAACATTGATAAAAAAAAAAAAATCAGAGTGGACCATAATTATCTGGGTTTAGAGAAAGTGAAATCTGCAACCTGAGCAACTCATCCCAATAGCAGTAGCCGCTACAACTTCTTAATGGAAATGGTCCAAAGAAGATCAGAATCAGATTGCACCATCACTTTCTCTCCTGTAACTATATTTGATGTGCTTATTAAACCACCAAATCTCATTTCTGTTTCATCTGGAATGAGAAAAAAATAATAACAATAAGCCACAGCCATCTCTAAGTGCATAGGGGAGATCCACGGACAACAGGAAATATGAAGTAGACAGAGTTAGGACACTAATGCAATAGTAATTGAAGATTTTCTCTCTACCACATGTGGGTTCTTATCAGGCTTTTCATTAATATAGGGGACATGCATGTGTGCGTTTTGCTCATATTAGCTGTCACAAGGTGTCTGAATAGATAGATAGATAGATAGATAGATAGGAGAGAAGAGAAAGACAAAAACATTAACTGGAAAGGTGAAGCTGTTTTAAGTAAAATTCAATATCCCTCTCCCTCCAAAAACAACAATCAATTTCTCTTTAGTAGTTTGGATCATACTGACATGACACCAAAAGATAAGATGATTCTACACTACAATAAGATTTAGCCATGTTTTACTTTTGCATGTGAGGGACAAGTTCGTTCAATCATATAGAATTAATTAGTTCCCTTTCTCTACATAAACCTCAATTGCTCAAGAGCTACAAAAAGTAAGCTAGAAGAACATTTATCTTATATACTCTTCAGGAGTTCTGACTCTGTATATACCCTTCAGACTCCTGACAATGTTCGCTATCTAAACAAGTGTAATCTTCAAGTGAAGCGAAAAGCAAAGCAGCATAGCAAGGCATGATATCATGAAATTATGTCCATTTGAGTTAAATAGCCTAGTGAACTGAAAGCAAGTACCAGAGCAATGTAAATGTAATCATATACTTACTCAGATCCCACTGAAGCCCAGTTGTAGTACTACTCCTTGATGGCATCCCAATGGGTATGAGTCCACACTGCGGGCCCTCAATAGAAGATAGAATATGTATCTCATGATGGTGAGTCCTTGGAAGAAGATGGATGAGACTATCATCAGATAAAAGGACTATTCGAAGGGATGAGAATCGACATAGGACATTTAAATTTCCCATCTCATGGTCAAATCGCCCACCAAGTGCTCCAGCAACAAGAATGCAAAGCTGCCATTAAATCAGGAAATAAATATGATAAAATACCAATCAAAGCACACACTACATGTAAAATTTATAGTAATCTGGTGCAGATTCTTCTCCCTAACTTGTAAGTAATACCTGCTTCCAAACTAATATTCAAGTACTAATGCCATTCAACATAAAATAAAAGAAAAACGAATATTGCACAAAGTGTAACTATTACTACTACAATTAAGTTTTAACTTACATTAGACTTATCCAAATCTGGAGCAAAGTCGCGAATGTATGTTACACATTTATGTAGATCTGTGGTGTCTTGATCATGAGATTTATCAATAATCTCTGTTCCCTACAACAAAGAAGCAAGCGAAAACATCTCAGCAATAAAAATATATGAACCAGAGAGATGTAACACCTCAAATACAAGGAAGAAGAAACTAATGCTCATAAAAACAGAGCAGCAGATGCCACAAACATAGGACACGACATTGGCAAGACAAGAATGGATGGGAAACACGCTTTAGAACCTTAAGCATAAAAATCATTGATATTATCAGTTAAATGGTTCTAACTAAAAGAAAAAATCGCAGACTTACTAGGCTCGTATAAAAATCAAGCACTTCAGTTCGTATTGAATCCATATCTCCTTTAATTACATCCGGCTTGTATCTGCTATGAATCAAAGCGCCCTATGTTATGACATAGCTTAAAAAGAACAACAAACAAATCATTTCGTCGGATCACTTAGAACAACAACATCAATAAGAAAAAAAAATCAACCAAACGATTCTCAAAACTACGATACGTTCTGTAACGATTCCACAATTTTTGGACCTGATATTGACCAAATTCATAAGGTTTTAACTAATAAAAATTCAAACCACATGAGGAAGAAAAAGAGAGGGAAGAGGCAAAGAAACCTGCGCCGAACATCGGAGGCATCTTCCTGGGGAAACAACCGAGGCATTTCATCGTACACTCGGTTGGCGCCACCGTCAGCACAGAGGCGAAGCTGAGCTGCTCTAAACAAAAACACGCAACGATTAATCCTCAGAGAGACAAAAAT
>NW_018397258.1:5420151-5463739 GCF_002168275.2 Theobroma umbraticum | reverse complement strand
GTTAGTTGACAATGACACCGCCATGGAAGCCCAATCATCCCTTTCAATTTTTTTTTTATCACACAGACAAAAAATAACTTATCAGCTATAACTTTAGCCACCAAAACTTAAAAATTTTCCATTTTTCAATAATTAGAATTGATTTTCTGAGAGAAAGCGTACTTGGGGACGATTTGGAAAACGTAGTCGTCGCCGAAGTTGGTTTGAATCGAGTTTTTGAGACCCAATCTCTTGGCTGAGCTTTGATTATTCTGAACAGGTTGTTTCTGTTCCTCTACTTCCATCTCCGAAGCTTCCTCCATCTCTCTCGTTTCAATCTTTGCATTGCTTTGAGCCTTCGCAATTGAAAAAATGCAAGGCAAAGAAGGCAAGGGGCGCATAGGCACAGCGAATTCAGGGTTTTAGAGGGTCGATTCCAAACGGTGAGGTTCAGTTTAACCGGCTTTATCAACCAATCATATTTTGCCACCTCATTTGTTAGTAAGAAACTTATGCATGAACCACTAAATTAAGAAACAAGCACTACCAATTATCAAAATGCACAAAGATAGGTTATTTGCCACGTGGACTTTTATATTTTTCATTTTCGTTTTTCATTCTTTCTCCACTCTCAAAACCTGCTGCAATGCAAACACCTCATCATCGACTCGCTCTTCCTCCTGCGCTTATGGCCATTATTGACCGCGTTCAAGCACGACTTGGCCTCCCATTGCTGCGCCTGGACTCTTCTCTATACTTTGTTTTTCTGTGATTTTTTATTTGGGTTCTCTAATGCCTTGTTTAGCCGACAAGACAAAATTTAGTTGACGGTGTTAACTGGTAGAGTAACGGAGAAAACTGTCACGTTCTAAACATCAAGAGCTAAATAGGTTCCACTCTAAATCGCAAAGAGCTTTTATGTAATTTACTCTTTTTAATATCCCTGAGGAAATTGTTGCACTATGCGTAGTAGAAGCAGTGAAGTATTTCGTACAACTCGTTAAAACCTTTTGTTTCGGCGATCTATGACTTTGTCATATAACCTGGAAAATATCATCTCACCAAGGAATTTATATACTCCTGCGAGGATTTTTAACATTTTCGAAGACTTTACAAATTTATTGTGTTATTAACACCTATATTAGGAAGTAAACCTAGCTCCATATTCCAACTGTAACTTAAACCACCAAAATGAAATAGGTAAATACCATTAAGGCCCAGCCAACAGCTAATGTAGGATTATACTGATACACCTTGGTACTAAGAACTGGTATTCCTTACCCCCACTAAGTACATAACAGGAACGAATAAGATTGTAGAAGATAACAAATACCAGACCCAATCAATGCTGAATTCCAAATTCTCATCTCTAATTATCTCCATCAAACAAATGATATAAAGGTACAGGTCCAACATCCTAATTCAAGTCAAAGAGATAATTGCCTGTCCATTAGACAGATACATATATCTTCCCGAATTACACAAACTTTAATCTCACGCAGTTAGGAAAACAGCACGCTTTGATCCCATCAAAGAGACTTAAAATATAACGTACAACTATAAGTTAACAGAATTTGATATCTTCAGCTAACATGATATCATGTGCTTGGTGCAGCTTCCTTTTTCTCTGAAGTTCCAGCAACTAGCTCCTCTGGCTTTGCATCTCCTCCTGGCTTCGACACTTCTTGCTCTACAATGGATGAGAATCAGTTTACCCACAAACCAAAATTACCAAACCAAAGAATCAAAGGAAACAATACGTAATCGCATGCATAATATTACTCAGAAAGCCTCGCAGCATTCTTACCTTCATCATCACTGTCTTCAAAGTCACCCATGCCACCATCACCCATGCCACCATCACCCATGCCTCCCATATTACCAAAGTTCTGCATAACACCATAATTATTTGGTCAGAAAGAAAAATATAGGTTAATACTGAAAATGAAATTTGTAGATAAGATACTATAACCATACCGAGAAGTCCATTCCTCCCAAGTCGAGATCACCAACACCTATTCAAAAGTATAAGTGAAAATTTAATAAATTGCCTGTTTAAAACGTATCAGCATTTACATCAATTCGATTTGAACAGAAAAACATCAGTAATCACAACACTAACCATTCTCTTCATCTTCATCCACCCATTTGTCCCAGTCCACTTTGACATAATGGGGGGTCTTGCCATCACCACGCAATAATTTATTCCACCACACTTTCTCAGCCTTCTCCAAGATGCAGAATATGCTCCTAACTCCTATATTAATTTTGCTTTCCTTTTTTCCAAATAAAAAAAAAAGCAAAAAAGAAACTGTTAACACACTGTAAGAAAAAATTTCAGAAGATAATTTGCAAAATCAATGTCAAAAGTAACCAGTGCTAGGTATGTAGTATGTTTATCCTAAAACAAGTATAAATTCCAGGGTAAACACCAAATATGAATAGGCAACACTTTGAAAAGCTCCTGGAAGAATATATAGTTAGAAGCAGCAACCATGAACGTGCATGAACAATGTAAAGCTCGTTGGACCCTATATAATCTAATAGAGAGTATACACCTGAAAATTATGTATAGAAAATTAGCAGCTTTGGAGAGAAGCAAGCCCTGAAACATGACATTGAGGGCTAGTAGCAAGCTAGCTAATATTCAGAATTCATTCAAATGCAACCAATTAGCAGCATAATACTATCATCCACTGATTATTATCATCGACAACCTAGACTTTCAGATATCTATTTAAAAATGAGACAAATGTTCTGTTGAATTCCAATAATTACAAGAAAAGTATCTTACCTCCACATTGACCTTATCATGAAGTTCCAACTTCAACTCATATAGGTTATTGTCAGCTCCAGCATTAGCAGAGAAAGTAAACACTCCCTCTGGTTCTAGATTGACCTTAGCATTCTTAGAATCGGGTAATAGCACCGTAATGAAAACCTTGTCACTTCTTTGAGCCCACTTCACCTCGGGATGACGACTGAAAAAAAATTAAGAATTTTAACCATAGTTAACAAGACATATATCAAAACAAAATATACCCAACAAGAAACAACTCCGAATGCAACAACCCCAGATAGGCAGCCTTATCAAAACCCCACTACAGTATATACATTTTAATCAATAGTAAATTAACTGATTAACGACTTCAAAACATGTTTATACAAAAAATATTCGCACACCCATAAAGTTCCGTTTCCTTCCTTTAAAACATATTATAAGACAAAGAAGTACTAAAACAAAGAAAATTAAACAACGATCATTATTACACAGAGTTACTCAAAGAACAGATCAAAAGCACATGTTGAAACAGACAAAGAACAAAGACAAAAGTGGCAAAAGCGTAATATCAATCAAATCCATTAGCAGGGGGGCAAAGATTCGAAATCCACAGGAAAAAAAGAAATCTAAATAAACAAAGAGAAACGGAAGGTTGTTAAGCTTACCTCATTGTTAGTAGAAAGTATAGAGGAGAGGAACTACAAAATGTGAAACCCTAGGGAAAACAGCCAACTAGTACCAATAAGTAAACTGCAACCGGACCGCTTTTGCCCTCTGGGTTTTATAGTGTGGCTAAAGCGAGGGGCTTGTCCTTCTAGTACTTTCCTTTTTAGATTTTTAAATGCTATTGTGTGGAAAGTTCTATTATCATTATTCGTATCAGCGCCGTTGGGTTTCTTGATATCTGAGAAACTGTGATCGGACGGTTCAAAACCATGATCATCAAAATGTTCATTCTTTGTTCAATTCTATGACCAGCTCATTGGCCCACTAGTAAAATTAAGCTCGACCACTTGGGCCCAAGGTTCTTATGGAAGATTGTCATTGTGGATGACCTTTTTAGCAAAGCTGGACGGATGGGTGAAAGAGAACATTGGGCCTCCCCTTTTTCTTCCATCCCCTCCCCTTATTGATACACTCTTCACTTCACAAAATTTTCAAATCACTTCTAAACCCTAAAAGCCTTTCACTTCACTAATCACTTCACCGTCGTCCCTATCGTTACTTTGCCTTCATCGTGCCTCAATTTTAACCTTCCTAACCCATTTCTTTGCAAGGTGAAAAATGAGCATTTATCATCATTTACGTAATGGGTATTTGACTTTGATTGAGTCCTATGAATGATATTATTGTTGGGGTGTTTGTCATAACCCAAATCCAAAGGCTGTGACAGGTGCACGAGTCACGTAGGCAAAATCCATGATTCCCAAGCAAGCCTCATATAAATCGGGCAACAAAGTAGACAATGCCAATAATTCATAAAGCCTAAACAGCATATTTTATAATATAAGTTCAAATATATCCATAACATACTACCCATAACATTTCAACCAACAAAAGTACAGTTATGTACTATTTACAAGAGCCATACATTAGTTATTATGGTGGGTCTATGCCCATATAAGATTAACTATACTTTATACATCACAGAGGCAATACAAATGCCATCAACTAAACAACCAACATTTGTACCAAAACTAGCGAAATGGATTCGTACTGAATGCCAAAAAGTATCTATTTATCCGACAGACGCGAACCATTAACTTCTTGTATGAGAATCCCCACAAACTATTTATCTACACATGGCAACTAACATTGGAGTGTGTCTTTTACTAACTTAATGAGTGGTTGGCAAATACACAAGCACAACAGAGGAATATTGTTCAAATCCAATAATGCAAGATATGCCGCTATAAATATGCATAAGTATAAGATTTAATCAAGACCTCTTAAGAGTACATAAGTGCACATTTAACCGGCTTACCCTCTGCTAAGCATAATCTGATAATTTCTCATGCTTACCACATTCATCAAGACTCCTTAAAGTACACAAAACTGTGTGGTGTATTACTAGTACTTTCCAATAAACATAAGTTATCGTTAAAATGGTAACAAGAGAAGAGTCTTTCCGGGTAACAAGACACATCTAGGACTGAGGCCACCGATGGTAAACCAGACCACGAGAATCGCGACACCTTCTAACTAGACCATATCATCATTCGGAATACATTTATTGGATGGAACCATATCAAAGCCAACATTTGTTGCCATCACACATGTAGCAATAATTTTCATGGCCATTTAACATCATACATGCATAACCATTATATGCAGTTTGATAAACTCTCACAGTTCATTTCCATAGTTAACAAGTAATATTCATTTCGTAAAATTAGCAATGCTCATATGCAATCACCGTACAAGATTTCAAGCCATAGCTTAAGCAAGCACAATGGCACGTCAATAGACCTTATCCTCAAAACAAATTCAGCCAAGCACAATCACTAGTATGTGGCTCATTCAATATCAACATTATTTTTATTATTATTATTATTAAACATAGCTATATTATAGCTCATATTAACCCATTGACCTTGGAAAAAAAATTTATCTAAGCATTCTATCAACGACAAGTACCCCATGGCAACACACACACATTTATAGATAATATGTATATAGCAATCTTTAATATCTAGGTAAATTGCCTCACTCACCTAAAATTCACCAAACTTATAGCCCACCAATAGCTTAAAGTCCTTAACTTTAGTTGGATGCCAACTCAACATCAATTCCTAAAGCTTAAACTTCTCCTAAACAGAATTCAACAGCTAAACTCTTAGCTTCCAACTAATTTCTAGCATTTCTGAACTAGTCCAGCTTTCAACCATTCATCGTTACAATCCTAGTTTCTAGTTCTAGGATTAAAATACTTCAAGCCTTTAACTTGAGTGCTAAATCAACTCAACTCAAAGTCCAAATCTCCAACAAATTCAAGAAAGAATGGCAACTAGATTGGACCATCACAAATTTCAAATTATAATTTGTTTCAAAGAAAATTTAAGTCTTTAGTGAGCTAAACTTTACCTCATGTGTGGTTTTTCTAAGCTCCTATCTACCTCAAATAGGCTTCCTTCAATCCATGAGGGACATGGGATTTTAATGGCAATGGAGAAGAGTTTCTTTCCTTTGTTTTCTAAATGGAAGGAATGCTCAAAACCCTTTTTATTTTTGCTAACCTATAGTGATGTATCAATATATTTTCACGAATTTCTCTCAAATTTATCGATGCACGTGTCAATGTATCGATACAAATTTTATAGAATGCTTTTTGACTTATATGTATCGATAAATTGATGAAATATATCGATACAAATTTTACAAAATGTCTTCTTTCACAAATCTATCTATACATTTAACAAATGTATCGATAAAAATATTACAAAATATTTCCCAACTTAAATCTATCAATACATTCTTTTATGTATTGATAAAAATTATGCAAAATGCCTTTTTGTTCTTCTTGCAAAGAATGTATCGATACATTTATGAATGTATCAAGACATTTTCTCTAAAATGCAACCTTTCAACACTTCTAGCTTTCTAAATTCAAATCCAAACTCTCCAACCACTTCCTGCTTAAACCATACCTTAAATTTAATCATGTATTCCACACTTTTCAATGCATATGTTCAGAACATAACTCAAAGCTTCGATCAAACTCCAAACCATACAATTTATTAATCACATTTCAATATTTTCCCTAAGTATCATAGTTCCTACTTCATAGACTTAGCATATACACCACATTCATCAAATGTCCTCAAGCATGCCAAGATTTAAAGTCATACTCTATAAACATAGACATATTCATAATTGTACAAGCAAATACATCAAGGCTAAAATTAACTCATCAAATAACTTAGCCAACATCACACATATTTCATATCATAGTCGAGAGTGTTATAGTATTAATGTTATTGTTGTCTGTGACTTTATGATGACTTTGTGAATGAGGATTAATGCCGATCGGTTGTAATGGGTAGTAATGGTTGGTGTGATAATTAACCATTAATGCTCAAATATGTAATGGATAGGGATTAATGTTGTGATGATTGGGCCAATTAAATGCAAACCCTTATAAAAATTAGAGTGCCAGCCCATATAAAAATTAAAGTATGGGTTCAGTGGTTTTTTTCAGCTTGGGTCATTTAAGCCCAAGCAATTTAAACTTAATAACTGATCAAAACTGACCAAACCGTCGTCGGGTTTGATTTAACTAGTTTTCAATCTTCCTCAATCGGTTTCGGTCGATTATTGAGAAAAATCGATTTGGCCGATTTTATTCTCTTCGAAATCGAAATCGACTAATACTCACCTCTAGTTTCTAGACTAAAAAGGACCTGTCTAGATAGTCCTATTTGCGAAAACCACCAGCGGATCCCCACAACAGGTACCAACTCTGGGAAAGGATCAAACCCTCACCCCAGCCCTGGGTTGCAAATGCAAGGACGAGGCCCACTAAAACTCGTTTTGTGCTAAGGGCTGGGCCAGGACCTGGGAGCTGCCCAGCTATATCATTAATTGTGAGTATAGGACTACCGTCGGTCTACACAGCCAGGCAACATTATATTTTTGTTTTTTTTATTCTCCAAAAAAACAAACAAACTTTTTTTTCCAATTTCCAATAGACCAGTTCTCAATAAAGCACAAAAATCAAATGAGCCACTCGTTTGGCGATAAGTTGGGTGGGGTGAGATGCAGTACCATTTGCCAGGAAAGCCCAGACATCGCATGGCAGAATCCAGTGCACCACCACTAGTGCTAATCTAATTTCTTGGTGTTATTCCGGGAGAGGACAGTTCAGATGTAAAACTGAGATGATGATTTTTGCAGAGACCCGGGAGGGGGGCCCCTAGGGCGTAAGAGAGCTGTTGGCTTATTAATTAATCATTCTTTGGAGTTTTTTACAGATTTCTTTTGGTAGGACATTCATGATGCGTCGGAGTCTATGACAATTGCTGTAGCCTGTTAGGCATCCCAGGACCTACCAAGATTAAAATATGCCTAACTAATCTCTAGCTGGTTTGACCTCTCCTCACCCTTTCTCGCCAGCTCAATGGTTAATCTCAATCACCTGCGGCACAGCTTTGATAATGTTTGAGGCATGGAATGAAAATTGAATTGGGTTTATCGATGATAATTAAACACTAAATAAAAAATGCTTAATCACATCAAATTGACATGATACCTTTTAATGATGATAGTTCAAGTATTTGGGAAATCGTAGCATTGGCCAACAAAAAATGTAATCACCACAAGTTAGAAACCATTTTCCGTGACCAAATCGGCTATGAGATTTCTTCACAAAATTTGGAAGCGTGGTTCGCTTGCTTACACCGACCTTGGTCTTTGTTCACATGGAACAATTAAATAGATTACAGCTTAGATTTAATTAAGCATTTCCTATTTGTCCTGGTGCTGTAGGGATCACTTCTTTCTAACACGGCAGTCAATTATGTCCTCACCGTTCCAGAATCTTTTGCTTGTCTGGTAGCAGTTTTAAGTATCTTTGTTAAACATTTGCTCGAATTTGCTTTTAGAAAGACGAAAGCCTCTTACGATTGGCCTCATATAACCTCTTCTAAGTACTTTTATTCTACATAAATTTAGCTGTCTTCATCGTATAGGCTCGAGCTCCTTCAGGCATGGGTCACATGATTTTATTATAAAATGAACTAGGAATAAAAAACTCAAACTCAAAAGTACAACATCTTTTACATTAATAATATTAAGAAAATGCGAGCATCCAAAAGCCATTGTAATGATTAATACTGTTCCTACTTCACATTTTAATTCTCGAGTTAGAATCTTGTGAATGGATGTAAAGTTTGTATAACGGTCAAATGCAGTTCATCAATGTTTTAAACTCTTAAAAATTTTCTGTATTAGAAATTAAACACTACTTGTAAAAAAACTTAATCACATAACCAAAAATTTTATATTTATAAAGTAGTAATAGATTTTGTATTAGGTTTTAAGTGTTACTAACATATATACAAGGAACATAACAGGATGACATCATGGTCAACTTTTAAATTTCACAAGTTAGTATGCGATAAAAATTACTATAAATAAAAGTTTATATTTAACGTATTGATAATATTAAATAATTTATACACTATCAATGATAATAAGTTATTTTCTCATCATTAGACTAAATGTAAAATTTTTTAAAATAAATACATATATTTTTAAAAATACTAATTAAAAATATTGACTTAAAATTTTTACTAATATTCTTTCTTTCTTATTCTCCCTTTAAAAAGTAGAGAAAAGAGAAAAAAAAATTGAAAAGGCTAAGTGGGAGGCAAGGAGATGACGGGTTAAATGTGAAGATGAAGCCTACAACACCAATCGAAGACATTGCTCGTGTTTGTTGCCCGTTAAGTGATGGGAATAATTTCGCAGTCATGGAAGGCTCCTGCTGCTGGGACGGCAGGATGGGACGCAGGCGCAAGGCGTCTGGCTGCTTGCTGCGTTCATGGTGGTTGGAGTGTGGATTATTGTTGACAACTTCACTTGCGTCACAGTGTTGGGAGAACTTCCCGGCTTTGGATTTCGAGTCAAAAGACAGAAAGCCTTTTTCCTTATTATTACTTCCGATTCTTACTTTTTCTAATTCTCGATAAAAAATGTAGACATAGCATTCAAGAGTTCAGCAAAAAGGTCAGGGAAATTTAAGGAAATGCTCAGTTATTAAGTTTTTATTAAAAAAATAAAAGAAAGAGATTCCCTTTTTTGCTTAAGCTAACAAATAAAATAAATAAATATTATTAACATAGATTTCTTAACTTTTGCATTTACATAATAATGATATGTGACAGTTTATTATTCATTAATATATAGTGTGTATAATTTATATTATGTCAATCCAACAAATATAAATTTACGATTTAATTATTTAATATATTATTTATGAAAAAGAAGGAATCGGAAATTTTATTCTAATACATCATGTCAAGTGAATGCATTGATTGAAAATGACAATTGCCCACCATTTATCAACATCAAGTAGGTTTTGATATAAGTTTCTTCAATCCAAGTCTGAAGTGTTAGAATGTCATAATTTGTAACATCCCACCCCTGATATGTTGATTTAAATAGATATTTTACCAACTAAGATGAATTATGAGTGTTGATGAAGTAAGAATACATGAAAGTGAAAGAGGTGACATGAAAAATAAAATAATATTGAACAAAGTTGGAAATGCATTCCACATAGGGGAATCCGTTCATATGAAGAAAAGAATACAAAAGGAATATGCCAAAAAGTAAGACAAAAAATTCAAATGGAATGTTAGCTTAAGGGCAATCTGCCCATATTTTCTACTAAACCCGAGCATTCCTTGTCTTTCACGAGCATTAGACTTTCAAATTTTCATAATTGAAGCTGGAGACTTGAAGGAAGAAGAAAAAGGAATCAGGTGAAGGAGTTGTCGTCTAAGAGAAGAAAAGCTTTGAATGGTTAATTTGTGCACCAACCCGAACCTATATACGGTTTTCTTTAGAGAGTTTAAGGCTTTCCAAACCAAAACCTAAAGGCTGAAAATTTCATGTTGGGTAAGGAATTCTTCATCTGAGCCTCAAAGAATTTAAGTTCAAGAGAATTAATATTGCTTAAACTTATTGTGACAGATTTGATGCCTTGGGCTAATGAAGTGTTAGAACTATGCCTTGGATGAATTAAGCTGCCCACGAGGTAAGTTGGAGAGGGTTTATTGCTTGGCTACGTATCATAATTAGTTACGGGTTGAAAAAGAATGCTGAGCTTGTGTAATTAATTCAATGTCCTTTAATGCAAGGGGTTAAAAGAAAAGAGATTGCTGAAAATCTGCCCAACCTGAGGCATAAAAAGAATTGAGTGTTGATTGAGCTGAATAACAAAAGATTAAAGAGGTCAGAATGTGGATGGAGTGAGGTCTGTTTGATAGATTTCTGTTTGACCAAATGTACCAAGCTAGTGACTTTGAAACTGTGTTATATAATTGAGCTAGATGGACCTCTAGGCGGCTGCAACCGAGACTTGAGTCAAACAACAACTAAGTTGGCAAAGGAACCCTTATCAAGGTGAGAGAAATTAATTTAAATTGAGTATTGAATATAAATACTCTGCTGCTGTATATACTTGATACTTAGTTTTGAGTTTGGACTAAGTGAATGCATGATGGGAGCTGTTAGGGGTTATTGAAATGATAAATTGATTGCTAGAAAAGAATTGGTCCCAGCCCAGGCCTTGCTTAGCATTACTCAAGTTGGCAATTGATTTAGCAAGGTGAGTACGGTCAGCTCTAAATGAAGTTTTAAGTATTAATATTCTGTTAACCGAATGTATGTGAATTGTGGTGGTGGAGATGTAATTAAGAAATGGTACAATGTGAATTGTTAGGAGTTACCTAAACTAATGCATTCAAGGCTAGAACTGGGACACACACCAGCTCTTGAATGCTTGGGTGATGTTTATTGGGTTGATGAAAATCATTTGGTGGAACTAAATAAAACTATAAAGGGATGATTAGTAATATTGGTGAGAAATCTTACTAATTGAGGTGAGTGAGTGTTAAATTTTAAAACTATATTTCTGAGAATATATTATACATATATGTTACATTCGATGGTTGAATGAAATTGTGGAAAGTATGAGTTGATAGAAAGTCTAAAGTTGTTTATGATAGTGATAAAGATTTTAAATTCGTTTTCTCTATATTATAGATATGTATATAATTACATGTTTTAAAGATAGGGAAATAAACCTTTAATAAGCTTTTCACTTCAAAACTTGCCTTGCAAGCTTTGTGTGGTGCTTTGACCAATAGTCAATGTTTGACTCATGGAAAGTGACGGTTTTACATTCTATTTTCATCAATGCATGTTGCTTGGTTAATATGCCATGTCTCAAAATAAATTTGTGCTTTGGTTTATGATTATATGACATACCGCTTTATCACATTTCTTGAATGCATTGGAATTATATTGATTTTTCTTTTAAAAAAATGGAGACACTCAAGGGTAGGACCTTTTACCTCACCAGGTTAGTGTAGTTTTTGTGTACAAAATAATGATTATTGATGATAAAGAGGAACCTTAAGCTCCGACTTATATTTGATGGTGTGGGGAGTTTCCACGAATAGGTAAAAGGGGATCCAAAGTTATGATTTATATTTGGTGGTTTGGAGAGTTCCCACAAGTAGGTAAAAGGACCTAAAGTCTTGATTTATATTTGGAGGCATGAGGAGTTTCTATGAGAAGGTAAATGGGGACCTAAAGCCTTGGTTTATATTTGGTGGCTCCGGAAGTTTTCATAAGTCGACAAAGGGAGACTTAAAGCCCCGATTTATATTTAGTGGCATAGAGAGTTCCCACGAGTAAGTGATGATGTTATTGACTTGAGAAAGTAAGCTTAAAGCCAATCCTAGACTTACTCGAGGTTGATGCTCACTTCTTGATTTTTATTAAACATGACATGGCATTAATACTTGAAATCTGTTTTCACATGCTAAGTGAGATTTACATATTCATTGGTGATTGATTATTTTGCATTTTTATGTTTGAGATTACTCATTTTACACTTACCATTGGATTTATTGTTGAAAAGATACTAAAGTTGAAAGACTTTCCAGCATGTTAATTATAATCATTTCCATATGTGTTTACTTAGAATTATTATTTTCTAAGACTTACAAGGCATCAAAATATCTCTGTTTAATTGATTATATTTTCATCGCTTATTCTTGGATTTATAAATATTCCACATTTATGTTTGTTTCCCTTCTTGCAAAGAAAGTCTCAGTAAGATTTCTTGATCTAAGCTTGCTCACTGAGTTGATGATCATTAAGCTTATGAGACTCATCAACGTATATTATTATGCAGATAAATAAATAGTTGGGGACATCGTTGACAAGAATACTTTTTGCATCTTTGTAGGTAAATGGTATCTCCTCTATGTCTTTTGTATCACTTCGTTGTTCAATCGTCAAGTTCTTTTTACATTCATTTGAAGTGATGAATTTAAACTATTTTGGGCCGAGGTTATGATACTAACTTGGAGTTATATTATTTAAATGAGATGTATAAGTACTTAGTAAATTTTATTTTGGAATTTTATGTGCGGTGGAGAATTTAGCTATCATTATTTTGCTGCGTAATACTGATGACAAAATATATTGAGGTTTGATGAAATCAACTCCGATAGTAAGGAGGACATAGTGAAAAGCATATATTGATAAAATGAAGATGCTTGGAAGGTTAACCGGGCTGTGTAGACATGCCTATATAATTTGTGTGCGTTGATAACGGTTGTAGGAGTAGGTTGTTGCACAATTGATATCACATTAGCCCTCCTTTTTTAATGCTTTGGTGCATCATGTGCATCCTTAGCCACATAGTTTAAGAGTATGATAATAACATGTGCACCATGCACAAAAGAATGTAGTAGTTAGTATTGGACAAGCTAGTTCTGTCAAGACTACCTAACTTCATCATTCAACATGTCACCACATGGATTTTTATACTTGTGGAACAATAATTCTTGCATGACAAAAAACCAATTGGTGTGATCTCGGGTTACTTAGTGCTAGAGGTAGCTTTCTTCGCGTTTTGATACGTAAAATACACGAAAAGTTAAGCATTTCAAGATCACATTTGAAAGTATTTGTTTCAATGATTAAGGCATGATCACATATTTAAAACTTAATGTTCAAATCCTCCATTCTTTTTGTTTTAAAATCACATTTAAATGATGGTATATAAAATTGTTATAAGACTTTGACTCTTTTATAGCGAATTTTCTTTGTTATTGCCCAAAGAATTAACTCTAAAAGAAATTGTCACGAAATAATACTTCCATTCACTATTCAAATAAGCGTTGCGTTTAGTGGTCAGGATTTAACGAAGATTGAAGAGGATAAAGAAAAACAATTGTAACCACCTACGTCCATCTATCGATTCCATCAATGTCGGGTACGTGGTAAGAGTGGTATAGATAGATACGTACCGTTTGATGTTAGAAATGTTAACAAGTCTCACTTTGGTCACTAGAATTCTTCACAAGATGCATGTCGTATTTCACAGCTAGTATGAAATGTCCACTTCATCCAGTGTGACAAATTCTGATACCTATTGTAGAAGATGGTGACTATTTGTTTCTGCGTGTAAATGATTTTTCTTTTGGCTTTACTGTTTGGGTCATTGAGTAGAACCGCAGCAGTTGAATTCAAACTTTAAGATCGTCACATTGTAAACCTACTTGACAAGTAAAGTTTGGTTCTCTGTCATTCTCATTTTGTTAGGTGGTTGTTTAAACGTTTGTGTTTTCTTGTGGTTGATATCATTTTGTGAAATAATAATTTGTTATTGAATCAAATATTCAAATATAAATAATTAAATATAATAATACTTTGAACGTCAACATTCTTAATTTCATAAAATTTCATAATATACGAGAGGGGCGAGATGGCGTGGTCGCCCCCTCCCCCAATTTCTTAAAGTTTTTTTGATACTTATATTGTGATTTAATTTTACCAATCAAAAACTATAATCTTCCTCTCCAAGTTAATCATAATTTTTTATATTGATATTATATATATAATTAGGTTAAAAATGTTAAAGTTGCATAATTCTCAATCGTTAATAAATAAATGATCAATAAATAATTATATAAAATATTAGTTTTTGATTTTGGAGTCAACTGCATGTAAAATTAATTTATCATCTTAAACAATTTAAGCTAACCCATTATAACAATAATAATTTTTTTAATTGAGGAAAGAGAAATTTGAATATTTCTTTTATGTAAAGGATCATGCACTAATCAATGAGTTAAATATTTAAATACTCTTTTTAATAACAATATGAAAAAGAATTACTTACCTTTTCAATTATTGAGTTAAAACTTTTTAAAAATATATTTAATCAACTAATCTTTAATCTTGTTTCAAAATTTCATTAGAATTTATTTTAGTTTATTTTTTACAGGTGATATTCTTAGATTTAAACTATTTGAAATTTCATGATTTAGTGTATCAATTTTGTATATTTTTAATTTAAACTTGTGTAAAAAATGAGCATACGTTACAACATCACAAATATGAAATCTTTGTATTCAACTTAACCTTGTGTAAAAAATTTCATTATGATATTAAATTATTTAATATTTTACTTATGGATTAAATATTTAACATAAGAAAAGTTGACCCTGAATATTATATAAGCCTTTTGTTAATTTTCGTCCTAAAATATAATAAAATAATTATAGAAAGCACGCGGAAGCGTTGAATCTGATTTCAATACAATCAATCATTCCAGCATCTGCGAAGGATCCTTCAATACTATTTACAGTGTCTGTCATAATCATTTGACGGGAGAAACATCAAACTGGAAAGCTACAGTCACGTGAATCGGTAACATATGCAAAGGATGGCTTTTATTTTTTGCAAATGAATAAAATCATATATAAGGATCCAAAATTTATTAAAATAATAGTATTTTAAAGAAATGCACATGCATGCATGGACATACAACTCGACTTATCGCCCTTGTGATAAAAGACGTGTGGGGGTTGACAGATGAGTATGTGACTCCCAGGAAATGGCCATTGGTGGGGACATCTTCTGGGAAGTTATGTTTTTCCAACTTGGCCTCCAAGTCTAGAATGGTTAAAGCTAGGATAATCTTCGATTAGCTTTCTTGTGTCAAATTCCAATCCTTTGGTCTCAAACTGAGGTCATGTGTGACGTATTCTTTCATGTATTATTAGCTAGAATTGTCATCCTGAATTTTGGCATGCAGATTTCTCGTCAGATGGGACTTGTCTTGCATTTTCTTCGAACTTGTTAAGATTGATGGCAATAATAAATGTCAATGATACATGACGACGCAGGACACTCGTGGTCATGGACCCGCCTGGTCGATCCCTCACAGCTAATTTGTTGGTTTACTCATTACTTTGGTATACATTAGATAACAGAATTTAGTCTCCATTTATCAGTTTGCAACGCCTATAAATATTAGGTATGATTAAAGGCGTTCGATTCTGGCTTGCAGACAAGTATGTAGTAGCATTGCTTACATATACTGTGGGAATAACTACATAATCCAAACAATATAATGGTATATTTCAAAAAGTAGAAAACACTTTTTTTTTTGGGCACATGTAGAAAACAATGTGAAAATTTAAGGTAAGAAAAGTACTTTTTTGATTGAGACTCTATATGTCACGAACCATGCTTTTTCACTTAAGTATACGATAGTTCGAGCGACATTTGAGCGAACACTTCTACACAAGTCATTCAATACTGGGTTATATCTTATCAAACATCAATAATAGCAATAAATCAAACTAAGAGAACCTGCATTAAAATCAAAGGGCATATCAAATGTCATATATGCAACCATTGAGTCACGACAGGAAAAAGTATTTTATTAATTTAAAATTAATTACAAACGGATCAAGACACGCCATTGTTGGGCTATAAGGACAATTCTAAATGATTCACTACAAACATACTTTTACTAGTGAGGCAGCCTAATAATTCGTCGGCTGTTCACTTTTTATAAAGAATTTACAAGATTTTACACGAATTCTACTAGTAACCATTACATTGCTTGAAATGAAGACATTCATTTCCTAAAATATCTTTCTTCTTAAAGACTTAACAAGTATTTTTAGATGTGTCACTACGAGCCATTATAATGTTTAAAAGAGGGATATTTCTCTTACAAGTACAAAAGACTCAATCTCATAAATAACTCTACCCAATCATAATTCGATATAAGATTGGCTCATGACATCTTCCCCCACTCAATCTGCCAACATCCTTGTTGACTGGTTGGCTTTGAATTCTTCAATCTTTTGCTGGAAGGCACAAAAGTCAACTTCCTTCTCCCAGGTGATCTCGTCTAGCCCCAAACTTTTTCATTTCACCAGGTACTCCTATGTTGGTTGTTAGCTGATTGGCGTCGTCTTTCCTACCAAAATCTCCTCCACTCAACACTGTGATGGTGGCTCGGTGCTAATGGCAGCTTTTGTGGCTCGACTTTTGCTTACATCTCTTAGATTCGTATGGAACAGCTTTAGATTGCTGACGTGAAACGCGGGGTGTACTTTCATCCACTTGGGTGGATTAATCCTATATGGAGTCCTCCTCACCTTGGCTACAATTGGTGTTGAACCTTCATACTTTCGTACTAGTCTTTGATCTCTTTTCCTTAGGAATTGAAGTTGTTCGGGTGCCAACTTCACTAGCACCAGGTCTTCCACCTTAAAGTGTTGCTCTGTTCAACCTCAATTTTCCCACTCTTACATTCAATTAGAGGCTTTCTCTAAATAAGCTTTAGTGATTTCAGTGTTTGCCTTCACTCTTTAGTAAAGTTGAATGCCCGTAGACTCTTCTCGATATTTGATTCCATTGAAGTATGAGGAAGTCTAGATTATTGTCCAGTGATGCCCTCGAAAAGGATTTATTGGTGGTTGAGCTCTTTTGTGAGTTGAAACATAGTTAAGCCACATCTAGTAAGTTAGGCCAATTCTTCTAGTTCACCTGTACAAAGTGTCGCAGGTATTCTTCCAATAACCCATTAAAGCGTTCTATCTAACCATTTGTTTGTCGGTGATAATTGGAAGATATGTTAAGTTCTAACCCTAATAGCTTAAGTAGCTCTTTTTAGAAAAAATTAGTAAACCTTGGTTCTCTATCGTTGATAATCCTTTTTAGAACACCCCAATATTTGATCACATGTTTAAAAATGGTGGGGGCTATTTCTTCTGTAGAGCCAAACTTTTGTACTATCATGAACGTCGTGTACTTGGAAAATCAATCTACCACTATCAAGATTGCTATCATATCGCCCACTTTAGGAAGTCCTATAATAAAGTCTAAAGAAATACTTTCCCAGGGTTTGGTAGGCATTGGTAGAGGTTCGAGCATTCATGTCAATCTCTGTCTATCTATTTTGTCCTGTTCACAAATGAGGCACGTCTTTGCATAATCCATCATATCCTATCTCATATGAGGCCAATAGTAACCCTATTTCAATAGTGCAACAGTCCGTTACCAACTTGAACGTCTTGTCCAATGAGTGTCGTGGCATTCTAGCATTAGTTTCTGCCTAAGCTCTCCCACTCTTAGAACAAATATGTGTGGTCCTTTCATTAATAGGAGTTCATTTTTCACTTAACAGTATTTTGACTTTCTTCTTTCCACTAATTTCCTAGTGGCCATTGCTTGGGGGTCTCGATGTAAATTTTTTTCAATCAGATTATGGATATTTGTGGTCATTTTGCTAACTGTTATTGGCATGATTACCCTTAAAGCTCTAAATTTTGCTTTCCTATTAAAGGCGTCTGCCACACAGTTCACTTTTCTAGCTTTATGCTCGAAAGAGTAATCAAAGTTGACTAAGAACTCTTGCCATCTTGTCTGTTTAGTTGTAAGTTTTGGCTATGTGTAGAAGTGACTTATGGTAGTATTATTGGTCTTAACCATGAATTGTGATGTTAGCAAGTAGTGTTGCTAGGCCCGTAAACAATGAATCACTGTAAGTAGTTTTTTCTCCTGTGTCGTCTATTTTCTCTCAACTTCATTCAACTTTCGACTTTCAAACCCAATCGGGTGTCTTTCTTGTAGCAACGCTCCTTCAACTGATGCATCCGTTTGTACTTCAAAGGGCTTTGCAATATCGGGGTGTGATAACACAAGATCCGTCATCATCGTGTCCTTTAAACCTTCGAAACCTTCTTGGCACTACAATGTCTAGCTCCATTTCTATCTTTTTTTTAACAATTTTGTCAATGCTACTGTTCTTCTTAAATATCCTTCCACAAACATCCGATAGTAATTGGTTAACCCTAAGAAAGAATGAAGATTAGTTATATTCTTAGGGGTGGCTTATTCTTTGATAACCTTTACCTTTTGCATGTCCATTCAGATGTGTCCTTATTCAATTATGTGGCCAAGAAACTAGATTTGGGTTTGAGTGAATGTATATTTCTCCCATTTTACATATAATTGGTTATCGTGTAGCTTTTGGAAGACCTACTACAAGTGCTGTTGATGTTTCTCTAAGGTCGAACTATACACCATAATATCGTATAAGTAGATTACCATGAACTTATCCAAATAATCATGAAACATCTGGTTCATTAGTGTGCAAAAGGTAGCAGAAGCATTGGTTAGTCCAAAAGGCATAACAAGAAATTCAAATGCATTATATCGCATTACGTTGGTGGTTTTCAACACATCTCCCTCAGCTACTCTTACTTGATGGTAACCCAATCTCAAATCTAGTTTGGAGAAGTACTTTACACTACTTAGCTGGTCAAAGAGATCTGCTATAACAAGGATAGGATATTTATTATTAATTATGACTTTATTCAAAGCTCGATAATCCACGTATAATCGTAAACTCCTATCTTGCTTCTTCTAAAAAAGTACTAAGGCTCCAAAAGGTGCTTTTGATTGTTGGATGAATCTGGCTTGAATCAGCTAGTCTAATTGTTTTCTTAGCTCTGCTAACTCTAGGGGAGCCATTTTGTATAACTTTTTTGCAGGTGGCTTGACTCTTGAAAGTAATTATATGTCGTGATCGACAGCTCGTCTAGGCGATAGGACCCTTGGTAGTTGTCCTAGCATCATATCTTGAAATTCTTCCAAAATCAATTTCACTTCTACAGGTATTAGATTTCTATCATCTTCGTTTTTGTAGATGGGCACAACCACGTAAGAGGGCTCACTTTTCTTGATCTCTTTCTTAAACTGTATAACCGATATCATCTTCTTTTCGCTTTTAGGTAGGATTTTGGCCTGTACCACACATGATTGTTCTTAAAAAACATTAAACAACTTGCAGTAGGGAAAGGGATGGCTTATGCTTTTGTCATAAAATCCAAGCTTAAGACAAAATCAAAGTCATTTATAGTGACTATAGTCAAGTTTACCTTCAATCCTTAAGAGTCAATCTTAATTTTTACGTTTTAGATGATAGCTAAAGTTGGCAAGTCAACTACTTTTATCTGTCCAAAGTCCTTCTCAACTTTAAGATCATACCTTTTTGCCTCTCTCAAGTTGATGAAAGTGTCTGAGACCCTCTTATCGAGCATGGTTTTGGTACTTTTCTAACTCAATAAAACCTCTACATACATTGAACCTCGTTGGGGCTCTTTCTCCATCTTTTCTAGTTATGCTTGTAAGGCGTTGAGGAAACGAATAGAACCCATTGGTGCTGGCTCTTCTTTGGCTCCTTTGACTGTGATGTAGAGTGGGGATGTCTCAACATTGATAGTGCATATCGCACTAAGAAATGCTTGGTGAGGACAGTCAGTTACTTGATAAGATTCTTTGCATAGAAAACAAGATATCGGTGGTCGTGGCTTAAAGTTTCATGGCTTGTTTATTCTCAGTTAGGGTGAGTCTTTAGCAAGTGATCTCTTATTGCCTCCCCCACTTGAGGGGTTGCTTACTCTAGGAAATTTTACCCCATTGTTTGAGTTAGAGCTACTAGACATAGATGGAGGATCTTTCATTTTGTTAGAGTATTTACTATAATCAGTAAGGTGCTCAGCAACTGCCATTGCTGGAGTCACATCTTGTACCCTCTGTCGTTGTAACTCCATCCTCACCCATGGTTTCAAACCCTTGAAAAAATAATATAGTCTATCTTTTTCAATCATATCCCTGATATTTAACATTAAAGTAGAGAAGTTCCTAACGAAACTCCTGCACTGATCCTATTTGTGACAACTCTAACAACTTCCATCGTGCCATATACTCAACATTCTCAAGGAAAAACTAGTTCTTCAATTCCTATTTTAGGGCTACCTAAGAGTTGATACGACATTCACGATCGATGAATTTGGGAATGCCACCATAACTTTGCGTCTCCTGCAAGATACATTGAAGCTATCGCCACTTTATCCTCCTCTAACTCCATGTGCAAAGCTCAAAAATATTACTCTATATGAAAAAAGAAGTTCTTTGACTCCTTAACATCTCTAACATTTTCGTATCGCTTGGGTTCCAATACTTTGGCTCTTTTCCCTCGATCTCCTAAACTTCCCTTGGCATTACCTTTATCAATAACCAAAAGATTTACCTAACTTTCAATTCTCCAATCTTACCTTCGAGAGTGCTCAGTGCATCCCTGGTCTCATCACTCAGGGTATTAATTATCTCGAACAGTTTTCGCGGGACTATCTCAATTTCATCTATTCATTCGCACAAAACCTTTTGAGCTTGTATTGCGACTACCACGGTCTCTAGCTCATCAATCCTTTGATGGTCCTCTGGTGTACTCCACGTGGTCATTTTTTTTTTTGCACTTTAGATTAGCACGTCTCGTCTGTGCTTTAATACCAACTGTCAAGAATCACGCTCCTTCGCCTAAGTATACGATAGTCCATGCGGCACTTGAATGGACGCTTTCACGTAAGTTAGGCAATACTCAGTTATATCTGATCAAACATCAACAATAGCAACAAAATCAGACTAACAGAACCCGCATCAAAATCAGAAAGCATACCGAATGTCATATATGTAACCACTGAGTCATAAAAAAAATATTTTATTAATATGAAATTATTTATAAAGGGATCAAGACACACCATCGTCAAGCCATAGAGACAGCCTTAGATGATTCGTTACAAATATACTTTTATTAGTAAGGCAGCCTAACAATTCGCTAACTGTTTACCCTTTATAAAGAGTTTATGATATTTTACACATATCCTATCAATAGTCATTATAACGCTTGAAATGAAGATATTTTTTATAAAAAAAATCTTTTTTTATAAAAACTTAATAAATATTTTTAAAAGTATTACTATGAGCTATTATAATATTTAAAAGAGAGACATTTCTCTTATGAGTAAAAAAAACTCAATTTATCTTATCATACTTCAATATAAAATTGATTCAAGACACCTAACGTAGAATGTGAAGCAAGAGACAAACGTTAGACTTGGTCAATAGACAATAGTTGTTAATAATAATATAGTGAAAGACATAAAGTTAGACAGTTAACCACTCCAAAAAAATCCACCCACAAAATTTTTTTTCTTCACGTTTCTTCCTTCTATGATGTATTGTATTGGGAGGTGGTAAACAAGAAAAAGTAGTGCAGGGTGCTTTCTCAGTCTATTTTGGAAATCAGTGACCATTTGCGGACCTTTTTTGTAGTTTCACATTCATATGTCTTCACAAGTACAATTTACTAGTATGATTATTTTTTTTGTTTTGTTTAATTTCTTATATTTCGAACCCACGTGCCAGGAATGAAGCATTTTAAATCAAATAATGTTGAGAGTCAATTGGTGGATTATTCAGCCCTGATTGATGAGGAATGGGGTTTTTGGTAAGAAAATAATAGGGATGGGGAGGCAACATAATTTACGACCCAAAGATTTCAGGCTGAGCTGTTCCTGCATGAATTTCTCACCATATCAGGAAATTTCCTTTAGTTGCTTCTTGACTTTGACGGCCCAAATAAAACATGTATAACCTTTAAAATTACTACTGTTTTTTTATTTTAAGAGACGTTATGCTTGTGATTAGTTGTTTTGTTTGTCTTTGGTGGAAAGAATTAATGCAGTTGTTTTATTTTCCTATTTAACCGCATGCCCTCGGCCGTTCGAAAGATGAAGGTAGATAATCATTTGCATTTTGTTTTTTAATTTTGTACATATTATACTATATGAGCTCATACTTTGGTAATCCTACAGAAATGTATTCTTGACAAAGATAGAAGGCGGTTAGCAATAAATGCATTAGGGTCACTCTCCTCCCCCGCTAACAAGCCAAAACCCCGGTGGCAATTCAAATTGTTTTCTTCCACTTTTGTCATTGAATATTGTCTTCTATAGATACGCGCTTAGACTTGACAGTCCAAAAATCAAGTCAGTCAACTTACGTTTCGGCTGTGCGCGGAAGCAGTGGACAGGGTGTGAACCCAATTTATGATCATCTTGTGATTTGATGGGTGA
Source organism: Theobroma umbraticum (assembly GCF_002168275.2). Classification (NCBI taxonomy): domain Eukaryota; kingdom Viridiplantae; phylum Streptophyta; class Magnoliopsida; order Malvales; family Malvaceae; genus Theobroma; species Theobroma umbraticum. Next base: position 5,440,948 of record NW_018397258.1, on the reverse strand, counting down.
TTCATTAATGATGGACGGGTCCCAACAAAACCCGCTCGACAGGGGTGGGCAACGGTTCTGATCACTGAACCGAATTTATGATCACCGAACCGAATTTATGATCACCGTGCGATTTAACGCTAAACATGGACCAATCCCCAATAAAACCCGGTCACTAAGACCATCGTCACTCATCCCTCCGCCCAACTTAAGGCGAATTCCAACTGGGAAGTGACTCCACGCGCGTGACGACGCACGTGGGGCTAGAAAACGTAAATACCGGTTTAATAAATAACATGCAGCCAAAAGGCGTGAACAAAGTAAAAATAAAAATAATTAAAAATCAGGACCAAAGGTCTCAATCTGTCAGCACCGAATAGCGATTAACCTACACGTCCACGTTTTTTATGGGGAGCTAACGTTGATTTTTGTCCAGGGAAACAAAAACTTTAATTCGGGTAGTAATGCCAAATTGTCAACAAAAGGCCAGCGAATAAAACAGCAAAATCTCTGCTCTTTCCTCGTTTTATAGACGTTCGGTTTTCTTATCTGCAAAAGGTTATTTGGTTTCTGTGAAAGAATCTTTGTGCGCCTTTGAAACCTGTGGAACGGATGTCAAGTAAATACTTGGCTTGGTTGGATGTCTTTTTGTAGTTTCATGGTGCAAATTCTCTGAACTCTCTTCTGAAGCTCGCAGCAACGTTCAGTTTGGCTTTTCTTTCTTTTTTCTTTGTTTCTTTTGGTGAAACTGCGTTCCAGGTTTGGTTCTATGCTTCTTCTTTGTTTTGCATGCCACTGTTTTGTGATCATTTTGGTCCGCTTTGGATTGGTTTCTTCCTTTTCCATAAAAGTTTTATCGCTTTACATTGCTTTTAAAAGGGATTTGTTACTTACTTTTATTTCACTGGTTTTCATTGATTTCTTTTTAAAGAAAACCCTGTTTTGTTTAACGTTTCTTCATTTTTTGTATTGACATGACTCTTTATCAAATTACTATCTTAGTTGTATTTTTCCTTTAATTCATCTCAGCTGTGTATTCCGTATTTATTATTTTTATTTTCAGAGCAAGGAATCTGTCTTCGCAGTCGATGTATTTATTTTTCTGTTGACCATACCCGCTTCAAAGTTTTTAGACCTTCGTGGGCCTTAAGTTTTTAGGCTCGTTCACGTAGAGGCCAGGCTATTACTGTGTCCCTCTTGATCCTAAAACCTTTTCCTTCTGCCCTTCTTTTTTTTCCTGGCCTCACGTGAAAGTTGATTGTGAATGCTTAAAAGCTTGAAGGTACTTCTCCAGACTCTCGTTTTCCATCCAGTGAAGCAAAAAATTGGAGTTGATTTGATGTTTTACTTCCATTTTCCCTGTCAGCTCTTTTTGGCAAATATTGTATGATTTTGCCTTTTGAGGACTTTAACTTGATCACCATCACCTTTTCATTCTTGAACCTTTTCACTGCTTTCGTCTTGTCTTATCTTTTTGGATCATATTCCTTTATTACGGTATGTACATATTACATAGTAATATGTTGGTGTTTTTGTGCAGGGAATGGAAGGAAGTATATTCATTGGAATCGAGCTCGTAGAAGGGTGATTTTTGTAGACGTTCACGTCAAATTGAGTGAGGATGTCTTCCGCTACTTGGATTACTTCGCTCTCATGTTCAACCTCTGTGATTCAATCCTCCAGGGAGACATCCATTCCTGTTGTATTCCAATGGCTGAGATTCATCTTCCTCTCTCCATGTCCTCAGAGAGCTCTTTTTTCTGCTGTTGATCTCTTGTTCTTGCTCACTCTACTTTGCTTTGCGGTTCACAAGCTCTATTCTAGATTCGCAGGCAACAACCATGGCAGCTCTGACATCGACAAGCCTCTGATAAGAACCAACAGGGTCCTTCCCAGAACTACCATGTGGTTCAAACTATCTTGGATTTTAACGGTTGTCCTGGCGCTTTGTTACACCATTATCTGCATCCTTACATTTTGTAGAAGCAGCCAGAAACCATTGAAACAATTTGATGGAATATTTTGGCTAGTTCAAGCCATAACTCATGCGGTGATTGCAATCTTAATCATCCATGAGAAGAGATTTGAGGCTGTTAACCACCCTCTCTCTCTCCGAATTTATTGGATTGCGAATTTTGTCATCATTTCACTGTTTACAGCTTCTGGGATCATTCGTATGGTGTCTGTTGAAACAAATCAGGATCAGAATTTGAGGTTGGATGATATAGTTTCGCTGATTTCTTTTCCATTGTCAGTTGTTTTTCTTGTTGTTGCTATTAGAGGTTCAACTGGTATAACAGTGACCAGGGAACCCGAGGCAGCAATGGATGAAGAAGAAACCAAGTCGTATGAACCGCTTTTGAGCAAATCCAAAGTGAGCGGCTTTGCTTCAGCTTCTGTAATATCAAAGGCCTTTTGGCTCTGGATGAATCCTCTGTTGAGAAAAGGCTATAAATCCCCTCTCAAGATAGATGAAGTTCCAAGTCTTTCACCAGAACATAGGGCCGAGAAGATGTCAAAGCTGTTTGAAGTGAATTGGCCAAAACCTCACGAAAAATCCGAGCACCCTGTTCGAACTACATTGCTACGGTGCTTTTGGAAGGAAATTGCCTTCACTGCATTCCTTGCAATCGTGCGGCTCTGCGTTATGTATGTTGGTCCTGTTCTAATCCAAAGTTTTGTCGATTACACAGCAGGGAAAAGAAGCTCTGCTTATGAAGGATATTACCTTATATTGATTCTCCTTGCTGCTAAGTTTGTCGAAGTGTTGAGCACTCACCAATTTAACTTCAACTCTCAAAAACTTGGAATGCTCATTCGCTGCACTCTTATTACTTCTTTATACAAGAAAGGATTGAAATTAACCTGCTCTGCGCGTCAGGCTCATGGGGTTGGACAGATTGTGAATTACATGGCTGTTGATGCTCAACAGCTCTCTGATATGATGTTACAGCTCCATTCTATTTGGTTGACTCCTTTGCAAGTTGCTGTTGCCTTGGTGCTTTTGTACAGGTACCTTGGTGCTTCAATGGTCACGGCTGTGCTTGGGCTTCTAGGTGTTCTTGTCTTTGTAGTAATGGGAACCAGAAGGAACAACCGTTTTCAATTCAATGTGATGAAGAATCGTGACTTGAGAATGAAGGCAACAAATGAAATGCTTAATTACATGCGGGTTATCAAGTTCCAGGCGTGGGAAGAACACTTTAATAAAAGAATCCAATCTTTCCGTGAAACAGAGTTTGGATGGCTAAGCAAATTCTTGTATTCAATCTCTGGGAATATCATAGTAATGTGGTCAACGCCATTACTGATATCAACCCTCACATTTGGGACCGCACTTTTTTTAGGAGTGAGACTTGATGCAGGGGTAGTGTTCACAACAACAACTATCTTTAAGATCTTGCAGGAGCCCATCAGGGCCTTCCCACAGTCCATGATCTCACTTTCACAAGCAATGATATCATTGGGGAGATTAGATACTTTCATGATGAGCAAAGAATTGGTAGATTCATCAGTGGAGAGACAGGAGGGCTGTGATGGTGGAATTGCTGTGGAAGTTAAGAATGGAGTGTTTAGCTGGGATGATGAATATGGAGAGGAGGTTCTGAAAAAGATTAGTTTAGAGGTCAAGAAAGGGGAGCTTACCGCTATAGTTGGGACTGTGGGATCTGGAAAGTCTTCTCTCTTGGCTTCAATTCTTGGTGAGATGCACAAAATATCAGGAAAGGTATGAAGTCTGAGAAGGAATCTGTGTCTTTCCTTTCTTCATTGTTTATGCATTGTGCTCAGATTTTGTTGATCAAAATGTTTGCATTTCATGATAGTTGGTTGTACATACTTTTTTTTTTTCTAATACCAAGGTTAGTTCTTAATGGGATTTGCCTAATTTATGTATTTTTCTCATTTTGCTCTAAAATTGCTTCTAGTATTCATATTGGAATATTAAGGGGACCAATTCATTTATTTTTGTGGTCTTCTGATAGTTATACATCTCAAATTTCACTCAGTTCTTGGTTGTTTAAGATGCAATAACACCGCAAAAACAATGCAATAGACTAATGAATGATTGTTAAATAAAATTCTTGCTGTTTCCGCAACAGGTTAAGCTTTGTGGGACAACTGCATATGTAGCTCAAACATCTTGGATTCAGAATGGGACAATTCAAGAGAATATCCTATTTGGTTTGCCAATGAACAGGGAGAAATACAGGGAAGTTATAAGGGTTTGTTGTTTGGAGAAAGACTTGGAAATGATGGAGTTTGGTGATCAGACTGAAATTGGAGAACGTGGAATTAACCTCAGTGGTGGCCAGAAGCAAAGAGTGCAACTTGCTAGAGCTGTTTACCAGGATTGTGATATCTACCTTCTTGATGATGTCTTTAGTGCTGTCGATGCTCATACAGGGACAGACATATTTAAGGTGACATTATTATCTGGTCCTTTACAAGCTTTGCAATTCTTGAAAAAAAATGATGTATCCTTTGATTGTATAAGTTCTCAGAAGTTTATTAGATAGCTTGTCATATAAAAGCATAATCTGCATATTATCAACAGATAATGAGTGAAAATGATAAATCAATATGCTAAATCTCAATCCCTAATATCTTGAGAACAATGTGAAATCCATTTAAAGGCAATATACCTATGCCAAATAGATGAGAAAGTCTTTCTTTTATTTTTTTTGGAAAAAAAAGCAGTCTTTCTTGTTTCCAAGTGTTACCGCCAATAAACATTTCACGTTCTTCTTTGAGTGATGTTTAGGAATGCTTAAATTTGCTGCCAAATTACCCATATGCCTAAAGCTGCAAATATGGTTTCCATAGATAAGTCCCATATCTGCTTCAGATTAGCTTATCAGAAAGTTATATTTGATTAGAATAGGAAGTCAAGTTATGTAGTATTTCAATATACTGTATATATGAGAAAATTACAAGAATAGCAAGTAGTTGCTTATGAAATCTTGCTATATTTATTTATCTGCTTTATCTGCAGGAATGTGTGAGAGGGGCCCTCAAAGATAAGACTATTTTGCTTGTAACCCATCAAGTAGACTTCTTGCATAATGTTGATCTGATCTTGGTAAGTAGACATGTATCATCTGTTTTCTGGAAAAGTCACAAGCATGCATTTGTATTCATGTACAAGAATATCTATGTTTCTAAAAAAATCATGTGTAAATTCCAGGTGATGCGAGATGGGATGATAGTACAATCCGGAAAGTATAATAATTTACTAGACTCTGGCATGGATTTTGGAGCTCTAGTAGCTGCACATGAAACAGCCATGGAACTTGTAGAAGCAGGCAACACCATGCCTGGTGAAAATTCCCCCAAAACATCAAAATCTGCTCTGGGTGTTTTCAACCTTGGGGGTGCAAATGGTCAAACTAGGTCGCAAGACCACCCAAAAACTGACAATGGAGATTCTAGGCTAATCAAAGATGAAGAGAGGGAAACTGGTAAAGTCAGCTTGCATGTGTATAAAATGTACTGCACTGAGGCTTTTGGCTGGTGGGGAGTAGCAGCAGCATTGTTATTATCTCTGTCATGGCAAGCTTCTCTAATGGCTGGTGATTATTGGCTGTCATATGAAACATCAGCTGAACATGCAATTTTGTTCAACCCTTCACGTTTCATTTCTGTTTATGCCATCATAGCAGCTGTGTCAGTTGTGCTGATTGTGTTCAGAGCCTTTTTTGTTACACTTATGGGGCTCAAGACAGCCCAAATCTTTTTCAGGCATATTCTTCAAAGCATCTTGCACGCCCCTATGTCCTTTTTTGATACCACGCCTTCAGGAAGAATTTTAAGTCGGGTAAGGTTTCAAAGGGTGAACTGTGGCACTTTCTCATCATAGCATGCCTGTATATGCATATTCTTACTATCTTTTCTATTTTATTGCCCAAAAAATGAAAGTGAAAAGAAACAAGTGGAGTCATATTTCCAAGAAACAAGTGGTTGGAATGGTATGGTATCTTAGGACTGACAGATTCCTTCTTTCTTTAATCCACAGGCATCAACTGATCAGACCAACGTTGATATCTTCGTCCCATTCATTATGGGGATTACTATTGCTATGTACATTACACTTCTCAGTATCTTCATTATCACATGTCAATATGCTTGGCCCACAATATTCTTGATAATTCCACTTGCTTGGCTGAATTACTGGTATCGGGTATGGATCTTACATCTCACATACTTTTCAGCATTTGTCACTTCGTTTATTACAATCTAACATCTTATAGGACAAAGATCATGAAATAAGCATTATGACTGCTCCAATTGCAGATTTAAAGAAATCTTTGTCCTATCCTAAGTGGATGTGCCCAGCCAGGCATGTTTTTAGTCGTTCTAAAGGGTCTCTACTTCAAATGTCAACCATCTATTCTCTTCAACGGTTGACCAAATGTGATATGACCATGTTCTCATTCACCAAAATAGGTTAAATGTTCCATAAAAAAAAAAAGGTTAAATGTTGACCTTTTGCTTGCAGATTTTCTTGCTTTGTATTTGGAACAGTAGTTATTCTATCCACTTTTGTCGTAGTTGACCTTTTAATGGGTGTCAAAACCTGATTTCTGCATCACGAGAGATTATAGAAGGTCCATTTGATGATATTTATTTCTCTTGAATTGCAGGGATACTACCTTGCGTCATCTCGTGAATTAACTCGCCTTGACTCAATCACTAAAGCTCCTGTCATCCATCACTTCTCAGAAAGCATCTCTGGAGTTATGACAATTCGTGCATTTAGAAAGGAGGATGAGTTTTGTCAGGAAAATGTCAACAGAGTTAATTCCAATTTACGCCTGGATTTCCACAATAATGGATCCAATGAGTGGTTGGGCTTCCGTTTGGAACTTATTGGGAGTGTAGTCCTCTGCCTTTCTACCATGTTTATGATCTTGTTACCCAGCAGCATCGTAAAGCCAGGTAATTGTATGCTACGATCCTAGTTCCAGAGACCAGATCTCTTAATGATTTCCATGTGAAAACACAAAGCATTTGATCACTTGAATATATGTCATTTTTCCTGATACAAAGCTGTAAAGTGAAGCAGCTGAATGCACACTACTTTGTAACATTTATGCAACAAAGCTTTTTGAATTTTACCATCTGAAGCACTTGCTTTGTGATCATTTGTTGATATTGTATGCCTTACTCAGTCAAAGGCCATCAAAAGATCGTCAGTTTGATATTCATTATTTAGGGGATGGTTTAAACCCTTTATTGTATGATATTTTCTGGTTAAATTACATTTCTACAATCAATATTGTCATGTTTAACAGATGGTTCATTAGCCTAGTGAAATCAAGAATAAAGGTTTCTAGTTGGGTCAGACCTCATCTTAAAAGGAGGCTTACATGTAAAATAATGTCAACTAGTGCCATCAAAGTTCTTTTATAATATTTCTGGTAGAAACTTGACTTATTTTGCATATTGCAGAAAATGTTGGGTTATCTCTCTCATATGGGTTGTCGCTCAATAGTGTGTTGTTCTGGGCGATATATATGAGCTGCTTTGTGGAAAATAGGATGGTTTCCGTTGAAAGAATAAAGCAGTTTTCAAATATTCAGCCAGAAGCAGCATGGCATATTGAAGACCGTCTTCCCCCTCCAAATTGGCCTGCCCATGGCAATGTTGAGCTCAAAGACCTGCAGGTAACTGTCTTTTAGACTATCCTGGCTATAACTTCTTACATACTTTCTGCTTCATTGTAGTGAATGAATATACTACAATACCCTTAAGCATATTGCTGAAGACCTGCATATCCAGTGATTTTACAGGACTGAAGTAATGCTGATGTTTTGATTTTGGCAAACAGGTTAGGTACCGTCCAAGCACTCCTCTTGTGCTTAAAGGCATTACTCTGAGCATTAAAGGCGGTGAGAAGATTGGTGTTGTTGGTCGGACAGGGAGTGGGAAGTCAACTTTAATCCAAGTTTTCTTTAGACTTGTTGAACCAACAGGAGGAAGAATAATTATTGATGGTATAGATATCTGCATGCTAGGACTGCATGATCTTAGGTCACGCTTTGGGATCATTCCGCAAGAACCTGTCCTTTTTGAAGGAACTGTGAGAAGCAACATTGATCCGGTAGGACAGTTTTCAGATGAAGAGATATGGAAGGTAAACTTTGTTGTCTCAACAACAACAATACCATTTGGGGTCAGATATATGGATGCCAAAAATCAAACATTCTTTCTATTTTTTTGATAATTGTTATTCCAATTTTTCTTTCCTGTTTCCCCTACACCCAGATGTATATTAGGAGAAGTTGTTTCCACTCAATGGAAGTTTAATTATTTTTGCAGAGCCTTGAGCGCTGCCAACTTAAAGATGTGGTGGCTTCAAAACCTGATAAACTCGATTCTTTGGGTAAGTTATTCTCAGTTTTTGCCAAGTGCATTCAGTGGAATAGTGCCTGAGAATTACCAAAATCCTTTCCTTTTGATTTTCAGTGGTTGATAATGGCGACAATTGGAGTGTGGGGCAGAGGCAGCTTCTGTGCTTGGGGAGGGTTATGCTAAAGCACAGCAGGCTTTTGTTCATGGACGAGGCAACTGCATCAGTTGATTCACAAACGGATGCTATAATCCAAAGGATCATCAGAGAGGACTTTGCAGCCTGCACAATTATCAGCATTGCTCACAGAATACCCACAGTCATGGACTGTGATCGGGTTTTAGTTGTAGATGCAGGTTTGTGCTTCTTTCTGTTACTTTTTCACCCCACAGGTCATTGGCATGAGCATGACAAGCTTCATTTGGCTATAATTTGTTCTGAAAGGGAAATTCTCCTCGGAATGAATTAGACTTCAACCCAAGCATTTATTGATACAACTTGTGTCACGAATTTTATAGCTAACGCTCCTTTTTCTGTCCTTAACAACACAGGAAGGGCAAAAGAATTTGACAAACCGTCACGCTTGCTGGAGAGGCCAACCCTGTTTGCAGCGCTGGTTCAGGAATATGCCAACCGCTCAGCTGGACTATAAGCCAAGAATCTGCTCTCTTGCATCTTTTGCTGCTAACGTCAATACATCTTCTGGAGGACTTGTACTCGAGATTTTGCCGCTGGCTGATTTGATTGTTGACAAGCTAGTGTTGATGTACCAAAAGTAAAAGAGCCTAGCGTTCCTTGATATAGTAGGATTATGTTTCTGAAACTTGAAGAATGTGCTATTGACAATCAAAATTTAACAAGATGTAATTTAATTTCTTAGGCAATACAAGCATATAGTTCTTTAGTATACTACTTTTTCTTCCTTTTTATGGGTTTCTTCTCTATATTAGATCATTGATCTTCTGTCAGTGAACGAATATATTGCTAAACAAAAACTTCAAGTGATTGCTTCTCAAGGGTTATGCTTTCCCTGTTTCATTTAGAAATGAACTTTTATAGTTTTTAACAAATTTGAAATAAATTTTTATTTTCTTATTACATGTTATTTTGAGTTAAATAAACTATTACTACTAACTGTCATTAGTCAAAATGATAAGTGATGCATTATTTGATTGAAAATAAAAAACAAAAATTTGGATGAATTAAGTAAAATTTTTAAAATTTATTTAAATTTTTTTAACAGTTGAATTATTTTTAATGTTTTACTTGAAATAAATATAAGATTATTTTACTCATTGGAGATTCTGAAGAAGCCCAACTTCCTCTTTTAAGGCAGGCGTGAGCCCAAACCAAGAACTCCACCATTCCCATTGCCGTCATGAAACGACATCGTTAAGAATGAAACACTGATGTCAAAAGCCCAGCAAAAACCCTAGCTATCGATTCGCAGAGAGAAAGAAGCAAGAACGATCCCATGGGGAGGTCGAGAAGGAAATACAAGCAATCTCGTGCGAAGGTGCAGGTGGGTCTCCCGAGAAAAAACCCTCACGTCTTCAAGCCATCCTTCACTCTCCCTCCAAAGCTCCGCTCCCTCGTCGAGGTCGAGGATGCCCACTCCAAGTGGGACGACAAGGCCAGCGTCATCCAGAACTACAAGTCCTTCGGCGTCGTTTCTAACCCCAACTTCCTCGGCGTCCGTTCTCGTACTTCTCATATCGTCGAGAGCGATTCCCTTCAAGTCCCTGATCCTCCGCCTTCCGATAAATCCGCCGATGAGCTCGAACCAATTGACTCCGGCAGCGATCTGGAAGAAGATGGTCAGTTTTGCCCCCTCTCACTTCTCTACTGTTCCCGCCTTTCAATTTTGAGGTCTGTTTAGGTTTGAGTATTTGGGTAAAAAAAGAAAAAAAACCCATGAATTCAATATGATTATGAAACCATAAGTTTTTGGCAATTGCTTGTAGAAATTTCGCTTTATAAAACTTTTATTATCCTTTGAGGACTAATGATGCAAAAAAAACTAGAAGGTTGCATTACTTTTATGCCTGTTTCTCTCTCGGACTGTTTTGTTGACATGCTGTATCTTTGTCTTCATAGACTTAAAAACAGCACTAGGGAAGAAGCGAAGAGATGGAAAAAGCACACATTTACAGCCATTGACCACTATGCAACGTCATCATATTGGCAGGCTGATTGAGAAATATGGCGATGACTACCAGGTTGGATGGTGTTTCTTTCCTATATTTGATGTCGTAATAGTAATTGTTATGATGGTAGTCTTGCTTATCGATGCTTTTATTTTTCCAGGCAATGTTCATGGATACAAAACTAAACAAGATGCAGCATTCGGTCGCAACTCTGGAGAAATTATGCAAGAGATATCATATGTTTGGAGATAAAAATCCTTTGATATTACCCAGCTGAGAATGTCTTGTTTTGTATCATGCCAATCTCTCAGGACTCCGGAGATTGCAAAAGTAAAAAATAAAATATAAAAAAGAGAGGATAGTCTTGCCCTTTACTTCATTTCTAGTTCGAAGTTGTATGGATCGGCAGTGATCCTTGTAGCCTCCCCTCCCTCAAATTTCAATTTGGATCATTGTATTCTCAACTTGGCAAGGAAGTAAAATTACTGATTTTTTATTTGAAGGGTTCGTTGGTAGCCTGCCCTGCTTTGACTTCGTAAGCGCATATCTATCGAGTTGTTAGCTGAGGTGAAATTGGTGAACCTCCAAATTCAATTGGAAAGGAATGTGAAAACGATCCAAATAACATCCATTGAAATCCCAAGTTCTCAATTTCTCATTTCCCGATTCCAATTGTGAGGGAATCCGCAGATTCATTGCATCTCATAGCGAATAGTCTCATGTCGACAAACATTCAGAAACTGCAAGCAGATATACGTCATGCCAATAGCTTAGACAGCTGGTATTAAATGTTCATTCGAAAGATATGTAGATTTACAATAGGAAATAGAACACTTGGAATACATGCGACTAAAAATAAAAACATCTTCAGATTTACACCCGGAAAGAATCAACTGCCTAATCATGCGCCAATGAATGCCCTACACTGGGATTCCCAGTGTTCCTTTGCCTGCCGAACTCTCTCCACTCTTTCTGTCTTAAGTCGCTGCTCCCAGTGTTCATGACAGCTGTTCAAAAAATGCAACATCCGAGTAAGAACCTGGAAATGGGTTCAAAAGCACTAGTAGAGGGGCAACACATAATGATACATATTCATTTGTCACTCTTCCCACACGCAACTTCCCCCTCCCACAGATAATTTGAGAAAATATGAAACAAGGAACCTAGTTAAGAAACCATTGTTCTGATTAAAGAAAGAAGGGGGTGAATGAATAAAGCTAGAGGAACATACCTTCTCCTTAATAATATACTAAGCTCATCCAAATGCACAGCACCTTCATAAACTCCTGCCTGAAGTCAGAACAAAGATAAATTACAAAAATGAAGAATAATTACTTCTGATGGTAACAATGTTGAACATGCTTCTCAAGGTTCAGGGTGCTAATTGCTGCTCAGTGCGTAATCAATACAAAGAGAAGATATACTTGTCAGTTGTCACTCAAGAAACTTGGGAATGGGGATGCCAACAGAGAGGAGATTTGATCCTAGTTATTTCCAATACCTGTGAATGGCATATGAGTAAACTAGCAGAAGTATGACACGGCCACGCACGCAGGTGCTTTCTAAACATACTCACAAGAATCTTTTTTCATCTCAAATGACAAGAAAGAGGTAGAGGGGCTATGGAAACCACACTATTAGTTCATTTATTATAGATTGTACAATCACATACAGAAACTTTGGCTTAGAGTGGTAGTGTTAACGTCAGCTTCAGATACTGCTCAGAAATTGTAATAAATTCTTGATGGACACTAGTTGTTCTAGCATCATATGTGATTACAGAATAAATACAGCTTTAGTCTACACAAAACCGTTCACTTTATGAGATTGGAATACATCTATGCATTAGACTACATGCTACTCCGTTATGAAAAGAGCAGTGAACAAAGACAGAAAGGAAAGTTAGAGCAGAAACTAATTATGGGACGTAGACACTCACCTCTCGACATAGAGGACATTTTTCTTTTCGCTCCGCTGCTTTTAGTCTGTCAACAATAGTCACGGAAGCAGCCGAACAAGCACACATGTAGCAGAATATATGCCCACAAGTGAGGCATACTGGATCAAATACTGTATCCTGTTACATTGACGAAGAAAAAGAAATGCCTTGAATCAGTGAAGAGAGCTATGAAGCAGCCAAATAAGAAAATTTCTTACTCTTAAATTCTCCTTTAACTTTTATGGATGTTGTTGAAATGCCAAGAAAATGCTCTCCATATATTTCTAGATAGCATTCCATTATGATTTAATGATTTTGATGTTGAAGGGTTTAATATTTCAAAGTCCAACTAAAATCCAGAATCCTATATCATGGAGCAAAAACATTAGATCTCTTTTTTAAAACCAAAGCTCTATACCTTAGCCTGAATGTGTGTAAAAACTACAAATAGCGACTACTTAGTTTAGCAAGTTTCATAATGTAAAATGTTTCTATACTGTTTATTTTCCTCTAGTAATACCTTTTTTGACAAATCTTTCAGCTAGAAAACTGTAAGATCATACTCTAAAACTCACTTCTGTAATTCCCCGTGATGTGCTTTTCTAAACTTTGTTTGGGAGCAAATTATTTTGGTGATTAATAGAGAGATGGTACACAAAGTGTCCAGCTATAAGAGCTGAAATCTTTCTACTTACCAAACATATAGAGCAAGTCAACTCAATATCAAGCTTGACAGAATCAAAGAGTTCACAAGACAGGGATGGTTTGCCATCATTAACTGTAAGGTGGCAGCCCTCAAACAATGCAGGCGTCTTCCCTGATTTGACCTTGGTTTCCCTCAAATTGATATGGAAAGCCATAAGCTCACATAACCATGGTGATTGAAGGATTTCCATGTGCATACTCTGTGCTTGTGACCTGAACGCCTGTCCTTGTTTCGAGTAATGAACCTGCATTCCATTTGAAAGCACATAACCTTAAGCAGAACTAGAATAGAATCTTTTCCACCACACCGGATTACAGTAAAAGTGCACATTCTCCACAGTAAAAAAAACATACCTTATCATATTTCTTCAGTATTTTCCGAATTGCAATAGCATTAATCAATGCATAGTTAACCAGGTCCTTCCCTTCTTCAATCAAGGCAACATGGCTTCCTTGCAGCTTGCCTTTGAACCAAATGAAGTACTTCCTGAAGCCAGAAGCCAGATGTAGCTCAAGCAATTTCTGTGCACGCTCATTGAAGCAGCCTACTACATCAGACATTTCCTTTAGAAGGGAAGGGAAGAAGGTCCCGTCGCACACTGCAAATTAATTTCCATTAGGGAGTAGGTCATAAGTATAGACAGATGAGAACAAAAGGTTTAAATAACATTACGAAACAGTATCACAGACATACATGCGTAAGATTCAAGTAACAACTTATTTTTTGTTCAATATCACTATATCAGATTATAGACAAAGCAGATAAACCAGAAATGAATAGCTTCTGCAGGGCTAAGAACCTTTCTTCTTTGCATTTTTCTTTCCCCTAAGGACTCCACTTTCAAATCACCAAATTTAAAGCGCAAAGAAATATCCAGATCAAAAAAAGAAGGAAAAATCAAGAAGGGAATAACAAAAGATAACAAGTATCACACTGGAAAAGATAAAGATGACATGGTACTGTCATGAACCTGTTTATTTTGTCTAACAAATCAGTTGCTACTTACCACCATTAACTCCAACCATGGTATAACTGCTAATAACATAGCGTTGTCAAGGACTTAAGGCTGCATCTTCTCCAAAGAATCAATTTATATTGCTTAAATCATGGGTAGCTGTCACTATAACCCACAAGAAAACATGCAAATATATTAAAGAGCACATAAATATAACTAAGGCCGGCCGCCATTATCACCTTCTGGATTGAAGCACCGCAAAAGGAAACAAGAACGAAAAGAACCCGAAAAACAATTAGGAATATTTAACCAGAAAAATCATCCAAAAAAGGAAAGGAAAAAAAAGATGTTCCATAAACACTTTTGTCTCATACCTGGGCAATGCTGGGGACAAGTTTGGATGGCAAGAACCCCATTAACGTCTTTCTTGGATTGAAAATCCCTCCTACACTTCTTCAAAATCTTCTTAAGCTTTTTGAAACCAACCCCAGGTAGTTTCTTCTCTTGTCCTTGCATGTACTCCTGATATTTCTTGCAGAACTTCATCGGTTAATTATAATTATCCTTGAAAAACCAATACCAGTACAAATTGTTGCCGCTGGTTATTTCAATCGACTAACATAGATAGAAAGAAGAAGTCTGCAACGCCAATCTAAGGAGACATGAAACTGATGATTGAGCAGTTTTAGTTTCTATCTGATCTTTTGGCAGCTTTTTCTGTCTCTCTTTTCTTTTAAAATGCAAAGAGAGAGTAACGAATTGGCAAAGGTATTTAATGGGCAGCAGGGGATGGTGACACAGTGTGAATATGACGGGGGAAATAGTCAACTTTCTCGGAAATCTCTCGATTACTTCAAACGAACGTTTCGTTTCGTACCGCGTAGATAATCAAGTGCCATGACACTTCGTTTTTACCAATTTCGCTAATACGATATAAATCCTTACGCCCTTTCGCCGGCAGAGCTGATAAAATTAACTCAAATTAAATAATTCTTTTTGAAAATTTAAGCTTGAACTCAATCGTATTTAATTTAATTAAAAAAATTAAAAATTTAAATCAATAAAGACCTTGATTCAAAACGATCTCAACTTAAAATTAATTAAACGGCTCGTTTATCATTTCATTTAGTTATTCTTCCAATTAATCCATATACATTTTTGGAAACCTTTATTGCCCTTATCATAATCATTGTCCCTTTTTCTAAAATCACCATTCGTTTCAATCTATCATGCTCTGTAACTTGTCACATGGTTCATGCTTAAAAGGCCTTTATCAATCATCAATGGCGTAATTTTGACATCATATTTCTCAGCAAAAACTTTTAATTAAAAGTATTATCTTCTTTAATTATTTAACCTCCACAATTGAATAATCAATGTTTTAAATTCGTTTAAGTACGCCCTTAAGCATGTTCCTCCCTTCATTTTCAACAGATATAATTTTTTTTATCAAACATTATTTATTTGTGATGAATTTTAACATATAAATTTATTTTAATTTATCATAAACTCTTTACGAAGATTTTTTATTCAATACATCATATTTAATTTTAAGAGTAAGAGATCAAACAAATGGTACTTACCTCTTTTGTCTAGCACTTCAATGATAGTACTTTGTCATTCGTTTGTTATGAAAAATTCCAATCAAGCAAATAGAAGAAAATATCCAAATATTTAAAACACACAGATTTTCCTTATGGAAAGATTTCACAATTTCACTAGCAAACTCTCAATATTACAATTATCAATATTTCTCAACCTCATGTACCCAAAATTCATTACCCGAGAGTTCTCTCTCACTCAAACAACACACATAATCAAAACATAAACATATATTTCTGAGTAATCAACCCCACTCCCAAAATTAATTAATTTACTGAGGTAAATTAGAGTAAGAAAAGCCCAACATGATGTAGCCAATAATTTTAAAGAAAGAAACCAACTATAAATAACTCGGTTAGTGTAATTAGTTAAAAATCCAAAATATTTATAAAAAAACATGAAAATTTGAAAACTTTATGCACATGTATTGCTCAGTGGTTAGATATATTATTAATATACTTTTGAAGCAATTGCTCTCTTATTTAGAAATTAAATTGCTTTTATTTATGCTAACAAAAAAGAAAACTAACTTATATATACAAATATATCAATAGCATTATTATTATTTTCCTATAATAAAAAGTTGTTAATTAATGAATGAGAATACTAGCAAGCAAAATTTACTACTAACGACAAGAATTACACAATCATGTTATCTATTTTAAGTCACGTGACTTGGCAAATGAGCAGCTGGTCATAAAGCTAACTTTACCCAGTAAGTCAATAAAGTGATTGAATTATTTAAGGAAGCTTAGCGCTCTTTAACTGTGGGTTAAGAGTTGAGCAGAAACGTGCACAAGTTCCTCTTTTGGCATTGCTGGCAAACTTCCTTAAATAGTAATTACTGAGCGCTTTCATGCTCCAGTGAGTATTGGCTGGTTATGCTTGTACTGTTCGGGCAACCTTTTTCTTGTATTCGAAAACAAGGAAGAGGAAAAGAGGAAGAAAGCGAGTTTGTTGTCCAAATAACAACTAATTGTCAACGTGAAAATGCAACCACAATTGATTGTAAAAGTTTTTTTAAATTTTTAAAATTATTACTTAAAATAAAAAATCATGATATTTATATATATAAGCGCGTGTGATTTACCTAATCTTATATTGCTGAATCGATAATAGATTCACAGATAGAAGAAGCTGATTGGTATTGGTATTGGTATTGATAAGAAGGGCAGATTCTGAGTAAAGTTGAACCGGAAACAAAAATCATGTGAAATGCTACGTCAGTTTCTATTAGCAATCCAGTCATGGTCACCGCCGGGATGAGGACTACTCAGCCACCTCAGTAACATCAATACTAGAGGGCGGGACCAAACCATAGACTGTCTGAATCCACGGATGTCTCAGGCCAACCCCTTTTTCCTCCATAAAATTTGAAAATATCACATAAAGAAAATTGGCAAGACTAAAATTAGAAAATAGTCACCAAAGACTTTCAGCAGAAAGTCACCAAATCTTTCAGCAGAAAGTCACCAAATCTTTCTTTTCCTCCGTGCCTTTTGGTTGGGGAAATTGCGGGGTCCAGTCCGTCCCATTCGAAATCTTGTCTTTGCATAAAGTCCCCAAGGGCTAAAGGCAAGTGTCCACTGCTTTTCCAAGTGGAAATGCGTTATCCGCCCACGAGATTGGGTGAAAGTTTCTCTCTCGTGGGGCACACACCCCAAAGCCACAGAAACAGAAGTAGCCGACAATACCCCTTGGTTATTCTCAAAATTGCTTAGGAGCCATAGGCCAAAGCTAAAACAACGCCGCAGACGGAAAGGGACGTGAAGATAATCTCAAGAAAGATGGCCTGTCGTCTACAAATACAATGGTTCCGCCCATGGAATTCTCTGCTGCCTTTCAGCCTTTGAGTGATTAAGATCTGCTTGAAAACTTTACGTGTTGCAAACAGTCATGAACTCCTGATCCTTGCTTTTTTGCTCATGTTTATCTTAACTACAGATAAGCAGCTCTTGGTAGTTCAATTTCCTTCACTTCTCTCGCCTGAATAATTTGACTTTGTAATCGCTTTTCATGTTTGTTTGTGTACGCACACATTCTTGATAAAACAAATAATCAATCCTGTTAATTAACTGAGTTTGAGTTTCCCAATAATGCCTAAAACTTTTGATTTCCCAAATTAGTTAGTACTAAGCTTTATCCAAGGAAACCACCCAAATTTCGTGCTATAATTATTCCAATAATCTTGAGAATTCACACCCTTAATTTTATCATTTGTTTCTTAAAAAAAAAAAGGAGAATTCACTTCATCTGTAACTCTTTCATATGCTCTTATTTAATTATTGGTGGTTCATTGTTGGGTGTATTGAGTTTCCCTCTGGATATGGCCCACGCAATTGTAACAACCGACCATGACACATATGATTACTAACTCAAACCCTTATAAAAGACGGATGCATGCTTGATCTCAACTTATTAAATTGTAGATGAAGGTATGGGCAATATTATAAATTGGTTGTCTTAATACCCCTAATAATTAATTATTCACATTAATAAAAATTAATTAAAAATTCAAATTCAACTTATTAATGTAAGTTCTTTTGTCTCAATTCAAACAAAAAAAAAAAAGATAAAATTGTATATAAGTATTACGTAACAAGATAAAAAAAAAGAATTTTCATAAAAAGACTGATATTCGTTATCACCTCCAAATTTCCAATATAAAGAAGTTGATAAAACTTTAATTTAACCGTGTTTCTATCCAATCATGTCTAAAGATCATTGTGTGAATTATTAGCTTTGTATATAGCGTGACGTATCGGTTAATTAAGAGATAAGTGGCTGGCCAATCAATTGTACAGTATTTGCCAAAACTTCAAATCAAATAGACTTGGTCTGAGAGTGGTCATGATGTTTGTACAATTCCATACTCGCTTTTTCCCAATTTGTTTTCTGAGTTTTTACTGTTTGGAGAATGATCTCGGTATGGATGCAAAATGTCCGAATTTTTGGCACAAAACTGGTGCGGGTGTATATACAAGTTTGACTCGGGGATCTAGGTAGATGGATGGTCGTGAATCCATTCAAAGTCTATTTTGAGCAATTTCTCATCATTATGACTTAAAAAATTTTCAGTAGTAACAGCCTTTTTTACCTTATGAAGCGTCCGAAAGGACGCATAATTTGAGTGGAAGAGCCACTAGGTATTGTCGGCTACTCAATTGCAATTCAATGCTTTGTTCAATTTTCAATGTGAGAATAGCAACACATTTTATTTCAAGTCTAATCTTGTAGTTGCAGCACCTAATACTACAAAAGTTTCAGACCCATAGTCACTGTGAAAGAATCAAGATTTCGTATCTAAAAGATAAATAAAAAATGAATTGACAGTAAAACAATGAAATTTAAAAAATAATTATGTTACAATAAATTTTATTTAATTTCTAAATTCATTAAAATTAATTATTAATTAATTACTGTTAAACATCTCATCAAACAAAAAGATTATAATAAATACAAACTTCTAAAATTTTAAAAAATATAAAACTATATTATGAAATTTTAAATTTTTTTTTTTGAAATGGGGCAAGGACCCTTACTAGCCTCCCATTCTCTCTGTTAGTACAAGGCCAGATTCCTAATCTACCACACTTGATTTAAAAGTGTTATTTTAGATAGTAATGCAATTCTTCATTTGTTTGCTTGTGATCCCTTTACAAATTTTGTAGTGGTAATGAGAAACAATGATCTAAATCAGTTCAATTCACTCAAGATCTTCAAAGACAATGATAACTCAAGATTATAACTCCCACGGTAATACTAATGGTTAGGATTACAAGCCCTCAAGGATCAAGTTGATACTAATCACAAGCTTTACACGAAGAGGTAGCGTATGAAGATTTTCAAATTATCCTCAAATAATTCAAGCGTCCAATGAAGATTTTGTTTTCAAGGAATTAATTATTTGTCTTTGATCACTTTGTTATGTATTTAATATTGAATTACGGAACATGTGACTAAATATGAACAGTCAGCAAACTTTAGCTAATAAAACGTATTAGCTAATAACAATATATAAACTTTTATATTATGAGCATGTTTGGCCTGATTCTTTTTAGTTTAAAATCTATTATCAAGCTTTTATGAAAAATAATAACTTTTAAAATTAGGTTTAAATTATTTGTTAAATTTACTTTTTATAAGTTTTTTTTATAGAAAAACTATTTAGCAAAACGACTTATATAAACTTTAATTTTGATTAAAATTACTATAAAAGGTATTTAATAAATCAAGAGAAAAAATTTGAATCAAATAAAAAAAGATGAATGTGAAAAAAATATTATTATTTTTATAATATTATGAATTGCTGAAAGATAAAAGAATAATATAAAAAAATATTTGTTGTCATTTTTTAAAGATTAATTTGAAATTTATGACTTTTGGAGTTAAATAAAATAAACATTACATATAAGGAAGAAAACTCAATGTGGTATTAATAATGAATCCAATTGGGTTAGAAAAATCACGTTTAGTCCATTTATTTGACAACCTATTTTCCTATTGGAATCATCAACACTTATTCCATGCATCTACCAAGGTCTTGATGCCTTCACTACTAAAGTTTCTTTTCATGAATAAAAAGGTTTTAGCTTATATATATATATATATATATTATTTTTTAATGAGTTATTTATTTTGTTAAAAAATACAACATAGGGATTCTGCAATTCCTGTTACTAAAGGAATTAAAGTCTATTTCAATTTTTTTGCAGTGTATCCTATTGTTATATCTAAAAAAAATTCTTTAAAACTAAATGACTACAAACAAGTGCAAATATTGACTTTTTAATTTTTATTTAATTTATCTCAATAATTATTGACATAGTTGACTAATTATTTCAATTATAATCAACAAATAT
Source organism: Theobroma umbraticum (assembly GCF_002168275.2). Classification (NCBI taxonomy): domain Eukaryota; kingdom Viridiplantae; phylum Streptophyta; class Magnoliopsida; order Malvales; family Malvaceae; genus Theobroma; species Theobroma umbraticum. Next base: position 5,420,408 of record NW_018397258.1, on the reverse strand, counting down.
TATATATACCAGAAAGAAGTTAAGAACAAATAAATATCACATAATTGTCATATCAAACAATAAATTGACTAATATCAAACAATAAAGAGAGTTTTCAAAAAAATGATAAAAAATAAAATAAAATAAAAAATATTTGAATATAATTTTAAATTTTAAATTTTTTTCTTAATTTTTGTAAAAATAACAAAAGTCGATGATTTACAAAAAAAGGAAAGAGAAGAGGGAGATCGATAGGGAGATGAGAGGTAATGTTTGAG